>NW_027176483.1:22454217-22526717 GCF_023349555.1 Cebidichthys violaceus | reverse complement strand
ATGACTTGGAAAGAAAACTTTTTTTACTTTGTCTATTTGTAGATTCCTCCTAAAGTTACTACAGGTTATCATATTTCTGTCTTAATGTGCGTAATCAACTGGGGATGTTTCATGGTGATAGCTATTGGCACTCTATTCACCTGTAGTAATGTATGACATCAATGTCTTCAAAGGTCCTTCTCTCTTAGACTCTGAGCCACAGATCTCCACTTCAGTAGTATTTACATACGCCAGACTTCACACTTTCATTACTCTCTATAGTCTGAAGGTTTGTACAGAGGGCTTTGTTTACACTTCACTTACAGCCTGATTTATAGAACACAAATGGATTTGTTATGGCTGTTGAATTTTCTGATTTATGGAGTAACAAAAGCAGATTCTCTGAACAAACCAGACTGCAACCTCCGGTTCTTAAAAGTGAAGCCAATGTGGACTCCTGTGGTTGTATAGAAGTCTAGTCTAAAATGACTCTTCTTCTCTCTAGTGTCCACCAGGGGGCGACTCCTCTGGTTGTATAGAAGTCTAGTCTAAAATGACTCTACTTCTCTCTTGATTTATTCCCTCAGTAAACATTGTAAACATGAGTTTATGGTCTCAATCTCTAGTTTACAGTCTTCTTCAATACAGCATGATGTTCATTTAGTACATTATGCTCCATTTAGAGTCAAACACACCATAAAGAGGGGATGATTTAGGGGCGGGGCTACGTCACTCACCCGCAGTCCTAATATGGTCACTTCCCTTCACTGGTTGCAAAAAAGCCAAGTTGGCGATGGTCGAAAACCAAGATGGCGAAGTCGAGGCGTCAAAACGTCAGTCCACGGGTCTACGTCACAGTGACTACGTCAAACCTTTGACCCTCTTATGTCAACAAAATGATCCGAGGACTTTGAACCTGCCTTCATCCAATGTTCAGATGTCTGTCTGGACGTGTATGCAAATTAGCACATATTTGATCAGCTACTGCGTCAGTATCAGAAAAGTTATATATACAAAAGTTATACAAAAATGTATTTTCTAAATGTTAGTAATCAACTCGGGAAGTTTCACTGTGATAGCTGTTAGTGATGATGATGATGATGATGATGATGATGATGATGATGATGAAGATCCCCTAACCTGGAGGAAACTCTGGCATATTTCACCCCGGTGTGATTCTACTGAGCGTGGCCCTTCGGACTGTACACTCACTAACTGTGTGGAAACATGACTCAGGCTTGTGTTTAATGCCGGGGATCACTCACATGGCAACCGCTCGCTCCTGAAGACTCTACACCTCTTCAGCTGCCGGCCAAGTCTTTTGCCCTCCGCCATCATTAAACCGGAGCTAAAGCCTTGTTGTCTGAATAATTTGCTCCTGCAGCGAAACCACAGATTTTGTCAGATGCATTGCAGTCAAGTGAGTTCTTTATGACGTGTGACTGTCGTCCTGGTGTGACCTCTAGCTGAGAGGAATGCTTTGGATGCGTTCTCCGATGCCGGAAACTAGACTCACTTTAACATGACAACATGAATGCTCAGTACGAGTGCTCCTGCTTTGACAGTGCTGTGTATGAAGAAGTATGAAAGTGTATAGCTCTATATATAGACCTGGAGAGCTCTATCCAGTAGCCTCAGGCTGTCTGAGGGGGAGGGGTGAACAAGAAAATGAAAAGAGCACCAGCTGCATGCAGTGGAGCACCAATGTGCAGATAATTCATAAGGAATAACTAAGAAATGACTTTTTCATATTTTATCTACCATCCAAGAGGGCAGAACATCATGTTTTCTCATGATCGGTATTCTCATACAACTGTTCGTATAATATCTTAGAATAAAGTTTTCTTCCTTAACCGTGGGTCCAAGTGTCCATTTCCTCTAGTTACATGCATACCGTCTTTTTTTAAATAAACTTTCATCTTCAAAGGAAGTCATTTCATTAGAAAAAGTACTTTGTTAGGTTTAGGAAAGGAACGTGAAATACTTAGTGAGGTTTACACACAAATTGACTTTGTGTGACATCTACGAAATGACAGCGCCTTCGTTTTTATTGGTGAATCTACGAACTCTGTATGACAACAGCCTGGTTTTCTCCACAGGAAGGGGCGCCCTAGAGGACTGATCATGTTTTATCTACCATAGGGGCAACAAAGAGGGCATTTTTGCTGCATTTCTTTCAAACACCCTCACCACGTTCTCCTTTCTCCAGCGCAACAACTACTTCTCCCACATCATATGTGGCCTAGACGGTAAATCAGGAAGCAGTGACAGTTGTCATTTATTCTGCTTAAGCCTCCCCGCAGCAGGTGTCTTGAAGTCACCATGCAGATAAGCTGACAGTTTAAAGGCCGGAGAGATCAACAGTACAGAAAGGGACAGATTCTGTTTCATTCAGCGTGTACAGTAGTCTACAGATATAAAGGCACATGGAAATAAAAGCTGCGAGCAGCTTGCATCCCCCTGCACGGCGGGGGTACTGGCAGGACGCTGCCAGACGCGGCCATAAATATCTGCGACCATCAGACAGCGCGCCCACAAGTTAGGTGATGTTGTAAATCATGTAGTGCACATATTCCACTAGTTCCTGTATCCCCTATGTGGTGCAAACATGCATTGTGTTGCTGTATGTTAAGGGCAGACCACATCATGTAAATCGGATTCCGTTCGTCACATAACGCTGACTTCCTGTTGCCAGCAGGTGGCACTACGACTATGAGTGAAACTTGGCTTGTAGACATCCTCAGACAATGACTGTTATCAAGTATGGCAAGTTTGGGACAGATTTAAGCAAGTCCAGTGGAGTTACAACTTTTAATTGCAAATGTCTTTAGACTGTACTGACCAAATTTGAAGTGGATCTGACAAAGTCCCTAGGAGGAGTCTGTTAAAGTACAGCGACTAGAAATCAAAGGAAAATTAACACAAAAATCTAAATGGCCAACTTCCTTTTAGAGCAAGGTCCCAAGACACTTTTTTAAAAGTCTTTATGTGATACATGTTCCTACCAAATTTCATTCATGTAGGTCAAACGTAGCGCTGGGGCTGCGGAGTTGAATATTTGTAGGGGGCGCTATCGAGGCAATTTTAAACAGTCAAGCCAAAAAGCCATATGAAATATTTAATTCTTATATTTCTGTCTATCACCTATGACACCTGTGCAAAGTTCCAAGGCTTGTTGAGCATCCTAAGCAACAGAAAAGTAAGCTTCCTTTTTCATGGTGAAAGATGCGTTGCCACGGCAACAGCGTTTAGCGACAACTCACAATATTCATGATGAAGCATCATCAATGTCTTAATGCTTACCTTGTCAAATTTAAAACTGATCTGGACAACTTCCTAGGAGGAGTACATCAAAGTATAAAACTTGTCATTTCCTTTTGCCAGTAGGTGGCGCTATGACTTTGTGAAAATGTTGGCATGGAAATGTGCTCAAGCCTGGACCAGCATCATGCATAACAAGTTTGAGGTAGATTGGAGAAAGTGCCTCTTTTATGGCGAACGGCACGAAATGGGCGCCACATAAAATTAATGTCAGTAAACCAATTTAGCAACTTTTCATCATTCATGTCTTTAGATCATCCTGACCAAATTTGAAGTTGATTGCATGAATTCTGTGGGAGGAGTTTGTTAAAGTAAAATGCCTGAAAACAATGAAAAATTACAAAAAAGGCAGAAATGGCCTAACTACTGTACCGCTCCCTAGTGGTTGAATGGAATGAAACTTTTAGGGTACGTAACAGGATGCGATGTGCACATATGCGACAAATTTTGTTAAATAGTTATGACGTTATGAGTATTGAAAAACAAAGCCACGCCCACATAACTTCATTGGTCCATATCTTCTAAACAAAATGAGATATCAAAAAGCTTTTGATAACATTGTATGATATAGAGCCAATACTGATCCACAGCAAATTTAGTAGCAATCAGACCCTGTTTGTAGGAAGAATTTTACAAAAATGGGTTTTTCACAAAATTCTAAATGGCGGAACATTTTGGAGGGCGGAGCTTAGGGGTCCAAGAGGCTTTTTTGTAGACCTCATTCTGTTGCATGTGTGTGTAAAAAGTGAATCGGTCATAGGGGATGAGGGAGCTAAATTTTATGGGGTGCTAGCAAGCAATTTTCTCATATTCAAGCATGGAACCCATAAAATATAAACATTTTCACCCGTCCCCATAGGCATGCCAACTTTGATGAGTTTTTGGATATGATAAAGCCCCCACAAAGGTGATTCATTGGAATAATAATAATTCCAACAGTTTCAATATTGCGGCCCGACGTTGTCAAAAAGTTGCATAACAAGTTGTCAAGGATGTGCGCAAAGACATATCTGTTTGTCCACCTAATATTTTCATGATATTATAGGGCATTATCACATTAACTGTGAATTGACAGTTTTAGGCTTTAATAAGTCTTTCAAAAGGGAGGGCATTTATTGCTTTATTTTCTAATTCCAAGCAAACTAATTGGGATTGGCACCATCAAGTTCTATTGTATTGTGGTAAGCTCTGAAGTCCTCATCCACCTGCCATGTGGTTGCATTATCAACTGCGCCCTGTCTCTATGCGCTGTGTGTGGTGCTTTGGCAAAGACAGAAGCTTGCATTTGGAGTGGCTTATAGGAAAGCGGGTGAAGCCGTGGCCACCTGTGTGGATAACGGCTGGGAGTGAATCCAATGCCTCTCAGCTAGGATCACGTATTGGATGGAGGCACTGGTTTTAATCGTGTGATTAAACTGAAGTGGAAAGCAACGTTTTCTGTGGGCAGTTCGCCAGCATTAGTTAGAACTTACAAAATAACCAAAGCTGCATTTATAAAATACAGTTTATATGATTTAAATGTTAGTGCCACAAATTCTGCAGCTGCTCTCCGTACGTCATGTATTGTAATGACATGTTGGTCCAACATATTCTCAATCTAAACTCTGTTGGACGCTTGGTTAGTGGCCCTCCGCTTCAAACTTTGACGCTCTAGGTACCTCTAGTGTCAGGTTTGGACTCATCAAGGACGGCGTTGTTGCAATTTAGTTCTGGTCCGCTTCTCGTGTTTTTGCTAATAAACCGAGAGAAGAAAACATGACATTATACAGACTGACAGGTAACTCATTGGACTGTTTTGGTGAACATCAATCTGCATCATCAGGGCCCACTTGGGAAAATCGAATCCCAGCGACTGACAGACGTTTTTGCAGTTTTTGATGTGAACATTTATGTTCTTTGGTGTCACAAACATTGACTGGCTTTCTTTGACCTGTGCTCTGAAAAACAGATTAGTTTTTGTAATGAATGTATATAATTATAAAATTAGTAACAACATATTAAAGATCGTTTAATTTATTTAATTTTTTATTAAATAGTCAGATGGTGCACTCATTCAAGCCCCTCGGTATTGCTAACTGTCTACATGCCTGCAATAAGAGGTGAAAAAGGTGACCCGAACCCGAAACCCTGTCTGGGGGGTGCGGGGGATGCTCCCCCGGGAGAATTTAATTTTAAACATGAGCTTTAAAATGTAGCATTCTGGTGTACTCTGAGAAGAAAGTTAAGTGATAAGACATTCACTTTAAGCAAAAAACTAATTTATCATTCAGTTATTAATCAGTATTTCAGCTCCAGCTTTTTCTTCTATTTGCAATTAATATGCATTCAATCCAGTTCAATTGCTTAAATTAAAATGATGATCTACTCTGGCTATGGTAGCTTATCAAGAGTAAAATAATAGCTGTGATCCATACACACCTCAGCATTGGCAGCCCGCTGAGATGAAGGTACAGGCTCCTTAACGCTCTCTCATTACTTCAGGAACCTGGGGAGCAACTGCACCTGGGACTGGAAGTACACTGGCTGTGGTCATTACGATGCACTTCTGTCTGGCAGTGTGTTGAGAGGGCATGTGAGCCCTTGTTGCTGTAGATCATCTCCTTGGAGCAGAGGCTGCATTTAGCATACCCTGCCTTATCAATGTATTTAAAATACTGCGACAGCGGGAAGCTGTACTGCTCTCCCTTCACGTCTGTTTAGACCTCCACCTGTAGCCAGGCCCAGCTCCACTCACAGCGCTGCTGTAAAACACTAAAAGTGTCATGTCAATGTCATGACTTCTTACATATCTTTCAACTTGAACTCTTACTACTAACTTCTGATAGCTTTCAGCTTCACAACACTCACGCTAGCCCACTGACCGATCACACCACACGTTAACTCTGACTACTTGTAGACCACCTAGAAGCTCTGACACGTCAAACTAAAGATCTGATTGGTTGAACACTATGACAATCAACAACATCGTCCTCATATACTTTAACCTGTAAGGTCTACCTAGAGGACCTCGGGCCTCTCTCCTTACATAGAGACATAGAGGCTGAATCTGATTGGATAAGAGCTCTACTTAAAACAAGCTGCACTGGAAGCAGAGCAACTGAGGAAGATAGGAGCTGTGAAGATGGGAAAAATAATTAGAATACATGTAGTGTATTTGTGAAAAATGATAAAATGATAAAATAGCTATAACTTTATGATTCTGTTTAGGCCAGCAGAGAAGGCTCAGCTGGCCCTGCCGGCCCACCACTGGTTAAATGTGAGAACCCCAGGCCCCCAGGCCCCCAGGCCCCCAGGCCCCCAGGCCCCCAGGCCCCGTCAGAGACACACCGAGCCGAACCCAAAGGGATCTGCGTTGTATTTGGCTGCAGAAGTAGGTGGCAGGATGCTACAGATGGTCAATAGGTACATTTGACATAACTTGCTCCATAATCACAGATGCAGTTACCTCTGTGTTTAGCAACTGTCTCTGATTACAGTAACTCAACTCAACTCTGCACTGTTTGTCCCTATTTACATGGGCAGATTGTTGGCCACCGGCGAGGGCCTCTTCATTCAACACACATTCTAATGAGGATGATGTTTAGCTAACCCAACAGATTTCTGATATACCAGTGCACCTTCAGTCACGGTGAGACCAATGTGAACTTTCAGATGGGAGACTCCTCGGGGTAGATCCATCAACATGTAGAGTAAATCCGATAGGCCCATGAAAACCTAGATCTCTCCAGCTTCTGATTCATGCGTTTGTTGTGGGGAACGCCCCCACACAGGCCTGAGGGGTCCCGTCATGTAGGTAGTCTCCCCTTGGGGCCCCATGCATTCCAGTATGTGCTGAATCTGCAAACAAAAAAGAACTTGTATAGAGGCCACCAAAGTGTGCATTTCACTGCATAATGTATTTTGTATTTTGCATTCATTGTATATTTTTTGTCTCTGCAGAATGCAGGAGATGTGGAGAGCACCTTAAATATCCTCAATGTCCTGGATGAACTTCTGTCTGCTGGTAAGCTCAGATCAGCTTTTGACCACTGAAGTGCATCTGACATGGCAATGTCCTGTAGGGACTAACTGTTCTGTGCAGCAGTAAACACAGCGACAGTGTAAACGCCAGTATTGAGTCAAATAACAGAGAAAGTGAGAAATCTAATCTGCTTAACTTAATTACTGTCAAACTCCTCAGATGTATGTGTCACATGTATGCATGAATGCATGGATTTATGTCCACCTGAAATAATTGTTGAAAATAATGTCATTGATAGATGACTTGATGGCAAATTGTCATTTGCTTATGTAAAAATATTTAACCAAAACTGCCACAAAACATAGAATTCTTTTTTGTTTCTTTCCTTTACATCCTGGTGAAAGCATGATGTACCATAACTCCATTGTTTAACAGGACGCCGTTTAGTCAAAGTATCTGGACAAAGATTACATAAACCCATTCATCCACTCCTGTTAGGAATATGCACTACTGTTGTAACGTCTGGTCAGGTTTCATGTTGATGTTTCTCTTTTTCTTTCAATAATAACTATTTCAACAGAGATAAAAACTTCTAGTCGAAGTCCCCAAAGTGTTGCATGACAGGGGAAGAAATATTAGGAAAAGTACTGTTGTTGGATGTTAAATACATGTCTTCCTGTCCAGAAAAGGGTAATTGACCCTTGATCGCTATTCAACCACCACAGTGCAACTAGTCTCTAAATGTTTAGTTAGTCCGATGCTCTCTCCGGTCTACTCAGTGGTTGGATTGAAGAGGTTTAAACTGTGATTAGTCACTGGAAAGAATGTTCACTTGATATTCCAACAGTGCTAAATCTAGACTGACCCTCTATTTCTATTGTGAAGTCTGAAGAAGAGCTTTGCTAAAGCAACAAATTGCCTGTCAATTCCAGCTTGTCATGGCTGCAATATTTAGCACTTGACACTGAAACAGGAAGCTTTTCCTCTGCACACATTTTAATGCTAATTATCCAGTTTATTTTGCCAATGACTGGTGATTTCTTCTGTTCTTATTCAACGGTTGCTCAGAGGAAACTTTGTCTCTTTCTGCCCTTTCAACTGTCACTTTGATTGAACCATTGTACCGCGTTTTGTTCTCCATGTACAATAGTAAATAACATCTATTTGTAAAGCGCTACAACCTAAAAGCATGAAAGACCATTCAGACACATGGAGCAGACCTCTTAGGCATCTGACAGGACCCAATCAAGCTTTCGGTCGAGAAGTGGTGGTTGTCAGCTCTCCATTGACGTTAAAGTCATTTGCTTTAGGTCATAATTTTTTTTACCAAGTCTGTTTCTGCTTTTATCCACCTCAGACACACTTGTTTTTTCAGGGTTTTTTAAGTGCAAATTGAAAATGCTTATTGAAAGAAGGTGGCTGGAAAAACACTTGCATCTTGAACAATGCTGGCTTTTCCCTCCACTCCACTCTGCTGTGAAGGGAAACAACCTCAAAGTAAGACTGAAAGTCAACACTTAAGCCTCAAAGTCTGTGTTTTATTTCCAATCTAATGTGCTCACGGAGCCAACAACAAAAAATAAAATGTGCCAGTCTTAATACCTCTGAAAAGACTAGTCCGCCCCTCCAGCCTTCCTTTTAAATCAAACTGCTTTTCTCTGCCCAACAAAGAATTAGTTTTGTTTGTAGTTCTTTCCAGCAGGGGACACACCGGTCTATCTCTTTCTATTCAGGTACAGATCGTCGGATCCACTACATGATCAGTAAAGGTGGCAGCGAGGCCTTGCTTACCGCACTGGTCAACACCGGCCGCAGTTTCAGCCCCAACTACACCCTTCTGCTGCCGCTGCTGCACCTGCTGGCTAAAGTTGGACACAGAGGTGAGGATGGATAAAAAAAAAAAATGTATGATGATGGATAAAAACCCAAATGTTTGACACTTTGACCAAACTTCAGTTACACCAGAGCCACGTTTATTTTAAAGGTGACCTAATTAGCCTGTACAGGACAAGCTGATTGGATGACATACTGTAACCACTAGCACCTTTCTGGTTATTCAACAGGGAATCATAGCCTGGTACATATCGTTAGCATTACACACTATCTGACCAATAGAGGATAGCAGAGCTGGGGGTCAGTTTCAATCTATTTTAGGCCAAATAATCTCTCAGCATCAACCCTAGAACATTTTAAAATCTATCTTTAACTCTTTGAGATATCGTGCAAGGACTATCCGATAAAAGGCAGTCTGGCTAGTTCTCATTGCCTTTGTTGGTTGGGTTGTCTAGGTTAAGGCATGAGGACCAAGATCGGTTTGGGTTAGGCTAAGAATATCAGGGTACTCCAGCTTCGCCATACTTAGAAAGAGAATATTGCAACCTGGAAGTTCTGTTGAAGTCATTTTGCATAATAATTTGCCATGGGTTTCTGTTTGTTGTATTTTCAAAGAGCAATGGGCCTTCTGAACAATGGACCTTTGTTTTCCGGATAATAGGCTTTTGGATAAATGGGCTTTTGTTCAATGGGACATGTTTTGGACTATACAGGTTTTGGAATAATGGGCCGTTGGAACAATGGCATGGCACCGGGAGAGGTACTGTTCTGAGGGAACATAGATGGCCCACCACTGTTATAGACAGACTATATAAAAGTATGTCAGTATGAAAGTGATTGATATCTTAATGGGCAGGTGGAGAATATTTTGTTGCCCTTGATAAACACTCCTCTAAGAAATACAATATCAACAGTGGCATACCACAAAGCACAATCCTGGGCCCAGTTCTTTTTACTCTTTATATGCTGGCCCTTTGCAGTCTCATTAAGACATATGGCATACATTTTCACATTTATGCAGATGAAACTCAGCTCTACATTGCTGTGTCTACTTATGATGTGAGCCCTATTGATGCCCTCTACAATGTTTGGATCGCTCAGATCTTCCTTCAGCTCAACCAGGAGGTGAGAGACACTGACCTCTAGATTGAAGTCATTGGCACTCAGCCCCAGGCACCAGGCTAAAGACCTAGGTGTTATCATGGACTCTAATTTTACTTATAATGCCAACATCCATGTTGTAACCAAAACTGTCATTTATCACTTGAGAAATATTGACAGAGTGTGTCCGTATCTCTCCCAAGCCAATACTGAGAAACTTGTGCATGCTCTTATTACTAGCAGACTCGACCACTGTAATACTTTGCTTTCTGGACTACCAAGCCATTGATCAACTTCAACTCATGCAAACTTCATCTGCTCGTGTATTGACCAGGGCCAGAAGGCGAGCACACACTACACCAGTTCTGAAACTTGTACATTTTAGAAGTAAAAGAAAGTAATCAAGTTACGTTACTTTAATATGGTGATACTTGGATAAGGATGCTGATCAACATTCTTTTAAGAGATAATGAGTTTCAGAATATATTTTAAAAGTAACCGTCGCAACTACTGAATACTACATTTCTTAAAATGTGTGTTGTCATGGCAATAATTCCCACAGTTTAGTTATGGTGTGTTGGCAAAAAGACCCACACACAGGTGAGCTGGATCAATGAGTCAAAGAACGATCAATATTGAGCTCCTAAACTACATTATATGCTCAGCCGATTCTATGCTGTTCATCTCGACGTTGCTCTGTCTACACATTCATGAATACATTCAATGTTTGTGTTTCTTCTGCAGATCGCCGTATCGGTGTGAAGGCAGAGGACGCTGGAGCTGCGCTGCTGACTCTGAATCTGCTCAGACACAATGTCAAACATGCCAGGAGGGCCGCAGCCTGTCTCTGGGTGATCCAAGTCTTCTCTTCATCAGGTAGACACGCACGCAGAACTCGTCCACAACTGGACAAAGCCTTCTCCAATTCATCAGTCTTTGATCTGAAATATACCCCCAAAGGTAGCCAAAGTTAGGAACATAAACACACACACACACACACACACACACACACACACACACACACACACACACACACACACACACACACACACACACACACACACACACACACTCATATCTTTGTGAGGACCCTCAACCACACAATACATTCCCTATCCCCTAAACCTGACCTATTTCCAAGTTTAACTTGAACTTAAAAACCAAGTCTTAACCTTCAAAATGCCTTTGAAGAATTTAGGATGTCCTCATTTCTAAAAATGTCATCACTCTGTAGTTAATAACTTGTTCCGGTCCTCTCTATGTAGCAAGTACAAGAACACACACACACACACACACACACACACACACACACACACACACACACACACACACACACACACACACAGGGCTCTCACTGAAGTGATTTATGGTTCACTTTCACTCTGCAGACGTTCCTCCCCCGTTTATCTTTCACTGTCTCAGTACTTCAAACTTTCCACATTTTTGTGTCAACTATTTATTTGCCCTTACAACATTTACTGTTATCCTTGTTGCTTGTATGATACATGGAAAGATGTGTCAACAAAGCCTTGACTGGCATCTGATACATCAGCAGCTCACCATTGTACAGAAAGCCAATACAGTGTGAGCAGTGTTCACCCACTAGATGTCAGTGAAGTAGCAACAAACTGGATATATAACAACCAACGCTGCAGTAATGTTCAGCCGTGTGTGCTTTGAATCTTCTCAGACATTATCATTACTTTATAAGCAACAAGGAAAGGAAGAAATGTGGTAAAAATGAAAATGTTTTTTGAATCATCATTTGTTTCAAAGTTTTTCATTTTCAGACAGTTCTCACTTCCGGGACTCCAGTAGTAACCCATAACTCTGGCATGCATTCTGTCTAGCGTTGACCTTTCACTCTTCCCTACCCAGTAACATGATTCACAGCTCCTCTGCTCCTCTGCTAAGAAGACATGTGTCGTGTCATTCATCAAACAGCTCAGCGGCCTGGAAGCACAGTTTGTCTGAGGAGCAGGTGCAAATAGCACGAGTGCATAGTGACGTGAGGAAGGTGCTTCATTCTTTGATATCTCAGCCCGCAGTTGGGGTACGAATGAGCCGACATTTTGTAAGTCATTTTGCGAAAAGATTGCTTTTCGCGTATCATTTGTCTGCCATGTAGTTTGTACTGACTGCAATGTAAACACGTCAGCATGAATATGCAGCGCTCTAAACAAGGGGTGCAGTATAACATGTGAGAGAGACTGCCTATGGTCGGTGGGCAGCTCAAACAAACACCAACCAGGAGGCAGGTGTTCCAGACCTGGGTTTTTTTGTAGCTACATTTTGCGCTTCTTTGTCATTAACTGATGATTCAAAACTCATTCATTTTGATTGATTAAAACAATAAGCATTACACTACTACTTTTTACTTTTTGGTCATGTTTTCAGTGTGTCACTCCTCTTCCTTTCAGTTTCTACAGCAAACCTGATAGGAGAAAACCATGGACTGGATGTCATCTATCGCCTCATCCCCCAGTATACCACCAAACATCTGCACGCCATCAAGTATGTACACCCAGTGCTTTTTGTGTTTGACAGTGATACCCTCACATGCCCGTATCTCTTGGTGACTTATGTCAGGACAGGAGAACCCAACCGGAGAACGTGGTCACAAACAGACAGATACCTCCTGCGACCCTGTGTCCTCATATGCAGATATTACATTTTGGTATTGCAGCACCTTATGCTCAATTTTGCTTAACTTAAGACTTGTTGTCTGTAGAATCATTATTTATGCCATCTATAGGTAACACAAGCACAATACACTAATCAGTGTAAAAACAAGACGGTGGGCGTTTGTAGTTTAATATGGCATAGAAATTTGACAATTTTTGGGAATATATTTTCAAACTTTATTCAGATTTGAGACACGTCGAGTTTGGAGTATGAAGCAAGGATCATACAGAGTCATGGCATTGAAATGAACAGTGTTATACTTTGTCACACATTGGTGACATTATTGTATTATACAGCAACAAAAAATATAGCAAGAGGAAATTAAAAATAGCAAACAAAGGTTTGGGTGTCGGGAGGTTGACAACAGTACAAAATGCCTTAGCACGCACGTGTCAGTTCCTGTGTTAATGAGTGACAGGCGACGGGGGGGTCATGACCCCTGGCTGACCCACAACATGAAATAAAATCCTTCTTTCAGAACCCACATCCACACCACAAAGATGGGGCCACTGACATTTAATGACTTGTGGTTTCAATGAGAAGTTTATTTATAAGTTGTTTTCTAGAGCTTGAATTTGCCAACAAGAACAAACAAAATAAATGATAACTAACGACCCCTTCAGCTTCTTTCCCTTTCATTCATGTTAAATGGTCAGTGATGGTTTCAGATCCAAATGTTGGTGTGTAGAAATCAGGTTTAATTTTTAATCTCAAGATATCTTTTTCATTTCATTTCACTTAGAGTGCTAACACAGCCAGGGTCATGTAACATGCATAGATACATAAATACATACGTATCTACGTCGCCTTAAGTTTGTCATTTTCATAAAAATTCACAATACACACATGTCTTTAAACAGTACAGCAGTTTTTCAACTATGTTGTCCTAATGATTTTGGCTGACCCCCTTGTCTTTCCTCCAGGACGCTGTCAGACCAGTGTTCTGTCCGAACAAGACTAAATAAATAAATAATCACTGTATGTCCATTGCTGTGGATACTGGTGATGCCCACAGGATGTTTTTTGGCATGGGCTGACATCTAGTGCAGACATAATCAATCAAAATGTCCACTGTAAAGCTTGTTTTTTGCTCCAATACATATAAGGATCAACGAATACCTAGAATTACATTACATTACATTACATTACAGTCATTTAGCAGACGCTTTTATCCAAAGCGACTTCGCAAAACAGCCAAGTTAAGTCTGTCTAAACGCTCTCCACCTCATCATTTTATCCAATTAGACACTAAAAAAATGTGAAATTGTCATAATTAGCACATTCATTCTTGAGTTATGGCCAAGAACATTTTTTTGTGAGGTCACAATGACCACTAAATTCTAATCAGTTCATTTGTGCCAAATGTGATCAAATTTCCTCAAGGCGCTCATGAGACTCAGTGATCTT
The DNA here is from genome assembly GCF_023349555.1 of Cebidichthys violaceus. Lineage (NCBI taxonomy): Eukaryota > Metazoa > Chordata > Actinopteri > Perciformes > Stichaeidae > Cebidichthys > Cebidichthys violaceus. Next base: position 22,512,430 of record NW_027176483.1, on the reverse strand, counting down.
TGACCATATCAGTTCGTCAGCTCGCCAAAGTGGATGTTTGTGCCAAATTTTAAGAAATTCACCCAAGGCGTTCTTGAAATATTGCGTTCCCAAGAAAGGACCTCAACACACAGCGTGTTTCTAGACTGCATCACCACTTGTGGAGCTGCAGACTTTTAGCGTGATGGGAATCAGGCTCAATGGAACTCCAGGTAACTGTCTGGTTCATTAGAGCCAGACATGTGAAATGCACAAACTGCATGGCAGTATTAAAGTTTACAGGGAAACATCATCGTCGTATCAACATATTCTCAGTCTCAACACATCATAATTTGCCCTGAACTTGTGCGTAGACTCCAGCTCTTCATTAGCCCACCGTCCTTCTCTTCTTAGCTTGTATGTCTCCTTCCCATCTGTCTCTGTCAGAACCGATGGCATTTGGCTCAAATAGCTAGCATCCTCCAGTATACCCAGTGGGGCATGCCAAGAGCACCGGGAGTACCGGCCTCTCTCTGCCTGGCTTCATCCCAGGCATACCAGCCCCTGATCAGCCACTGGTGAACATGAAACTCCCCTGTGGTGTGAGGGAATCGGATACTCTGACACATATTGATAGCCCTCAGGGTGAGTCTTCTGTATCATTTTCATGCAGAAGCCAGCTGTTAATTGTCGTAACACAATTAGAAGACTCTGGGATTCCAGATTTCAAAGCCGCCTGATACTTTGGTTAATTTGTTAGAATTGGCAGGTGTGAACTTCTGCGATGTAAGTGGAGCAACGAGGCAGGAGATTTGCTATTTCCCCCAAAGAGTGAGAGGCAGTTAGACACGTCTGTCACAGTGATTTATCCAATTATAGCTACGATATGGCAACAGTCAGATATGCCGGTTGGCTGCGGTGCACACTTTTAAAGCAGTAAAAGTCAGTCAGTCAGCTGTACAACTAAATCTGTCCATCTATTCTCAACTGTCAACAGCACTTAATCCCCCAGTCCCCGCGGTTAGACTGCTAGGCACCGCAGCACTCTTTACTATCCTCTTTTAAATTGTTGCAGGTTTGAGCTACCGTTGACTACCAACAAGTATTTTACCTTGACAGGTTTTGATATGAGTACTTTTTAAATGGAGGATACAAGGATGCTCAAATTCCTAATGTCACTTGTACTGACTCATAATATGCTACCCATAATGTGTCATAGACTCAAACGTTCAGGTGCGGTCTACAAACATTATTTTCCAGAACAAATTCCGTTGACCCATCGACCACGGTGAGTAGAAGCCAGTCTGTTTAGGCCCCGGCAGATGTTGTGACCTCCGTGAGGTGAAACACGCCACAATGCAACGCCGTGTTCACACATCACTGCATTCAGCTTTAAATGCTTTTATTCATGCAACGGAATTAAGGCCAATTGTTTTACTTACAACCGCTAACATCAAGCAGGCTGAGAAGCCGTGTCTGACGCTTCGTTTCATTACTTCAGACACACACACACACCCTACAAACAAAAAGCGCTGCCCATGATTCTGAAACAACAGCTATGGGTAGTCAAGTGTATCTAGGCTGGACATGTTTAGTTTTTACTGTTTTATATGGATAATTAAAGCTTAAACAGAGGGGGTCGATGAGCAACTGCCTTGACAAATCATGTGATAACGGTACGTATGTTCAATATGTCGTATGACACTTTAAAAATCTGAACGGAACGTAAACCCAGGCCTGAAGTTCAGTACAAATAACACTGCTGTTCGACGGCACGTGCAAGGTCATTTTTAGGCATATGCAGGGGTTAAATTGGGCTGGGGCTCCATTGTGTGTGTGTGTGTGTGTGTGTGTGTGTGTGCGTGCGCAGGGGATGACTGACAGTGGGAAAAGTAGAGGACAGAAATAGCAGAGAATACAGGTCCAAGTATAAAATAAACAAATCAAGAAGCAAGGGTAAGAAGTCAAATTCTGAAATATATTATATTATTGCATAGCTCCAAAACAAACTAAAGCTGTAAACAACTAATGTGACTTTATGTGAAAACTTTCTTAAAGTCACAGAGGAGAGAGACAGAGAGACGGCAGCAGCAGACAAGGCAGGTAAACAGTACCTGAAAATGTAATAAGTGGGCGTAGTCATCGTGACGTCACCCACTGGCTTGTGGACTTCCGTTTTGATGCCTACAGTTCGGCGATTTTGCCGTCACCATCTTGGATTAAGGCAGTCGCCATGTTGGTTTTTTTCCGCAACAAATGAACAGGAGTGACCATATGTCGAATGTGGAGGAGTGACGTAGAGACGCCGTATCCATCTCCAGTAGCAGCAGAGACCTATCAATCACAGTAAGCCCCGCCCTTAATCATCCCCTCTTTATGGTCTGTTTGACTCTAAATGGAGCATAATGTACTAAATTAACATCATGCTGTATTGAAGAAGACTGTAAACTAGAGATTGAGACCATAAACTCATGTTTACAATGTTTACTGAGGGAATAAATCAAGAGAGAAGTAGAGTCATTTTAGACTAGACTTCTATACAACCAGAGGAGTCGCCCCCTGGTGGACACTAGAGAGAATGCAGCTTTGACACACTTCTGGCTTCACTCGGCAGAACCGGAGGAAGCCAGGAAAACCTGTTCAACATTTCAAAAAACTAATGTTAACATACAGTAGTGGAGGAGGTACTCAGATCTCTAGTTAAGTGTCCCTTACTAAGAAATAACATAGTCAAATCTGGTTGGTCAATACTTGCTTAAAGTTTACTTTGCTCATTGTCCCTGAATTTAATCCACAAATAAAGACAATCAAAACTGGCCGGACAACACACAAAGGCAGGAAGTGAAGTGAGAGGAGAGGCGACTATAATTCAATTAAATTTCATTTGTATAGCCCAAAATCACAAATTTGCCTCAGAGGGCTTTAACTATAACAACGATAAAATGAATTATTGTTCTTTCCATCTTCTCCCATCAAGAAACCGATAGATTTGCATTTCGTGACTATTTCATGAACTGCCGCGAGACATGGGTCATACAGATTTGTAATAACAATCTTTATTTTATTGAATCAAATCTTAGCAATCAATATTGTGATTATCTCTATGTGCATGAGGTCAAAAGGTCAACATACCAAAGGGTATTTCATTTGGGAGTAATAACTCCTGCCATGTCACCTTTGGTAGTGGTTGGTCTTTAAACAGCCATTTCATTTGCATGTGATGATTGTTGTTGATTATTTAATGTCAAATTCCTTGTATGTGCAACATACCTTGGCAATAAACGGTTCTGATTCTGATTTAAACTGACTATTTAACCTGCAATGTTTGGTGCCTAAATATGAATTATATTGTTTGAATGGAATTGATTTGAATAGTTCTGAGATTTGGAGGACTATTCATTCTTATTGATCCCTTCCATAGCTGTAAAATGCGCACCAATGATAACAGTACCACAGCGGTGTGCTGGGCCCTTTGAAGATGTGTAGTATGTCCCATCCTCAGTAAACATAGCTCTTGTGGCCCAGAGGTCGTGGCCTCTTGTCACACTTTGGACGCCCTGTTAGTGACACCCTGCTAGCAACACTACACTGGACAGCGTCACATTCTTCATCTCTGTATTCACACACACACACACACACACACACACACACACACACACACACACACACATGCTCTGAGTCTTAATAAATGTTCTTCTCTCAAACATGGGCTGGATAAAAACAACATATAAATAACAAAGCTTTTGAAAAATGGGGCTCTTAAAATAAAATACTTAATTTTAGAAAAATTGATTCCACTAAATTCTCCTGCAGCTTTAAGTTCAGTTCATTCAGGCGTGAATTGATGTCAACCAAACAAACCTGATATTATATTTTTGTCATCTTCTGATAAGAGAAACTAGTGCGCATGGACTTTATGTGTGGTTATTGAACCTCTTGATTCAGCTCTATTCTCTCTGTTGACATGTCTTAGTTCTCGGTTATAAGTCCAGGGTCCGGTTACAACGGGTCCGCACCCGGACCATGGTCCGTCTATTAGTGACCCCTGCTGTAGAGGGACCAACGAAACATGTATGACTTCTTACAGTTAAACCTAACCGGCTTCTGTACTGAAACACTTCAGGATGTGTTGAGGTTCTGCCAAATGATCACGACTATGACTCATGGAACAATCAACACAACTTTGTTTTTTTTCTTTGTGCAAAAAATGTGCACACTAGTGTATCATGTACAATTTGCATATTGATGTGTGTGTTCATTTAAATGTCTGAAAGGCCAACTGCCCCCCTCTGTTTATGTTCCAGGGCAGCCATTGATGCCTTTGCTGCTCTGCTGTGCACAAGTAAGTGTTTTTCTTCATCATTCACCAGCTGATGGTTTCATACTGGGTGTACATAATCATCATCGTCACTGTACAACACGACTCACACCCTTTCACCGGGTGTCTCTGTTTCTGATCTATTTCTCTTTCTACATGGATAGCTGCTCATGCTATAGTGTGACATGTCACTTGAATATGAGAAGCATTTTCCTCTCTGTACAACTTAACAGGTGAGGAGGAACGCTGTCTCCATAATAGCCAACATATACTGCCGGGTCTAGAAATAAAACAAAAGGAATGATTTACAAGAGCTGTGTGCAGGTTTTAGAAAGTACTGGAGCAGAAAACCAGACGAAGGGTTCATAGACAGGCCAGAGTCAGCATGCTTACATTCTCATGACAACGCTGACATGCTGATGTTAATCACATATCATGTTAACCATGATCATCATCTTAGTTTAGCATGTCAGCATGCTAACATGTGCTAATTAGCTGAAGTCCAGCTGAGGCTAATGGGATTGTCATTAGTTCCGCACGTCATAAACCAAAGCATGGACCCTGTTATAGCCGACATCATCAAAAAATGTGTGCGCATGTTGGCAACGGAAGCAGTGTGTGTGTATATATATTAGTGCTGGGCAAGTTATTATCCCGCTAACGCATTAATTAATTAACAGCGACAATTATTTTATTGCGCGTTATCTCATCTCATCTTCGACCGCTTATCCGGGATCGGGTCTTGGGGGCAACAGCTCCAGCAGGGGACCCCAAACTTCCCTTTGCCGGTGCCACATCAGCCAGCTCTGACTGGGGGATCTCGAGGCGCTCCCAGGCCAGTTTGGAGATATAGTCCCTCCACCTGGTCCTGGGCCTCCCTCGGGGTCTCCTCCCAGCCGGTCGTGCCTGGAACACCTCCCTAGGGAGGCGCCCAGGTGGAATCCTCACCAGATGCCCGAACCGCCTCCACTGGCTCCTTTCCACGCAAAGGAGCAGCGGCTCTACTCCGAGTCCCTCACGGATGACCCAACTTCTCACCCTATCTCTAAGGGAGATGCCAGCCACCCTCCTGAGGAAACCCATTTCGGCCGCTTGTACCGCTTGAATGAAGATCGCCCGGTAGATAGAGAGCTTTGCCTCGCGGCTCAGCTCTCTTTTCGTCACAACGGTGCGGTAGAGCGACTGTAATACCACCCAAGCTGCTCCGATTCTCCGGCCAATCTCACGTTCCATTGTTCCCTCACTCGCGAACAAGACCCCGAGGTACTTGAACTCCTTCACTTGGGGTTAACGCAGTTTTTTAAATTATTATTTTGAAAGTCCGTTTCTCACTGGTAGCGGTGGAGGAGACTTCATCACTACGTTGATGCAGCGTGTGGAGGAGTCTTCATCACTACGTTGATGCAGCGGTGGAGGAGTCTTCATCACTACGTTGATGCAGCGTGTGGAGAAGTCTTCATCACTACGTTGATGCAGCGTGTGGAGGAGTCTTCATCACTACGTTGATGCGGCGTGTGGAGGAGTTTTCATCACTACGTTGATGCGGCGTGTGGAGAAGTAGAGATAAACTAAAGACGAGCTAACAGACGCCACAGAGAAGTGGAGAGATACAAACTGCAGGACGACTAGTGTTGAGAAGACGTCGGTCTGAGGAACGTTCTCAGGATCATGAATGACGTCACGTAGGAGCCTCCCTCCAGACGCACCGTCACCAGAAGAACACACGAGTCTATGAAGAGGAGAGGACTACAAAAGAGACGGAGTCACAACGCGCACCGACCGTCGCTCTCACCGGAGACTACCGGACATTGCCGGGTAACCGTCGTCACCTCTGAGTTACGGTGCATTATGTTGATGAACAGTGGGAGCTGCGTTCACATGCTCTGACTGTATGAAGACAGAAGACACACATTTTGATGAAACGTGTGGAACATTGTGGAACGTTTAAATAAAGTCACACACTGAGCACAGATAGTAGAACTATAACTGATACTGTGTGAAGAATACTGCTGTTAACAAGAACCTGATCTGTTTAAAGTGATTCAAAACAAATGTTATTGTACTGTTGTTCATATAGCAGTACTTTAAAATACAAGTGAGCAATACACTACTTTTGAATTCATTATTGAATTCTGCGCATAACAATGAGATTAATCACGATTAATTGCAAAAAATCATGCGATTAATATATATATATATATATATATATATATATATATATATATATATATATATATATATATATATATATATATATATATATATATATAGAGTGAGAGAGAGAGAGAGAGATATAGATCTATATCTATATCTATCTATATATATATATATATATACTACCTCTACAAGAATATAGCTGACATGGTAAATTCAGAGAGGGGGAAACTTGAGTGTGCAGAGGGGTGAGTTTGACATGACTCTATTGTTGTACTGATTGAATTAATGCTGTGGTCATGGAGGAAGTGGTGAGTTAATGTGAAGCGGGAACTCTGGGGGAATTACACAGAAAAAAGTGTCAGGGAGTTTTGGCGTTATTAAGAGGGGTTCAGGGACTGAAGTCTGACTGTATAAAAGCATTTTCAGATTGTTCACCACAATTGGTGTAAAATACAGGTTTCTAAAACAACATCTCTTCCACTGCAATGACACGTCATCAGAGCCGAGATGACTTCGTTTGTCTGCCTGTTCCCTTTGAGACGGGATTCTCCTCGGCAGGAGACAACCGTAAGGTCAAGAGACACTTTCTAAATGCCACGGCAAATTGTTTTGTTTGTTTTTCATTCTCACACATTTGACCAATCGTCAAAAGATTTGAGGATCAGAGTGACCCAGAATCTCCACACAATCACTGTCTCAGGGCTGTTCGGTCTCCATCCTGTTAAAGTGAAGCATTTTTCAAACTCCTTTCCTCTTATCCTCTTCTCTTCTCTTTCCCTCTCTCCTCTCCTCTGCTTGTCTTCTCCACTTTTTCTTCTCTCCCCTCCTCTCCCCCATCCCTTTTATATCCTCTTTTCTCTCCTCTCCTCTTTCCCTCTCTTCTTTCCTCTCCTCTTTCCCTCTTTTCTGTATTCTTTTCCTCTCACCTTTCCTCTTCCCCTCTCTCCTCTCCTTTCCCTCCATCCCTTTTGTGTTATCGTTCCTGTCGTCCCCTCCTCTCCTCTTCCCTCTCCTCTGCTTCTGTGTTCTTGAAAGAAGAGCTTCTTGTCTGTCAGCTGATCGAGAGCAGAGTGGTCTCCCCACTGTCAGCTTCCTCCACGCGGATTCCGCCGTCTATCCCTCACGAGTTGTTAGTGGAACCCGCAGTAGAAACACAGATCTATACTCGTTAGAAGAAATAAATTCATTTCTAGATCAAACATTTAAAGTAAGTAATTATTTCAGTGACACCACTAAATTCATCAAATCAGTTGATATACTTACAAAACTGGTCGGCTTCGACCTTTTGGATGAGAGAAAGCGTTTCCGCCTAAAAAATCATATCATTGTTCTTCGAAAAGCACAAAAAGGTAAAATTGTTAAAAAGACTAAAAAGTAAATGATCATGAACCTCACAGTGTTTTTCCTCTGCACAGCTCTCTGCTTGGTATATTTGGTCTGTTTCTCTTCTCTGACCCCTCAATGCAAAGCATCAAAATAAGGTCGTTAAACATCAACGGTGGAGAGATCAGTAAAAACAGACTTTAATATCTGAAGTCTCAACTCAACAAAAGGTCAATGTGTTGTTTCTGCGGGAGGCACACACGGTTCCATCAGGTGAGGTAGATTGGGGTTTATGGTGGGATGGGTCGTGAGCCCTCAGCCATGGCCCTAATATCAGTGCAGGGGTCGCGGTTCTGTTCAGAAAAACTGCTAATGCAACCATCTTGTCCTCTACTGAGGTGGTGAAGGGTCGGCTGCTGATTGTGAGGGCAGAAATTGAGAGCTTTATATTCTGCTTTGTCAATATTTATGCACCAAACCAGGGAACAGAAAGAGTGTTTTTTAACATACTGGACAAAGAGCTAAGGAACCATTATCAATAACCATAGTTATTGGTGGTGGTGTTAACTGCACTTTGGACTTTACTGTAGACAGGACTGGTGAGGAACCCCATCCACAATCATCTCACAGCCTGAACAGTGTCATCACACATCTGGACCTGCTAGACGCATGGAGAACCAAACATCCACAATCTAGACAGTACACATGGGTGAGGGTCAACAGTAACAGGGTGAGTGCAGCCATTAGACAGGATATACATTTCACAGGGTCTCAGCTGCAGATTGCTCCACAGTAGCATCAGTCCAGTTGGCTTCAGTGACCACCACATCTTTACCATAGAGTTGATCATTTCACCAGGTGAAAGGGTCAAGTCCTACTGGCTCTTCAATAACAAACTCCTGCAGGACAAACATTGAGCACTTTTGGCTGATGTGGAAAAGCAGAAAAACTGATTTTAGTTCACTGAAGCTGTAGTGGGAGGTTGGAACAGCACAAGTTCCTGATTTTTGCCAGCAGTACACCTTTCATTCCACTGCTAAGATCAAGGCAGCAGTCTAGGAGCTGGAGGCCAACATCAGGGATATTGAGGAGGGGCTTCACCGAGACCAAGATCCTGAAACGGGTCAACTGCTCCTGGAGAAGAGGTTGGAGTTGAGTTCCTTCCTGAAGGAGAGGGTGAAGGGAGCTCTTGTCAGGTCTCGCTTCCTCCAGCTGAAGGACATGGACTGAGCTCTTTCTTCTTCAACCAGGAGAGATCGGTGGAACAGAGGAAGCAGATGACCTGCCTTAGGCTTCCAGGAGGCAGGGTGACCACCAGTCCGGGCAAGATGAGGAACCATGCCATGGAGTTCTATGCTGACCTCTTTGGGGCAGAGCAGTGCAGCATGGAGAGTCGGCAGGAGCTCTTAGGGGGGCTTCCTGAGCTCAGCCCGGAGGAGAAAGGCTGACTCTGGAGGATTTTACGATTGCTGTCAAACAGATGGCATCGGGACGGGCACCAGGGATTGATGGTCTCTCCGTTGACTTTTACAAACGCTTCTGAAATACACTTGGACATGATTTACATTGTGTTCTGTTGGAGTGTTTCAGAACAGGATCTCTTTCTGTCTCTTGTCAGCAAGCGAGGCTTTCCCTGCTGCCAAAGAAAGGAGACTTGGCCCTTGCTGTGCAGGTTGAGAGGTCGACTCAGCGGTTTCTCACCGCCGTGGTCCTCCAGTCTTGATCGTCCTCCTATATGTGTTTTTGTCTCCAGTCAGAAGGACGTTCAATGTTTACAGAATATCTTGTCATTGTATTAAAAAAGGCCTCATCTGCACGGGTGAACTGGGCCAAGAGTGAAGCCTTGTTGGTGGGACAGTGGAGGGACCGGACAGCACCCAGTCTGCCTGGTGGACTTGAGTAAGGGAAAGAGGGGCTGAAAGTCCTGGGAGGGTTTTTTGGCCATTGAGGGCTTTCAAGCAAAGAACTGGGAGAGCGTGAAGGAGAAAGTGTGTGCTCAGTTGTCTAAATGGAAATGGTTGCTACCCCAGTTGTCATATATGGGTGGAGAGTTCTGGTTGCCAATAACTTAGTCGCCTCAACTCTTTGGCACAAACTTATTGCTCTGATGCCATCGAGAGGCCTGATTGAGGACATCCAGAGATCCATCGGGGACTTTGGACCTTACTGGAATAACATCTTTCTACAGCTCTGTACTGCAGGCGTGGAATATCTTCAAGACCACACGCACCACAAATGAGGTTCCTGGAATGTGATTGTTTGAGGAACATTTGTTCTTTAATATATTTCTACTGACTCAAACTCTGCAATCTGCCAACCTGCGAGCGAGTCTCAGAGAAGCTGGCAGCACCAAACTGGAATGAAGATGACGGTGACATCAATGGACGTCCTGAGAGACAACAGCAGCATCACCTCAGTCCGGCTGATCAACAGAGTGGTGGAGGAAGTCTGTCCCATCCCGTCCATAACCCAGAGAGAGTTTGCCGCTAACCGAACTCTGTGTGACCAGTGGTATGACGGCTTTGAGTACTGTTTCCCCTCTCTGTCCATCACCTACTCTGTGGGGGAGTGGCATGAAGGAGGAAGTCAGCTGCTCACTTTCACAACCCCGCACCTGGACAAGTTTCAGGACGTGGGAAAAAAATCTGTCTACCGAACCTGCGTCAAGGTTGTGAACTTGTGCTCTTTGGCAGGGATGAAGCCGTCAAGGTGGACTGAGTTCTTTGGTCCAGAGTTCTCCCCGAAAGGCAGCTGGCGGTCTCTGTACAAGCTGCCCGTTGAAAAGCGGACAGCGGACCTCCAGTGGAGGGTTGTAGACGGGACAATACGAACAGATACAGAGCGCACCTTGATCCTGAGCTGGGGGAGGGGCGTTTATTTTGTTCTCAGAGCGAAGATCTTGTACATCTATTTGTTCAGTGTCCTCGGCTGTCAGCACTGTTTGCCCCTTTTTGTCCGGTACTGCTAGGTTGGCCATTTTCTTAACACACAGGAACCGGGCTCAGAGTGCCGGCAGTGTGGAGCTGGTACCGGTTCTGGAGGAACTGCTGAAGGCTCGACTGAGGGTGGAATACAGATATTACCAAATGATGGACAATGTGACGGCCTTCAGCCGCATTTGGGCTGTTGGGAGGGTTTTATGCTCCGTGAGGGAGGGAGAGCTGATTGATCATTTATAATATGTTGGTATTTTTCTGTGCTTGAATGAACTGTTTTTATTTATTTATTCATTTTTTTTTAATTGATGATGTGACAGTGACCAAAACCTCTCTTCTCTTCTCCTCTCCTGTACAAGCTGCCCATTAAAAAGCAGCCAGCGGCCAGCAGACCTCCAGTGAAGGGTTACAGACTTCCAATGGAGGGTTGCAGACCTCCAGTGGAGGGTTGCAGACCTCCAGTGGAGCGTTGCTTGCAGACCTCCAGTGGAGCGTTGCAGACCTCCAGTGGAGGGTTGCAGACCTCCAGTGGAGGGTTGCAGACCTCCAGTGGAGCGTTGCAGACCTCCAGTGGAGGGTTGCAGACCTCCAGTGGAGCGTTGCTTGCAGACCTCCAGTGGAGCGTTGCAGACCTCCAGTGGAGCGTTGCAGACCTCCAGTGGAGGGTTGCAGACCTCCAGTGGAGGATTGCACATGATGCAATACAAACAGAAGTGTATTTTCTGTCCTCAGACAGAGACCCTGGCACATTTATTTGCTCAGTGTCTAGGCTGCCAGCATTGTTTGAGCTTTTAAAAAGGAGAGGGGATTGTAAACATCTGAACGGAGAAACACGTTTCAGTGTTTGGATGATAGATTTTGTTGTTTTTTGGGCTTAAGTGATGATGTGACAATGTTCAATAAAAGAATGTTGAAATCTAAAAACCTCTCCTGTCCTCCCAATCCTTTCCTTTCTCCTTTATCCTCTCCTCCCTTGTCTGCCTCCCCTCTCCTCTCATGGTGCTAAATGTAAAAAATGGATGGTTCTGGGATCCATGCTGTACTGCTTTAGTCGTTCCTGCAGGGGTCACTTTTGCGCTTTGTCTCCAGTCGTGTGGCATTTACAGGCTGAGCACCTGATGGATCTCATCATGTATGTGTGTGTGTGTGTGTGTATGTGTGTGCAAGTGTACGCACTTGAATCTGTGTTTTTTTAATTTTCACACACTTAGCATGTTTGTTAGTCTGAATGGACCTCTCGCAGTACACACACACACACACACACACACACACACACACACACACACACACACACACACACACACACATACATATTCTCTTTTGGTTTCACGTACATCATACTCCACGCTTGCACCCCCACACCTCTCTCTCCCTGCCCCCGCCCCCCCACAGCATGTTTAAACATGCTCTCACCTCCAGTCTGCAGAGGCTCTTTGATTCTGAGCGGTATGTGTGTCTGAGCCCGTGGAGCTGAGAAGAGCTCTCGGTTGTTATCTTCTCAGGCGACAGTGGCCGCCGCTCTCTGTCCTGCGCAAAGTCTTTCTCATGGAACAAAGATAGAAAACAAAGTGTTATTTTCCTAAATTGATATTTCATTCGCAAGACTGGAGCCTGACGTTGGCTAGCGGGCCCCTAGAGGCTGCGATGTTCATCGCAACAAACAGCATGGATGTGTTGGAAAGAATGAGGAGCACTGGCAAATTTGATGTTCTTAAATCTCATCAGGAGAGCAGCTAAAAGTCTGAGCTGGTGCTGGAGAGTTTCTTAAGTGCAACCGGGTTATCTTCTTGTGATCAAAAGAAAGAAATTCAACTCCAATAAAATATACTAAAGCATATTTTTGTTTACCTTTTTCTTTGATTGGTCCACATATCTTCATGCATATTTAATGTTACACACTGTAGGACCTTAAAAAGAAGCCCTGGCTCGGGAGCCCCCTGACTCTTTGGCTCCCTTGTTCTGCACCAACCCTGTTCTCTTTCCCAACTCGTCAGGTACGGATGCTTGGTCGGGGACCCCTTGGCCTTACTTTAGGTTTTAAGCAAAAAAAAAATACTTGGTTAGGTTTTAGGAAAGGAATCATGGTTTGGGTTCAAACAAATATGTTTGTAATATAGCTTCAGTTTGTAGGAGCCAAAAAGAACAAGTTCGACTGTATACTCTTAGACTGTGGTTGGTACTACTGCCCCATGTGGCCATCCGTGGCAATACATTGTTAATTAATTGGCACCCTTTGATGGCGCTATTGTCTTGTTAGTACCAGCTGTGCACAGGGCATGCAGCATAAGGAAGCCAAGAGCCAAAATAGGTCAAATAGGTCAAGTTACTTTTTCATTGAACAAAGCGAAAAGTTTGTGTTATTATATGTCTTTGCTTTGGGTTGCCGTGGCATTTCCTTTATTTCTGGTGTCGTAGCGTAGTTTAACACACACACACACACACACACACACACACACACACACACACACACACACACACACACACACACACACCCTTCTATTCATCCGTCCTCTTCATCTACCTGGAAAACAAACCGTGAGTAACCCGAGTGGATGTAACTATCTAGCGAAACCTTGTGGAGCACGTTAGTTGGGGATAGAAACATGACTAAACGGAAATGAAAAAGGAAGCCGTCACACTATGTCACGACTTCCCAAGCAGCTGCTCCTAGCATGTAGCATTGTAGCGCATGGGTTTACATTGGAATTGATTGAAAGCCGGTTGAGTCTCATACAGGCGCTAAAGTAGGGGACAGTGGCCAGGAAGCATATTTGGTAATCCATACATGTTTCATGGTTACGCCAAAAAGAAGTCAACTTTTCCTATAAGTGGTAGAGGAAAGGTCAGCAGGTTTGAAGCTGTGAAAAACGTTTTTTCCATAAAGCACAGTCCTTAATTGATTATATCCAATCAGTGTTTGATGCATGTTCACGTACTGTATGCACCTGCAAGTTTTTGCAGCAATGGAAGTGAAAGTAAACCTGAGCCTCTTACAGCAGCAGGACATCCGGCCCGTTTGTGAACCTGTTGGACTGCAGATGAACTAAAGAGGAAATGAAGTCATCAAACATTGATGCTTTACTCTTCTCTCTGTCTTTTGTCTGAACTTATTTTTCCTTTTCTTGTTGTGTACACAGTTTGTCTCTCTAATCCTCTTGTCAGAAGCTCACGGACACATTTAGTGTGCGGTGACAGGTTCAGAGAGTCACTACTCCAGAGGCAGCGAGAGAGATTCGGAGGGCTCCGAGCTTTCTTCATGATTTATGCAATATTGTGCTGCGCTTCATGTCAAAGTGCCAATTTGCACAGAACATCAAGGGCAACGCGTTCGCTCATAAACTAGAACATCGAAATGAACCCGCTCTCAGTGTTTCACTTTGATCTATAATGCAATGTTTGGAGTGAACATAAAGGCAACAATTACGCTAATATCAAGTCGCATTTGTAGATTTTAAGTATTTTTCGGTGCTGGCGAACAATGTATTCTGAAAGCAGTTTCTCTTCCTGATCCCGAACTGTTCTGGGAGCATATTTAATCGAACAACACTTAGTTTGTGTTTGGCATCTCACCCGCTGCACTGCAGTGTTTGTCTGCTTTTAACGGCGCAAATGAAGACCTTTTTTCAGACGTATTTCAGCACAGCTTTATTTGTCGAGGTTATCCTCACCTACGAAGTAAGCCCACAACAAAAGACCAGGTAGCAGATAAGAGTTTCTCCTGTTACACTTTTGAAACAATTAGAATGTGTCTGTTCTGAATTTCTAGTTCATCAATGTCTGGTGCAATAGATATATGTGCTGATAAATTCTTCACCTATTCTTTAGCTCCCATACAGAAAATATGTATGTATATCCTATGTGTGTTTAAATGTGTTTCCCAGTGATTAAATTGGCTTTTCTCCAAACTCGTCAAATACGTGGCCCTACACTTAGTAGTTTTTTTTTCCAAATAAACTTCTGTGCTCACAGGAAAGGTAGAGTTTCCACTCGTTTTATGCGTAATGCATTTTCAGCATAATCTGTGTACACAGGAAACATAGTTTCGGCTCGTTACATGCATACAGTCTCTTTTCAAAATAAACCTCCGATGTATGTTTACTTAGTTTTTAGGTCTACTTACGCAACAAAAGTACTTGGTTAGGTTTAGGAAAAGATTGTGGTTTGGGTTCAAATAAGTATGTTAGTAACGCAAAACAATCATGTTTTGATTTTGTTACGTAAAATAAGTATGTTGAGCGCTAACATTTGCTTAACTAAGTTCTTTGGTCTATAAAATTTCAGACAATAATGGCAATCGGTGTTCCGACGCCCACACATGTCTGGTTTTTACCACCGGTCAATGATTGTCATGTTTCTGTCATAGAGGAGTACAAAATATTCAGAAAATATTCACATTTAGGAAGTTCAAATCTCAGGACTTTGAATTCTTTTAAAAATGTTTAAAAAATACTCAAAACGACTTTGATCATTGCAGTTCTAGTTAAATGTCAAAAAAGACTTGACTTTTCATGTTCGGGCTAACTAGCTGTTGACCTGCTGTTGAGTTTATGGTTAATTGGTGGATCAGGGCCTTATAAATTGGTATTTGCGTCCACAGTTTGTCTGTCTCCGTCAATATGTTTCAACAGAAACGTGTGCATTTAAGTGCGTAAGTTATATGTGAAGAAAGTATTTACTGTCTGAAGGTGTAAATGAAACTTGGTATCCATTCATCTTATTCATCGTGTTTTGACATATGAGGAAATGTCTTTCATTGTGAGAGTGAGTGTGTGAAAGACATGTGGCATGGTAGAATCCACTAGTTTCAGTTATTTACCAAATTCATCTGTTTCTCTTGGCTGGACATGGTTTATGTGTGTTTATGAGGCTGAATGTGCTACTACATTAGGGTGGATGAGGGGAGGATGTTCGCTGTGGCTCCTGACTCTTTTGTTACCTTACTCTTCTCTGATCTACGGAGTGCCTCAGGGCTCTGTTCTTGGAACCCTTCCCCAAATTTCTTTCGTCAAATCACATTACATTACATTACAGTCATTTAGCAGACGCTTTTATCCAAAGCGACTTACAATTCAGTATCTATCTACACACCGTAGACGCAGCTACGGGAGACATTTTGGGGTTAAGTGTCTTGCTCCAGGACACATTGACATGAGACTAGGAGGAGACTAGGCAGGAGCCGGGGATCGAACCGCTGACCCTCTGATTGAAAGGCGGCCCTGCTGTCTACTGATGCTACAGTTATGTGTTTATTACTGCACTCCTATAACGTTGTTGGGCCCATGATGGACAAAACAAAAATAATGATCAAAATCAATGCAGCAGAACCAGAGATGTCATCTTATTTTATCCACTCATTGTTCTTCCTTGTGCCTACATTACCTACAAGGGAACTATTTTCTATTTCTTTAATGACCTCATATACACAGACTACCATTCACATTTCGATAAATGCCAATAGGCAATTAAGAGTGGACGGTTACCCTAACATGCATGTCTCTGGCCTGTGGGAGGAAACACAAACCCGCAGACATGGAGGAGGATTCTCTTAGACCTTCTCCAAACTGTGGTTGTGAAGAGATACGTGACACAGAGCAGCATGAGAAATGTTTGCTACAACTCTATAAGCTGTGTGAAGTGTTCTTGTTGCTGTTGGATCGATTGTGAGTAATTCACGTGTGTTCATGCTGCAGCTTTGTGTGGATCAGAGTGATGCCAAATGGACAGACGAAGCTCGGAACCCCAGATCTTTAGGCGGCATTCAGTTCGTACACATTGGTGGATTTCATGTGGATTGGCTCAGCCCGCATCCTGTCCAGACAGCCATTATTGAAGTCGGTGTCAACAGAGGAAGAGCACTGACGTCCCTCCTCTCCCTCTCCTGTTTGTCTGTGTCTCTCACTCACAGAGGCTAATGTTTGCTCGGTGGTATCCAAGGGTTACGTCTCTGGCCTCTTGCGGCTTTACGGGGACTGGCACGCCAAGGCAACCCAACACGCCGCCATGGCGATCTGCCACTCGCTGCTGCGCTGCCTCCATAAGGTCACTCACAGTACTGCCGGCAGACAGGCGTTCGTATCCCAGGGAGGCATTCGACTGCTGTACGGAACGACACAGGTGAGGTTCAAATCATGCCAATAATCCATTTTTTCTCTCTTTCCTGCTGTTGGGATAGACTGTGGCTCATACTGTCTTTCTTATACCCTGACACAGTGTCCCCACCGGGAACAGTACTGTCTTGCCTTTCTTTCCTCTCTTCTTTCTGTCTTTTTGTAAAAAGTACTGTACTGTATGTACGATGTCTTAACATTGCAGTGGCTAGTGTTAATGGCAGTCCCCCTTCTCTATTCATGGAGGTTTTCCTCATCTTTCGGGTCAGTTTTTTCCAGCCCCCAAAGGAGATCTATTCCTCCACACCATCAACAGAAAGTCATACCGTGAACAGCTACTCTGAGGTCTTCTCTGTTTCATTTGTCTCCTGCTGTCAAAAGTACGACCCAGGACCAGAGTCAGGCCGGGTCCAAATAATATGCTTTGCCAGTAAAACTTTATTTCACACTGTGATGGTTATCGCCAATATTCAGTAAAATATATGCAATCAGGACATCGGCATTTATGCTTCTCTAGTGGCCGATCTCTGATCATGTCACATTGTAAAAAAAAACCAATCCATATTACAATTGAATAGAGAGATAGCTAATGGCCAATGAACGAAGGTTCTGTTTGGTTACATGATGCGTTCAGGCTGTTCAGTGAAAATTAGTATTGGGTGAAGGTAAACTAAAAGGTTTCATGACGTGTTCACATGTAATCTCATAAAATATAGCATTGGTGAGAAACTCACAACGTTGTTTCTCATGGTTCACAACCCAATACATGACGTCGCGATGATGACGTCCACTTCTGATGTACAGTCTACGGTTTCACCCTTCCTCTTGTCAACAAACCTGTTGGCAATTCATTCAGTGCTCTTTTACCTAAAGATAATGGGGCGCTTACTGCTCCTCAAATAGAGTTAAGAGGCACTGAATGAAGGACTTCTGTCCTTAATAAAGTGATGGGTTGGTTCTGAAATAAAAAGCCCTTTTTTCATTAGAGGTTGAAATGGGCAAGGGTTAGTCTCTTCCGTCAGTGTGAGAAACCTGATGCGACGTGCATTTCAGTCTTTACACTGGTCAGAAAGTCAGACGTTTTCCTCCCTTGCTGACTCACAAAAGGTTGTATTTATAATCATTCTCCCACAGCGCAACACATAGTGGAAATGAAGCTGGACACAAGTATGAATAAAGCATAACGGTTGGTTAGATCTCGTAGCACATATGCTTGGAAATAGATTTGATGGACGTCTTTGGGCACATTGTCTTTTCCTGTTACGGCCCATTGATCTTCTATACATTCTGTTAACTGAGTTTGTCTCTCTGCAGACATGTTTGCTAAGTAAAGGCCTGGAGTCTCTGGTGGAGCCCTCTGTGCAGCTGATGAGGAAGTGTCTTCCTAAAACACCTCTTCCACTGACATCAGACCGGTCTGCATACACCTTCCCCATGCCCGGGAGACCACATGCTGTCCCTGATATGGATGCTGAACCAGGTATTAGTATTCCCTCCACATCAACATTCAGCAGACGCACCTTTGATAGCAGTTACTGACTCGGTGGATGATACATATAACATACAGTACTTTTAATTTTGGGACATTTTAAGGTAAGATGGTCACTATTGGAACTGGCTGTTCATTTGAAATAATGCAGTCTACTAAGTTTTCTAATTCAAAAAGATGCTAAACTACAAATTTGTAGCGTTGATTGCGGGATTGCCTCAACACGGCTCTCAACATGGCGACATTTGTTTAATGCTCTGGATTTCAAATGTAGCACCTTCAATGAAGTCATTGCACTTCTTAGCCTGCTTTACTGTTTGGTTCAGCATTTGTGTTTTGAATGTACCGTTAAATGTATTTTGGATGAAGTGCAGTCCGACATTTCTATTTGTGTTTGTCTTCAAGTCAGTTTAAAATAGTTTCCATGAATCGATTATGTACATTTACAGATGTGAGGTTTTTAAAACTGTGTGAGTTTGACATTGTTGTCATGTTTGGGTATCGTCCGTTTCCTCCCAATCAGAGCAGCAGCGAGTTCCCTGCAAAGTTCCACAGAGTTCACTTTACTGAATGTCGTGAGTGGACTTAGAACACTGACTCTGGCTACTCTGCTTTCCCTGTTGTATCCAGATGAGAACAGTGAGGAGAGTGACGATGAAGAGGCTGAAGACAACAAAGAGGCTGACTTTGTAAGTGTGTGTAGCACAGTTACAAAGTCAAGAAACAGTTCCTGTTTTAGGGCTGCACCAAATAGTTTGAAGCTTCGTTGATAGGTGCTGCTAATGTCCCGCTTAATGGAACAACACCTTCACTATTTCCACATATTTTAGGACATCATTTACAGCGAAGCCCAAAAAATCCTGCTCACCAAGTATTAGATGAATGTATATACATCAACTTTACAAAGCTGATATATTTATTGTCAGATCCTTTGCAGTCAGGGACTGTCACGTTTGAAGTAGATGAGCCCAAATGCAGAAACAGCACCAGGCAGGAGACGGGAACTCAAGAATGAACTCCTTCATACAAAGTAGAAACACTGGAACACTCAGAGCAACGACCGGGTTTCAACACTGGGAATGGTGAACAAACAAAAAACAGAAAGGTATAAATACACAAGTAGCTAATCACAAGACCAGGCTCAGCTGGAATGAGGAGGGAAGCCTTATGAGTGGGTAACAAGATAACAAGGAGTGGCAGCACAAAGGAAGAGGCTGGACACTAAACAGGTGTGCCAAGGTAAGACATGCTGGGCGGGGCTACAGGAATACATAAGGGACACACAGAGCAAGCAAAGGAAAGTCAAACTATAAAGAAGTTCACAAACACAAAAGCAGAAGGACAAAACCCCTCAACATGTAATCAATGCAAATGTTTTAGGGTGGACATAACCTAAGAAGCTCTAAAAAAACAAAACAACGAGGAGTCCAATAGAGCCGCGACAGTCACAGTTATGTCCTTCATTTGTTTTGAACGTGTCCCAGCTATTTGACCTCTGTCTCTCTTTTTTAAAGGACAGCAATGACCTTTACACTGATAGAGACACACACTCTTTGACATGATGAAACCATAACCAAATCTCGACCCTAAACTTGCGAACCTTAAACAAAAATCATCTTGCCAAATATTTTGATGCATAAAAAAATCCTAACCAAATATGTACGGTGGCCGACAAGGGCAAAAACACGCTACAACGGCCAAAACAAATATAATAACGGCAAACAAGCTGCAAGTACAGACGCGATACGCAAAAAGAAATGCAGCTGAAACATGCTGCATATTCAGTCAACACTACGGGAGTTCTCCAGGCCTCTAGGGGCAGCGCTGAGTGGAAAGGCTTGCTATTTGAAGCAAGGGAGAAACCACACAACAGACATACACATTATTAGCGTTTTTTTACATTTGGCCTTTCACAAAATATATGAGTAGAACAGATTTACATAGCTAGTGTTAACTCTTTGATAATATTGTAAAAGAAACGTGTAAAAATAGTCTCGTAATTTCATACCGCTCGTCCACCGCACTTTGTCCCAGGCAGCCAATCAAATCCAGCAAGAGGCGGGCTTCACTTCTTAACCACTGTGAGGGAGAGTGAAGGAAAAAAAACACAAGAGTAAGGCCGGTGAGTACCAGAGAGGAGAGGAATGGTGGTAAGGCAGAGATGTAAGAGGGAGAGGAAGATGCAAAAACAGGATGGGATGGAGGAGGCTGATGAAAGGAAGAATAGGGTGTAGGGTGCTTCAGTATGGAGAGAGTGTCTTGAGAGAAAGGAAGGGAGACGCGCTGTGGGGGGGCAGCGGATGAAAGAAGAGGTATGGCAGACGGGGAAAAGGCCAAGAGAACAGAGGAGGATTTAAAATGAGGGGGGGGGCAGACACTAGAAAAGCCGAGGTGGAGAGATAAATGGAAGCGGGAAGGATGGGAGAAGTGGAGCAGAGAGATGGATGTAACAATGGGGGAAGAGAAAGGGGAAACAAATCAGAGGAGGTCTAAGTGGGAACTAGTCAGAGGAAAGAGCAGGAGAGCAGGACAATGTTATATGAAGCCTGATAAAACGCATTATTATCAAACATAAGCACCTGCATGAATAGTGTGGTTCCATGTCGATCCAGCAAATCAAATGTATCCTGTCCTGTTACACCACAGCTCTATGCTGCCCGACACGCTGGGAGCAGTGAGGGTTCTAAAGACACACTGAGACGGATAGAAAGGTTGCGATGCTTCCAGGTAGATCATTTTGAGTGCAGATGCTGCCAACTGTCAGCTTCCTTCTAAATTTCAACCGGTCGAGACACGGGGTTGTATTTCAAACTCCATCAAAACCTGGAAAAACACAGGAGACATAGTCGGAAAATATTATGACGGTGTGATTGACTATCCCAGCTTCCAGAGGAGCGAACAGTGAGAATATTTACAACAACAAAAAAAGGTGAAAAGCAAGTCAATAGCAGAAAAACAAAATACTGTACATACAAGACTGACAAAATATTACGGTGACGCTTTGTAATGAATGCATTAGTTAAGTACGAGTAAACACTTCATCCATCACCAATAAAGCATTGTTCCTACATTAACACTCAGTATGCAATTCATAAACACAGTTATGAATGTTTTAATTCTTGATTCATAAGCTATAAAATGTATAATCTATAATGTGTTCCATGATTGTGTTTTCATACTTTATAGATGATGGATTCCCCCATTGTAAATGAAGTATTACACACACACCTTTCCTAACACATGGGACATACAGTAGGTGTGTGTTAAAACAAGGCTTTTTACAACTGTCCAGTGCTTCTCTGCAGAATCCCCAACCACTGCACAGTGTGAGGTGCTAGATAGCGTTGGTAAACACAGGTTATAAGCAAACCTGGCAACCCTCCCTGTGAGGACAGACCTCAGAACAGCCAGGACGATGCACACAAGTCGGTCGTTCAAAGACAGGAGAGCTTTCTTGTGATTGGTTCACATGTTATACTCAAAAACATTGGAACAGCGTAATGTTGTCTGTGCCTTTGCTGGTTATGTGAGTGCTTTTGTTCAATGTTGAGTCACGTATAATCAACATGTCACTACTGTAATTAGGCAGACTTCCGGAGTGACACAACCGGGTTCCAACATGAGAGAGCGGTCAGGATGTTTGTGGAGCGATGTGTTGTAGGAGCTTTGTACAACTGGCGAGGCATTTACTGCTCAGTGGACGGACACGGTGCGCAGCACTCGGTGACTCAGTGACTGACTAACGCCGCGTTCCCAGTGTGGCAGAACGTGGTAGACAGGAAACGACAGATGGTCTTTGTCTTCAACGGGAGACCGGCAATAACTATGGCAGCAGTGTTGCTAAGTGCCACCCACGGCGCCCACGGATACAGAAGGAAAGGTTCCGTTTGTGTTCCCCCATGAACGAACATAGGCGTATCAGCAAACTCTTTGTCCAAATGCTTGTACTGTAACAGCTTCCTGAAAAGAACACAAAAATCTAAATGTAACTTCAGCTCGGTAAACATGATCAGGTTTAGTCTCCACGTTGACCGATGGGTGCTTATGTCAGGGGTTGTGTTGAATCATTTCTATCGGCCGACTGCACGGGCGTCATCGGCCTCATAGATGGGTTTGAGGGGCCGTTTTCATCTATCAATAGGGTCGTTCACTGGTAGAAATAGAAGAAGACGAAGCTCACCACTAGGGGTTGATGTAATTCTGACGGGAGGAAAGGAGGAAGTCAGCTGACGCAGTACAAAGAGCAAAAGAAGTCTGCGTAATGCGGAGGTCGGGGTGGATGGCTGGGTCAAACAAACACAGGACTGGTTTACCCGTGTGACACCAGCCATCACTGACTTATTTTTTGCTCCGTAACATATGTACTTAACTAATGCCAAGGTATGTACGTAACCCAAACCACAATCTCTTTCTAAACCTAGCCAAGGCACTTTATTGCCTAAACGGTTTGTTTCAATTCACAACGTTAAGTTTTACTTTCCCTGTCACAATGTGGCAGTATAGCATTTGGGCCCGTCTGAAGCATTAACAATGCCATCAAACCACTACCAAGCAGAACATCGAAATGTCTTCTGCAGAAACAGTTTGCTTGGATACCATTTTAGTCGCAATCGATGCACAGGAGAGGCACTCTTCCAATAATATTTCTTAACATGAAACACTTGTCTAAGATAAAACTTACAGCTTCAATGCAAGAGACGTCTGCTTCCCTTCTCAACAACTCGTTCTTTAAGCCTGTGACTGAGTTTCCCTCCATCTCTTCTGACTCCTGTCTGTCTCTCTGTCCAGGATGACGATCTGGAGACCGACCTGAGCAAACTTCGTCTTCGCCCTGACCCAGACAGACCCAAAGAGCTGCTGCCACAGTACAACCGCCTCTGTCCTGAACTCTCACATGACTTCCAGGTACAAACGTGTGTGTGTGTGTGTGAACACTTGTGCATCTGTCTTTGTGAGGACCTGAGATTTCGATCTTCTAAGTGAGGACGTTTTTGGAAAGTGAGGACATTTTGGCCAGGCCTCACTTTGGGACAGACTCCATTATAAGGTTCAGGTTTCGATGGGGTTAGGCTTGGGGTCAGGCATGCATTATGTGAATGAATCTCTTCACAAAGGATGTGTGTGTGTGTGTGTGTGTGTGTGTGTGTGTGTGTGTGTGTTTGACAGCCCAGTGGTTTGCTTTGATGATGGCACATGATGCTAAATAATTCACTTTTTTATGTACTAATAAATAATATTAATTTCATGAAAATTAAAGTTACAGCATTGTACTCATGACAGTCACTGTGTTTTGGAGAACACATGAATCTGTTCTCGATGCATCAAATACACACAGCTTGGACCAAGATGATCTCATAACCAAGACCTGACTAGGTGGTTTTGTTTCCTTAAAGGGACAGTCTAACGTTTCGTGGGGTTTATTGACAGATATTAATATTTACATGTTTTTTGATGCATCGGTGCAATGGACGCTCGCGGAGTAGATCCATACTTCAGAGCGAAGTGCTTGAAAATGGGGAAAATGGAATAAGAGCTGAGGTGGGAGACGGAAGAGATTTATTTTATTTATTTGTTTCAGAAAATTGACTTGGCACTCAAATTGTACTGTCATCAGCGGATCAGCGCTCGGCATCAGCCTGGTGTTGAGCTGTAGCTCCTGAAAACAGCTTCCTCCAGCACAAGTTGATCCTTTAGAAGAACCGTCACTTTGGGAACCGTTCCAAATGAGTTTCCTCCTCATGGGTACATCTCAGTTCCCTTAACTGTCACCTTGTTTCCCACACAAACATGCAGATGTTTAGCCTAGCTTAGCACAAAGATTGGAAGCATGACACACTGATGCACCTTACACAGGCTCCAGAGCAGATTATACACGTTTACGAAATCCTGGCAATGAAGCTCATGTGAGGAGTAGAATCTTATAATGAAACATTAGTTTTACGTTGTGTTATTTTTATATCACTACATGAGAGGCATCATTGTTTTTCTTCCATTCGATTACATTTATTTATTTAAATTTGGTCTCGAGGCACTTCTGTTTCAATATGGATTCAAATATTTAAAATATTTTTAAAAGTATTAATAAATTAAATATATCAAAGTAATATGGATTAGAATCTGTGTTGAGTCTTCCTGGTGTCTGATGGTAGTCAAGATGAAAGATGTCACTTGTGGTTATAGCTCTCATGGCCGACATGTGATGAATCAATGCCAACGCAGGGGCCACGAATAGCCACAGCCGTGTGCAACGGTCATGTGTACCGACAGCTGCTCTGGTGCTGTTGGACTGGTAAAACACAGTCGGTCGGTCAAATCGATCTTCTTTTTCTTCTGCTTCGAGGTTGTGTTCAGTGACGGGTCTAAAGAGTGGGAGATTATGCAAAGAGGCGATTAAGGGGTGAATCGACTTCCATCAATCTCTAACTGTGGGGGCGGGGCTCACGAGGGCTCGTGCACATTGTACAATTTCACAATGATGGAGATTTATAAAACAGAAACTGGTCATGATCACACTAACGCTTATGAAAGACAGCGTACCGACAGCATATGACTATGACAGAGACGTGTTGTTACTATCACGACGCCGCAAACGCACCGGAACAAAGAGTTGGTAGACGGTAGAAAGGAGCATAGAGGTCAGTTACGGTGGTGACTTCTTGTTTTATACCTGGACATGTGTAGTTGGAACAATGGAACAACTACTGTAACAAAGTTGTTTCCGTTGAGTTTCAATCAAGCGTGTTTTATGATGATCAGTGACGTAAAATGATTGTTTCTGACAATCTGCTGTCCTGGTTTTCAGGAGAGCAAATTACTTTTTTTGAAATTAATGAATTGTCCAAATCCCTGGCGGGATGGAAAAGCATGTTTTCTTTAAACAATCGCTAAAACTACACTGTTTATCACAGCCAGCAGCTGTAGAAACTGTCATTATCTTCACATCATCTTTACGACGGTCTCTGAACACATTATATGTAACGAACTCTTCCATCAGAAAAAAGAAAGTGAAAATCAGCTTAAAATTGTGATTTATGTTTCATTTAAAATTCCACCCCAAAAAAATTACTTTAACCAATTCCTGTGAAGAGCATTACATTCTCAGCTCCTTAGGAAGCCATGATTGATTTGAGAAGAAGACTGAGTGAAGTGCAGCCTGCTGAGCACAGAGCACAGGAGAGGCTGTGAGTACAGGTTGTAAAATGTGAATAGCTTTTATATATATATATATATATATATATATATATATATATATATATATATATATATATATATACGTGTTGTAAAAAAAATTATCAAAGAAATTCAACGTAAAATGTCCTTTTAATCGTGTGGACAATGGCTCCTTAACCCTAAGCAAGGAGTTTGATTCACCCAAATGAACTGCAGACTTTTAAACATTGAGACTTCAAACAGATAGTTTCTGGAAGACACTGATGAACTTGTTTTGTTGGATTGATGTGTAGTTTGGGAGCGACACAGTAAGAATAAGAACAGTGTAAGAAATAAGGCCCACAAGGAGAGGCGGAGTGCTCTGTCTGCAGATCACCATCATGACCTACATGGCTGTTACTGCAGGAGGACATGACTGATTGGAGAGAGAGGGACAGGAAATGACTGACACAGTGTGTGTGTGTGTGTGTGTGTGTGTGTGTGTGTGTGTGTGTGTGTGTGTGCGTGTGTGTGTGTTTGCATGTGCTAATTTCAAACATGGTCATGATCATCCTGACTTCAACGGTTATTAGCAGAGGTAGTCGTGATTAATTTTATGGAAACGGGAGATAGGGTATCTGTTGTCCTTGTGAGATAAACGTTCAACCTCATCAAGTACGGGCTCAATGTCAGCGCCTCACACAGCTGTGAAGCTATAAGCTGTGTTAAATTCAGTCAGCGGTTAGCTTTGTTAGCCAAACACACCGCAGCTAACTAACCCTCTTTTCTACCGACGTGCTCCTTTTGTAGTCAGCGCTCAGTTCAGTTTGTCATTTGCTCAGCGAGTGATACATACGTGAGCACAAACACACATTAGGGTGACGGGTGTGCTGAGATTAGCCGTGGACGGACAGACGGACAGACGGACACAGCGACGCACGCACACTCAAGCGCGCACGGACACATACTCTCCAGCGGGGATAATAAATGCAATGCAGGCCTGTCTGGATCCCCCGGAATGTTGAATCAAATGTGTGTGTGTGTGTGTGTGTGTGTGTGTGTGTGTGTGTGTGTGTGTGTGTGTGTGTGTGTGTGTGTGTGTGTGTGTGTAAAAGAAAGACAGAAATAGATTGTGTCAGAGACAGATGGGAGATAATGAACGAGTGTCTCGGTCCGTGATAATGTTTCATGTCATGAAGCACAGGATACCATCTGACTTGACTCATGATAAATGTGTTAATATCTGACTAATAGGAAGCACATTCATGCTAATTTGTCAGAATATATAATGAGGATAAAAAATGTTTGAAATAAATGTATCCCCAGATGCTCTCTGCATTGCTAAAAAATACAATGATTATTACAGCGAGAGGCTTGTTTCCTACATCAAATACACCATGTGATGTCACACGTGTACGTGTCTCTCACAGTGAAGACAGCGTATGTATCTCAATGCTTTGTGATGCGCTGGAGTTCATTTGTCTGACAGCTGAATTGAGCATGTTGTGTCATGTCATGGAAGTGGTCTGAGGGACAGCTACACGTCTACGACGGCAGAAAATAGGGAACAGAACCTTCTTAGTTCGGGTCAGGAAAAGAGCGTTTGGTACTAAAGACGGACGAGAGTGACTGAAGTGACAAAACGTCATCGTTTAATCCAGTCACCAACAGTTTCGCTCTGAAGCCTCGAGTTCGGCAAAATCGCCGTCACCGTACGGCCAATGAGTGACGTAGAGACACCGTATAAGGCTCTGGTAGCCGCAGCGACCTGTCAATCACAGTAAGCCCCGCCCCTAAAGCATCCCCTCTTCATGGTCTGTTTGACTCTAAATGTTCCATAATGTACTAAATGAACATCATGCTGTGTTGAAGAAGACTGTAAACTAGAGATTGAGACCATAAACTCATGTTTACAATGTTTACTGAGGGAATAAATCAAGAGAGAAGTAGAGTCATTTTAGACTAGACTTCTATACAACCAGAGGAGTCGCCCCCTGGTGGACACTAGAGAGAAGTAGAGTCATTTTAGACTAGACTTCTATACAACCAGAGGAGTCGCCCCCTGGTGGACACTAGAGAGAAGTAGAGTCATTTTAGACTAGACTTCTATACAACCAGAGGAGTCGCCCCCTGGTGGACACTAGAGAGAAGTAGAGTCATTTTAGACTAGACTTCTATACAACCAGAGGAGTCGCCCCCTGGTGGACACTAGAGAGAAGTAGAGTCATTTTAGACTAGACTTCTATACAACCAGAGGAGTCGCCCCCTGATGGACACTAGAGAGAATGCAGCTTTAAGACACTTCTGCATCGGCTTCACTCAATATCATTGGAGGTCGCCACTTGCTTTATACTCTATTGAGCAGCAAAACAAGACGAAAATGATCAGATAGGTTTTCACTTACATCCTCAACAGCAATAGCCCTTACACATGATTTAGGCCGGGCATGACAGCTATCCACACTGCTGAGGTCTCTAGACACACGAGTCCAACAGAGAAACACACACCTGTCAGCAGATCAGATCAACTCACATTTCAGCTTTTTGACTGTGTACAAGCCGTGATAAAAAAAAACCCAACTTCACACTTCAAGCTTCGAGAAGCAGATCCAGCGCTGGCCTGAGGCGTGAGTGAACAGAGCAGCTGCTCGGAGCCCTGCAGACACCAGGGTGCCCGGAACAAGCGCATTACACATGTATAACAGTGTGCTGGATCCACCGCTCTGACTGCAGCGATAGCATCTGTTCTCTGCTCATTGGGGACTTGTACTGATCAGATAGTTCAAGATGATGATTGCATATATAAAAAAAACACCACCTTGTTTGATGCTACTTCTCATTACTCCACATTCCCGATGTCAATAACCCAAATCTGTGTTGAGTGGCCACACTGTTGACATTGAGCCAAGGCTGGATCAGCGCTTTTTCAGAGTTTAGACTTGTAACCTTTTGACTTGGGATGACTTGACATCCTCCCGGAGCCCATAAAGGAACATGTGTTCTCTTTATTTTCCTGATACATACTTTGAATCACTACATGTGCAGGAGGAAACGTGTGTTTGGTAGTGTACACAATCACATGCAGATATCCGAGGGGACTGCTGACTTTCATTTTCCACCGCTTCGAAATTCTCCAATGGCAAATGATATCAGATGGAGCAATAATGGTAATGGTAAGCGTTGCTCGCCAAAAGTCCAGGAGTAAACTAATAAGCTGTACCGAGTCAGCGGGCCGCAGCTGTCATTTCAATGTGTCAGACGCATATTTAATCGACATTTCATTTCTGTCCCATTCGCTCATTTTGTATCTATGGGTCGTGATCAATAATCGTCCCGCCTGCTCAACAGTGTTTCTGCTCGCTCGGCCAATAAAACAAATCTTTGGAGGATTTTAAAGTTATACTTGACTTTTATAACTGAAATCTAAAGACAAATAGAATCATAAAGTGAATCACAAATAGGTTTAATTTAACCTCAACCCTAGTCACAGAAAAAACACGCCCAAAAAGGTGCAATCTGGACAGAATTTTAGTTTAAAACTTTCAAAGATGAACGAACATTCTCAACAGAATGTGGAGAGGTGACATTGTTGACGCCATGTCAGAGACGTCTCCGTATTGTGATGTATCTACTGACATGAGCATGAGCTTCTCCAGACACAATGGCACATCTTGTCCACTCGTCCGTTCAAAAGTCCTCGAAATGAAGCGTGAGGCATGAAACTGGTGTTTTTGGCAGAACACATGTTTGTCTTTGAGCAAATCACATGACTGCAAACCAACAATTGTGTCTCACAGGAGCTGGGTTTGAGTTCCGAGCCAGAGGAGAGTTCAACGGCATCGTCGTCGTCGTCTTCATCAGATGAGGAAGCGGCGCCGCTCAACGGTTCACAGTGTCACGGCTCCAGGAGGGGCGCCGCCCGCAGCGAGTCGTCCGCCTCGTCTTCAGGGTCTCATTCAGAGACAGACCCAGAGGGACCCGCGCCAGGTCAGAGACGAGTCAAATGTAATGTCCAACATTCATATACATATTGAGATAAAGACACGATAACCTACTCGCAGACAGCTCAGAATAACTGCATCACCTCTTCCGAGAAAACGAAGCGAATCATCTCCTAGTCACAAATAACGACGGCTTGAATAGCTCTCTCCTTGCGTCCTTTCCTTGCATCTTAGTCCCTCCCACCAGGGATGCATGGAGAGACACAAGGAAACCATGCGAGGAGAGAGGAAACAAGGAAATATGTTTTAAGAGATATGAGACGTCCTTTCCTCAGTTGCGTCACGTGACACGACGTCTGTTTCTGATAACGGCAGATCAGCTGTGATCAGCTGTGATCCTCAGAGCAGAGATAAGAGCTTTTGGACGCAGGTCAATATGGAGGAGCAGAACAACTTCAGGTTCAAACGAGGAGCGAGGAAATAACAAACAAGAGACTTGAGATGTACCCAAGGATGACTGAATAGATTTTGGTGGTCAAAGGTCATAGGTCAAGTTCACTGTCGACCTCACATCCGTCACATTCTCCTGATATCTCAGAAACTCATTGAGGGAAATTCCTCAAATTTTGCACAAAAACTTGGTTAAAGGCTGAGGTTACCTCACAAAACACATTTTTGTCCGTAGCCCAGAAATGTGTATCCAATTAATAGGATAACAAAATGAAGCGATGACATTTTGGAAAGACATGGATGTAAACTGCAACGTGACTTGTTCGTGGAGGCATACAACAGCGAGGCTGTAATTCTAGTTTTTACTCTGTTTTTGGTCTCCACCAATTCCTGAGGGAAAGACTTTCTTTAGCTGCTAAATGTTCCACTCTGTCCAGCAGCTGGTCTCCAGCTGTGCCTGTCTGCTGTTTGCTGCTGAGCAGGTAGTGAACAGTGAGTTCATCAGAGCTTTAGAGGTCGATGAAATCAAAAGAATGAGCTAAAATGGTGATAATTCTTTTCACATTTATAGCTATATGAGTCATTGTTAATGTAAAAGTAGGGATTAGTGCAGCTGTTCTGCATGGCAGGCAATACAAAACAGCCTTCACACTGGTAAATTAACAATCTCTGTTTAATAAAAGAATACATTAATAATAAATACGTTTTATTCAGAAGATCCAGAAGTGATAATACAAATGTTTGCACCACTTAGCTTTGCGTCTTAATTGTTGCATTTGTAAATGAATGCTGATGTACTAAATACAATTAGTAAAATGTTATTCATACATATCTTTATTTACACAATATATTCTATTTATTCATACAGTCATTTTTAACATTTGCTGCAAATGTTTTCAGATAAAACTAATTATGCGAGATACCTTTTAGCATATACAGGTATATATGAAACAGAAACACACTGCCCTGGTTGTAGCATGACAAACCTTCCTTGTTTTAAAAACCACAGCCTCTTATTTTTCTTCCCTCTTATTCTTGAAAAGTGGCGATCCAAATGCACAATTTTCTCTTTTTCTCTCTCCAGCTGCTGCCCAGTTAGAGGCCCGCGATTTCCACAGTCACAGCAGCATCCTGAGCACCAGCCCCAGCTTCAGGACCAAGGTTAGAGAGGCAAGGTACGCTCACACTCAATATTTCCTCCGCACGGACACCTGGACAAGGCATTTGTCAAGCTGTGATAATGATGAAAGGGCATGTAATCTGAAAGCACAAAGGAAATGAGGCTGAAAGAATTCATCGAGGACACTGAGCCTGTTCCTTTAAAAACACCTCCTCCAGGCCGGAGCAGAGCAGAGCCCCCCCGCTGGGAGCCGAAAACCAAGACCGCGCAGCTGGAGACCCGGGCCGTACTGCTAAGCTCGCTGGAGGGAAGGGAGTCACGGGAGAACCAGAACCAGTACTGCATTGAGTGTCAAACCCTGCTGCAGTAAAATGAGAGGTTCTCTAAAGTGAATCGGGTTCTTGGAAACAAAACCAACAGAAGATGAAAGTTCCTTTTCCTATTGGGCCAAATAATTGAGAAATGCTTTCATTTTCATTTCTATAATCATGCTTTTTTCCAATCATTTATTGTTAAGGATTACTCATCTAAAATGTTGTTGTCCTATTTTAGTCACTGTGGGTAATTACTTTGGTAATATGTGTAATTTGATATTAAGGATTTTTCAACCACCATTTATAGCATCAATGCAGATCAAGTCTCTGTGCGTCATGACAGTCAGCAGTGCTAACTAGAAGGCCTTTTCTTCACACCGGTGACATCTGAATGCAGCACTCTGTCAAGCCATAATTACACCTGGAAGATTCGCTGCTCCACGTCTTTTATAGTTATTGTAGTACAGGCAGTTTAGATGCAATTGTTCTGAGGAAAACCCTACAGGGTGCCCAAACTTTCACCATGCGCCATGACGGGCATAGCTCTGCGGTGAAAGTCGTGGAGGTGATTTTTCCAAAGCCTAAACAAGTGCAAGTACAATGTTTTAGTCAGAACATCTCTTAGTGCCTTTATGATGAATGTGAAGAAAGATTGATGTACCTGTGCTGCCTTCAGCTCATCTGTAGCCATGTTGATGCCCTCTTTAAATTGCCAGAGGAACAGACAAACTGTGAGTGAACAGCCTCAACACCAGTGATGGACTATAATGGACTATGATAGCTGACCGTTACCTCTTCAGTTCCCCTCACATCCCATCCATTATTACTAGCTCATGCTGTGTCCCGTAATGTTCCAACCGAGAGACGTCTGTTTGAGCATGAGGAGCTGTAGTTCAGGGATTTCTTTGGGAAAGACCTACATATCGTCTGAGTTCCACTGACATGGAGTCACCTGGGCCCTCCTACAAAGAGGGAACCCCAGACTGAAAGAGATGCAGAACTCTGTGGTCATGTTGTGTCTCTCTGTGGTCAATGTGTGAATTTGAGTCTCTTTTTCTGTTATCTTGAGTGTCTTTCTAATCTGTTGGCACCCATTATTCTGCTCCTGCACAGTCCTTTGACAGTTTATAAATCTTATATAATTTGACATGGAACATCTATGTTGATAACATAATTGGAAAGTCTCACAAAAGACACAAAGATATAGAAATATTCACAAATCATCTCGCCTTTGAAACTGGTTTGCCTTTGATCGCTAATTCCAGCAGTCTGAACCTCTGATTGTTTTCTTCACCTGTAGGGATGAAGCCTCCCTCGGTCAGGGAGGAGAAGATCAGGGCGATGAGGAGGAAGATGCAGACAACCATCGTACCATGATAGACAGGTTACTGGAGAGACGTGGAGCCTGTATCCCCCACCATGAGCCCAAGCTGTACCGCGCAGCAGCTGCCAAAACCAAATCTATCCCAGGGTTCAGCATCCTGGCTTTCCCGGACTTCTGGGGGCACCTACCGCCGCCAGGACATGAATCCATGGCCCCGCGCAAACCCAACATCCAGAGGTACGCCATGCTCGTTACAGCACTTACCTGACGTCTGTAATGCAGTTCATGTAACATGAACATAGAGATGGGTTTAAGAATGGCTCATTGTCACAGAAATGCAGACTTCCCGTCCTCGTCCACCGCAGGTAACGTTAGCGACGCCATAAGAACAGGCTAATCAATGAAAGCTAATCGCTGAGCTCAGAGGTCTTCAACAGGGGGTCCGCGATCCCTAGAGGGTCCGCGGCGGCACTGCAGGGGGGTCGTGATGTTTTTGGTTGATTAGACAATTTTTCTTTTTTTTTTTAACAATAGGAGAATCAATAAGGAACCGAACCGATAAGCAGTATCGATAATGTACTAGTATCAATAAAATCCTAACGATGTACATATATACACAGTATATGTATACATACGTATATAAGAAGTAGACAGTCACTTTGACTGCTCCCATTGGTTTTTGGAGTTTTGAAGCCTCAAGTTCACCACTTGAAACTAACAATTCAAACCATAAACTCATTCACGATGTTTACTGAGGGAATGCATTAAGTGACAGGTAGAGGCATTTTCTCATCGACTTCTATACAACTGTCCTTGTTTTTGCATCCAGAGGAGTTGGATGCACTTCCGCGTTGGCTTCACTTTTCAGGCTTGGAGGTTGCCACCGACCATACGTCTGCCAATGGCCATGTAGCTCACATGTAGTTCTTCTACCCTTCCACTGTCTGTTATGAAAGGACGCCGTTAGCTGCATCGTGTGCTCAGCGCCACTCAAAGTGGTGATTGGTCTAAAGAAATACAAACCAGGTTATATGTGAGACTAGGCCTTTCAATATGCGCTCTCGTCTGTACTTGTGAAACGTCATCATTCTCAGCCCGGTAAAATAAATATACAATCCATGTCCAAGTGAATAAGTTGACTCTCGCACACGACTCCTACTACGGGTCAAAATCATTCGGAAATTGTTTTGTGACCTGAATGTTGCAAGTTCTCCTAAATCACTCGTACAAGCCGCTTAAGAACGAATGTGTTGGAGTGATGGTTGCACGAGGTCCGGTGTCTGAGGACAGAGCTGAGGATCAGTCTCTCCCTCCACACACTCTCTTCTTCTTTAGCTTCCCTCCTCGTTTCTTCTCCCCCCTCCTCACTCAGTACTATCACCCCACACCCCTACCACCTCTCCCAGGCTCCTTGTCGCATTCCATTATTTCCCCATCCGGTCTTTTATGAAGCCATCTCCCTCCTCTCTCCAGCAGACGTGACACTGCCGTTACCGCTTCCACGTCCATAATGGTCCCTGTGATTCCTTCCCCCCCCCCCCTCTGTCTCTCTTCGGTGTGCTATCTGTCTTCATGTAACTATGGCAGCACCGAGAGCTGCACGGCTCTCATACAGCAGTGAAATAGTCGAGGTAAAATAGATCTATTAATACTAGATTGCTGTGATACGAGTGTAGGTCCGGACTGAGAGCGTACACATGTCATGTTCTACATCATGCAGTAAGTACACATGATGCACGCACTCACAGAGACTCTGTACTTTGTAAACACAGAGCGGACGGGCCGATGACAGAGAGGAGGAGATAGCACTGCGCCGTGCATTTCAATGCAGGCGTCTTCATTT
Organism: Cebidichthys violaceus; assembly: GCF_023349555.1. NCBI lineage: Eukaryota > Metazoa > Chordata > Actinopteri > Perciformes > Stichaeidae > Cebidichthys > Cebidichthys violaceus. Next base: position 22,478,002 of record NW_027176483.1, on the reverse strand, counting down.
CTGTGCTGATTGCTGCTGATAGCGAGTGTCACCGTTTCTCTTTTTTAGCATCAGAGTCAGTTTCAGGTTTTATATTTCAGTTCCCAAGTAGATTGTTGTAAACAAGAGAAGGTTATTCATGGACATTAGCTCAGCTCTCTAGGACGACACTTAGCCTGAAGTCGTTAGAGTTTGTCCTTTTGAGGACACAGGTAAACAGGGACGTTTAAATGTCTCTCCAGACGTTTCTTCACTCTGTCAAAAACAGATTTCTAGTGCGAGTAGATGATGTTGGCGTCAGTGGTGCCGAGATTAGATAAGGTAAACGTCAGTACTCCTCCTGGGCCATGTCCACTGGCTCCAATATTTATAAAAGATTCATATCTAGACCTTGTAGTCTGTCCATCCCGTTGTCCCAGAGTTAGATATTGACAGCTGCTGCTCAACGCCGCAACAAGTTCTCCAAAGTGTGTTGTTTGTCCAGAGTGACTCATGGAAGTGTGTTCTATGTCAGGTCCTTCATAAACTCTTCAAGAATCACTTTAGAAAAATACATCTTTTTTCATCGATGTGGTTAGGTTTATGGTAACATTGTGGTTCGGCTGCAAATAAGTACTTTACTTAGGATAGCGGACCATTGTTGTTGTTGTTACAATAATTAAGATGCGGTTAAAGTTCTGGAAGATTCCTGGTCATGCTTAAGAGACACGACGTTGACTATTGATAGAACACTGGGGGGGAAGGGTCCTAAACGACTTCTCTCTCATCACCGTTGGTTCAGGTGATCTCAAAGCCCCCAGGAGGAGCGCTGGATCAACTTTGACATAGTAGCCAAACGGCGGAACTACAATTTCTGTCATATGACGCGATAGGGCCAAAAACGACTTTTTGCCATCGAATTACAACGGAAGAGAGACATCTGTAATCAACATCCGAGTATCCATCAATAGTCCTTGTTTAAATTCATTATTTAAAAGTTTGCTGAGGACTATTTTCAGCGGCGGATTAATCCATGCTCTAGTGAATATATGGGGCAGCGGGACAGTGTGTGTGGGATTGAGTAAGAATAAAACTACACATTGTGTATAGTAATGAAGGAAACTGTCACCCAGAGCAACAGTGTGGCTCATTGACCTGTTTTTAACTGTGGAGCTCAGAGGATATGCTGGATATACAGGCCTTGGTACACAATACTAGTTTGTGGAGTGTTGCTTTGGGTCTGTACCTGAGATTTGTTGACGGATGAAAATATAGTATTTCACAAATGATTCTCTAATTCAGTGATTTTCAACACACCAGTGTGCCGTGAGAGATCGTCAGGTGTCTCGTGGGACAATGTCCAATTTCACTTAATCGGTCCAAAATAATATTATTTAGTTGCTGCAAATACTTTGCCATTGTTGAGCGTCTGAGCTGCAACATAGTGACTGGCTAAGTAATGAAATACTCTTCCATGCCAGTGGGTGGCAGTAGGTAGCGCAGTAATGGCCGTGTTCATTTAAGACAGTAGAAGAGCAGGAGAGGTTGAAGTGACGAGACAAACAGTGATGAGAGATATTTGAAAAGGACAAATGCAGACTCTGATCTGAACCCTGGACAACATTGTAACCCAGAAGAAAAGCCGAGTAAGGACCAACACATTGAGAGACGTGTCATTGTCGGCATGTATCAGACATGTCAATTATATCCATATATATATGTCTATCATAACAGCCCCACCACAGAGCTCCGGGACGAAACGTGGCGATGTGAGCTGACCTTTTTCTGGGACATAACGAAGCATCTCACTCGAGAGTTCACTCGGCGATTTGCCGACTTTGCAGCCTATTTCTTTTTGTCCATTATCCCTTCTGTCCTGTTTATTAAATGTTGACCCTATTTGGCCTTCAACGTAGTCCCACTTTTGATTTTTGGCCTTTTTTTGAGTTTATGATTGTAACTTTTTTAGTTGTTGGTGTGCCGCGGGATCTTTTTAATGTAAAAAAATGTGCCGCGGCTCAGAAAAGGTTGAACAACTCTGCTCTAATTACACAGCAGTTACACCAATCTTTGTTGCCAGTGAAGACCTCACCTCTGCGTGCATTTTGTTTTGCTACCCTGAGGTTAATTTGTCTTGTTTTAAATGTTTCTTTTCCAAAATATTAATTGTCAGAGAAACAATTTTCTCTAGAAATATAAATGTGTAAATGTTGGCGACAGCCGTTGGCAGAGGCTTTATGTTTTTGGGGTTGTCCTTCCGTCAAAAGTAGTACAAAAGTCCGGTCCATTCTCGTGAACGCAATCTCAGGAACGCCTGGAGGTAATTTGTTCAAATTGGGTACCAACATCCAGCTGGACTCCAGGATGAACTAATGAGATGTTGGTGGATAAACCTCACTGTGACCTCGCGTCCTTCCAATTCTTGTGAATGCAATATTTCAGGCAGGCCTCGAGGGAATTCTTCCAATTTGGCACCAACGTCCACTTGGATTTAAGTAGGAACTGAGTAGATTTTTTGGGTAGACAAATGTCACTGTTATCTCACAACATTTAACTCATGAATTGATATGCTAATTATGACAATTTCACATAAATGTCTTATAAGATAAAAAGATAAAGTGATGACACTTTAGACAGACATGATTGGTGGAGGCAGTATTTCTATTTCATTTATGTATTAAACCTTTAATTGTGTCTATTGTTACTTGAGCTGTGTGGCTATATGAGTGTCATTTAAATCTCTACATATGTTGTTATTGTTATATGTGTGTATATAGAGGAGTGTGTGTGTGTGTGTGTGTGTGTGTGTGTGTGTGTGTGTGTGTGTGTGTGTGTACGTAGAGCACTTTTTAGTCTCCGAGACATTTTCTCAGCACTTTCAAGAGGCCAACAGACGCTGACATTTATAAATGTTAAAATGCAATTTCACTCTGACCTTAATCTAATTAGGTCTGTTGCCGCTCACATCGAAATAAAACAAAAACACATATTTTTTGGAGTTTTGCAGTCCCGTAACAGAAATAATGTTAATGCTATTTCTGTTAAGGCTGCATTGCGAGTAGATTGTCTCGGGTGTAGAAGGAGATGAGGCCTAATGCGAGCAACCTTTCAAGCTCCGTCTCATTTCTAACCCTGATGTTTTCCTCCAGTCCACTCTGCCTCTGTCATGGGACTACTGTTCTTAAATAGCTTTTGAAAATGTTTGAAGAACAGGATATCATGGAGCTGACCAGGCTGTTGTTGAAAACACTTTTACACACAATACTACTTTTAGAGTGGTTAATGCTGTGTGTTAGCTGTAGAAAGTTAAATGGAAAACCAACACAGTCCATCCTTAGTCATAGGGATCAAAGAACGGTCATATGAATCATTTGTTAAAGCATTTTTCTAACAATTTGTGTTTCCCTCAAAAAGCAGTAAAACACGGAGCTATAAGTGGTTGAGTCTTTGACTTTAAAAAAGGTCAACTCGGGGTGTTAGGGTGGATAGAACATGCTGATCCTGTAAACACTTTAGAAAGGTAATAAAACGCAATGTGTCTTCTCTCCATTTATAGGCTCAATGAAATCCCCCCAAAACATTTGCCACGGGTTTCCTGTAAAGGAATTTGTTGTGCACATGTGAACTTTCACTCGCACTTCCTTTGAATTGAATGAATTGGCATGCATAACATTGGTGCCACCGGTCCGATGCCGGTGAAATCAAACAACTGTAGTTCAAGACTCCATCGGAGCCTCCGGCAGCGACCGACACACCACAGACGTAACCAGATCCCATCTGCGGTCTGAGCTCCGGCGGGAGGCCAGGAGCCGAGCTTTACGGTCCATGCTGGGGGCCAAAACCAACACCAGGCTGCTGGAGCCCCAGGCCGTATTGCTGGGTCCGCTGGAGGGAAGGGAGGCCCGGAAACAACCAGAACCAGTAACGGGCAGGGCAGACAGTAAAATGAGACGCTTTCGCCCGGAAACACTTTTGTCCACAGGGACCGCCCAAAATCAAAACCAAATTAAAGGTCCTTGTACTAAGATACATTCTCAATGTTAACATACGTGTGGCTGCCTGTGCTTCCTTTTCTCAGGCAGAAAGTGTTTGAAGATGCCCAACGCTTCCTCTCTACTGATGGAATCATCAACCAGGTAGTGTTCGACCTGGAAGACAGCAGGTTGGTTTACATACTGTAGACACATGCACCAACACAAGACGGACAGATTCATTAAGCTGTACAAAATTCATGTTTGGATTGAGATTGTGAACATCTCTTTGTCTGTCAGTCTTCAGTGTCCATCTGATACATTGAAGTTTTTCTCCAAGTTTGAATGTGGGAACCTAAGGAAGGCTGTTCAGGTCCGCAGGTATGGACGGAACACACACACACACACACACACACACACACACACACACACACACACACACACACACACACACATTGAGCACAAGGTCAAGTAAGTCAATGAGAAACAGTGTGGTATTATTACTTCTCTGCGGTCCTAACACAGGAGGCCCACATTCGACACTGATACAACCGCTGTAGCAGGTGTCTTTTCTTCTTCTTCTTCTCTTCCGTAGAAATGAATATGACCTCATACTGAATGCAGACGCAAACAGTTGCCAGCACACCCAGTGGTTCTACTTTGAAGTCAGTAACATGGTGGCAGCCGTTCCCTACCGTTTTAACGTCATCAACTGTGAGAAGAGCAACAGCCAGTTCAACTACGGTGAGGAGCTTTTGTGTTTGTTTGTGTGTGTATGAATCTGGCAACCGCTTTGTGTCATTTGCCGTCTAGCGGTGTCGCCATTACTGCGACGGCGCGCTGTAGTGGCTCTACTGTCCGCTAACAGTCTAAACCGGTGACTTTCAGCCAGATGCGTCCACAGTTGCAGACAGTAACCTGCGTAAATGGTTGCCGTAGATAATAAAGCACAGGTGAGTATGTGATTAAAAATGGATTAAAGTAAAATAGAAGGCTTTCATGAGGACACAGCAGCCACCGTTACCACGGTGTAACCACAGCGCATTTGGCTTGGAGTCACCGGTTAACGGACACTTGTTTGTGTTCTGTTTGTGATGCCGACCAATGATGTTTACCTTGAGAGCAACTAATGTTATATTTCACAATGATGCCACAGTAAGCTAAGAGTTCATTTATTCTGTCCCCTATTCTTAGCCCTCTAAGGCTGTTAACCAAGGTTAGCTGAGCACTGTTAACAGAGCTGATGGTACTTGTTTCTCCACGTTAGGCTAGACAGCTGGGAACTGCACGTTCTCCCCGAAACTCCTGATATTGTTTTCAAGTAACTTTACCTGGAAAGTAAAGGTAAAAATAGAAAATGTTGCCCTTATTTAAACATAGCGTAGGGAGACCCCAGCGCCGTATTGGGACTAGTTTACTTGCGGTATTTGCCCGGATTACTGTACACATTTAATTTCAAATATGATAGGTAATGTACACGTAGTTTACTATTCGCCAATTTTGGAAACATGCTTAACATCAGTGTTCTCACTGGCAAGCTCAGAGTTAAGTATGGACTGCCAGAGTTTTATGAAAAAAGTTTAACGAGAGAATGCAACAGCACCTCAGACCATCCCAACTGCATCACCACTTGGCTCCTCCCCAGTGCGTGCTCACACCTCAGTGAAGCTGGCTGAACTATATCAAGGGCAACAAAGGACAGACGCAATCCTAAAGACACCAAACTGGACACTCACACAAACAGAATTGGTGACAAGGAAAAGCCTTGTGGAGCCCGACACTCTTGAATGACAATAATGCAAACACATTACCCAACAACATCCATAGCCATCAGCATTTAGGATTTATCTCATTTTAGCCAGGTGCCATTTGCCACTGAGAGGCCTCTCAACTACCCGAGGGACCTCCGCAAGGGCACGTCAGTTGCGAGCAGTTCCTTAAAGTGCTTCTTTTTCATTCTGATTACATCCCCTGTTGTTGAGGTCAGCAGTTCTCCTCCCCTGCTGAAAATTGCCTGGAAACACCCTGTGATTTACAAGTTTGGTTCCAAGGTCTGTGTTGCATTCAGATGCTATTGATCATCATCCAACTCCACCTCTTTCCCCGCCAGAGAGGTTTTAGTTCATGTACAGCAAACAAGCTCTAGCCAGTGGTCAGTGTGCCAAGTCCCAGGTCTTTGTGTTTTCCAGACACCTTGACTGTGAGGGCATACATGTGGTTGCAAAGGTCCACATGTCATGAATGTCCTTGTCGCAACTTGTCAAATACGGCATCTTGGTCACTGGTCCTAATAATCAACCCATGGGGCTCCACGTACCCTTCTAGCGTCAGTTCTGGTCGTGACGGGGGACGTTGCGCCGATGTACACTCGCTATATGCATATGTGTCTTTTCAAAATAAAGTTCCGTCTTCACAGATAATGTAGGTTAAGGCAAAGAAATGAAAACACTGACTTAGGGTTAGGAAAAGAAGCTCAGTTGACGTGACTAAATGGTCCACGTTGACTTGGATACACAATGGACACGAACAGGTCTCCTGGGTCAAAGTCCTGTCTTTGTTTGACTCATCCAACACCACTTGCTTGTGTGGCGACTGTGGCTCAGTGGTAGAGCAGGGTCGTCCTTCAATCAGTCCGGTCCCCGGCTCCGCTAGACCATGTGTCCTTGGGCAAGACACTAATCCCCAAATTGTATGAATGGTGTCACCCTGATGGAGTACACCGGGGCCTGCACACTGCACACCTGGACCTCGCTTCAGAGTGGCCTTTGATTCTCTGCAGGGACAGTACTTCTTTTTTATTAATACCAGTTTGGATTAGCATTCCAGCAGGAGGTGGGGAGTGGAATCTTCACTGTGCTCATTTATTTATAGCATCCTTCTGAATAAAGACGAAAGCCTCCCAAGGGGGGAAAGTTTAAGGAGAGGCAAAGACACTGCCTGATGGGAGTATAAGTCAAAAGTCTCTCTCCTTTTCTTCTTCATAGCTCAGTGAAATGTGAGCACAGATGTGAAACACATGGATATAATTCAGTGTGACGGATGTTATTACCTCCGATGTCCATTGCAAACAATTGTTTTTTTCCGTATACAAGTAATCCGTTGATAGATAAGGGGGCTCCTAATAGCTAATACAGCATACTTTTAACAGAGACTGAATTTGACTGAATGCCACCAAATATAGTATGAAAATGACAATAGCACTGATGAGCTTTAACAGAGTCTCGCTCTCCTGATGGCGTTCACTTTTCTATTGTAAGCATCTATCGGAATAGCAAAAACATTTTTGAATTCCTCCATTTTCATACAAAAAACTCAAATTTCTCTCTGAGCTGATTTGGGCAGGATGACGTGACACTTTTTTTTACAAGAAGTAAATGTAAAATGCTCACTCAAGACTGCTCATAATGTCGTTTCAGAGCCTTTATTTACTGGCGGTGTTGTATTTTTTATTTTTCGAGTGATTTATTTGCACGTCAACAATTTTTTGGATGTTTTTGTGCTGAAAACTTTCACACAGAACACAACATTTACATATAAACGACTTCATATTTTTATCAGCTTCAGCTTTTGCACCAGGAATAAATACATCATCTGATTTACGTCGAGCGGAAAGTACACTGTAGTACTCACAAGTATTATAGAGCAAATACATGAGTCTGAACAAGGAGGGCCAACTGTATTACTCCTTTCAATCTTGACCAAGGCAGCGCATACCTGATCTACTCTGTCCGTTCACAGTAAAAGCCCTGGACATATACACTGCATAACTGTTTACAAGAGGGAACTCAAATGTACTCAGAGCAGGAAACTCAATAATGTAGCTCACAGTATCTTATACAACAACTTAGCTGAGGCAGACTGCCAGATGCTGCTCTGGTTCAGGATCCTAATAGTCGGTCCTCTGCCTGTAAGAATCAATTCCAACCGTTTATTTCAAAAGTTTTGCATCTGCTGCTGATGTGAAATATTTGCAGTATTTTGAATTTTCGGCTTGTTTATTTATCATGCCCCCCGGTGTGTAAAGGCCTTTAAACTCAATGTGCAGGTGCAGTGTGCAACATCAATCTTCATTGCTTCATGTCCAATACAAACTCTCAATCTCTTTGAACGGCGTGGTGAATATATATTTTATATATATATATATATGCCCCTTGAGCTGACATGAAAGCAGACCTCATTCAGTAGAGCCATGTCGCTGTATTACCCCCTACGACTCTATCAGTGGGATTTTCTTATTTATATGGCCTCTGACCCTCTATCAGAGCTCAGTCTCTGTCCAACACACACACACTCACACACACACACACACACAGTGTGGGGGCTGATGGGGCGGACCCCTCGCCGTGCTTCTTCTTATTCTCTCCCATTCTAGAGACAGCTCTACAGGCTCAGCAGTGGGTCCATCCGCTAGAGCTAAATACACACACACACACACACACACACACACACAGACAAAGAGGCATCGCAAAGCACACTCAGTACCTCCAGCAGCAATCTCATTTCTTCCACGCACACTTACTACACCCTGATTCATACAATGCCCTTTGTACCGGAAAATAGCTCTTTTTAACGTCCACCGGGGAAATCGGTTTCATCTCAGGAAGGAGCCAATGAGTAGAAGGTAAAGGCGGCTCGTCCAAAATAGTCCCCGTCCCATTGTACAGAAAATGTCTTTTCTTCTGAAGATTGCAATGTGCTGACAGGCTACAAATCCATCCAACAACTATCTATTTTTAACCCCTGGAGATTTGATGTTGTTTTTTTTTTGATTCAACAAGAAGCGATGGCTCTTTAACTTCTCCAGCCTCGGGGCAAAACATCCACCGTATGAAAAGACCGTGGTTACTGAGGGAGAGATGTTTGGGGTCCTAGCTACAAGGTCATCATTCTTCATTGTGTCTTTGACAGTCAGGAAACTTGGCGGGGGGGGGCAGCAAACGCCCCTAACATCTTAGAACTGTTGTGAATATTGTGAAACCTTTAACTTCATATATTCATATATATATATATATATATATATATATATATGATAATATTATGGAGATAGTTGCACTGCAGCGTTATCCACCATTTCCACTAGTTGTACTGCTGTGGCACAACAACCATAAAATGTATCAATGTATGTACAATCTTACATCAAAGATGAACATTTTAGCATTATATAGCATACATCATATTATTATAGAGACAGTGACACTGCAGCATTACAAGCGGTTTCTACTAGTTTCACTGCTGTTACACCCAGTCTGTTCCATGTGGCTAACTGTCTGTGTGTGTGTGTGTGTGTGTGTGTGTGTGTGTGTGTGTGTGTGTGTGCCCTGCAGGAATGCAGCCCGTGCTGTACTCAGTAAGGGAAGCTCTGGAAGGTAAACCACACTGGGTCAGGACCGGGACTGAAATTTGTTATTTCAGGTAAGAAAATAAGAAATTCTGCAGTAAACTACAAATAGCATTACATTAAAGAAGATGCTGGCAATCCAATCACATAGAGAGATTATGATTTTATAGAACGTGAACAGTTCAGCACGGCATCTTGACCCCTTAGATAAGTATAATTGTGCCAGCGTGTCTCTTCTTCAGGACACACACGAAGCCTGAATGACTGAAGTCATAACTCAGTGTTTTAACATATGACACAGCATGATATTGATTCACGCTAGAACTCCAACAAAAGAAAGGTCAATGACAAAGAGCTGTTTGAATGCTAAGTGGTGTCTGAAGAGCAAAGTAGTGCTGCACTAGAGCGCTCAGTGCTGGAGACAGAGACCTCACAGACGCGACAGGAGATGGATCTTTTATCTTCACATAACTTAACTTAATGTTTGTCATTCCCTCTATTTTCTCCTCCAGAAACCACTTCTGTCCGGCTCGAGGCAGGAGGAGAACGACCTTTTATACTCTGACCTTCACCATCACCTTCAAACACAACGAGGACGTCTGCTACCTGGCCTACCATTATCCCTACACATACTCCGCTCTGAAGGTACTGATCCACCCCACCAACCATCTATCTCCTTTGATACTGGAGTTACTTTACAGCTGAACGTTTGAAATAAAAACCCATGAGAATCCTATGAAGGACAACTGGTCAAGTCAACGATATTAATACAGCAGTGAGGTCTTTGGGAACCCAAACAATGAAGAAGTAAAGCCGATCTCAACACAAAGACAAGGGTCAAAAGGCTGTGAGTACGGTAAACAGGAATCATCCTTGTTGGTTGGAAGCCACAGTATATCATATACCACAAATGAAGCTTCTTCAAAAAGTCAATCTGTAATTGCTTAAATAATTCATGTGTATCCTTCAGCTGAGTTCCACGCAACCATGCTGGTATGCAAATGTAATCATAAATCAGTGTAGCGGCCATGGGACATTGATTATAATGCTCATTTCCTGCAACCAATACGGTAATTCTGATTATTGGGATTTCTCTCCAGCCTTACATTTAATTTTTGCAACCAGAGATGAGTATGACGGTAAATGTTATAAAGTGATAACAAGTCCTCCTTCATGGGGCCAGAAGAACGGAAATGTTTAGACTAAAGACTAAAGAATCAAAATCCAAAGCAACAGTGTTTATGGAATCTTGAGTAGAGGTAGTTTGTATTGGAAAGATTTACTGTGCACACCAAATGGATGGATGGGCCAAAGTCCTGGGCCCTCAACTTCCCAACATTCCTTTTAATGTTTGCTGTATGGAGCATGTATACCATAGAAATGCCAAACCAACCCGGTCACCAGAATAAATCTTGACTTAAGTAAGTAAGTAAGTTTCCGTAAACCACAGGATACGTTGACGGAACAAAAATAAGTTTCATATCAGCCTCGTATCAGGAACGCACAATACAGCGTTGGTTAACTTTGTGAAATGATTGGTTAGGTTTAGGCAACAAAAGTACTTAGTTAAGGCAAGAAGAAGCATCATGGTTTGTGTTAAAATAACAACCTGGTAACAACCAGAACAACCGTATCAACAAGGGTAAACTCAACTTTTAAGTGTGGCTTTGCACAGGACATGAATAGTGGTCTTCTAGGTGAACGTTGTGAAGAATTTAAAGTTAAAAAGCAATGTTAATGTGTTTAATAATCACTCCTAGTGGTGGATATAATGTTATAACATGTTTGTTTGGAAAAGTGTTAAATCATAAAAGTATAATCATTCTATGTATCAAACTATAAAATACAGTTACTGAATGTTTTCAGGGAAAGAGAGAGACCTTTGAGACAGGCTTTTCAGATCCGAAAACAACTGTATGATAATGTGATGAGTTTGGTGAGCCGACTTCAGGAATGTGAGGTGTTAACAGTGGGGGAAGGAGACGTATTGATCAAACAGAGATGTAGATGAAGACAGCCCTAAGAAAACATGGGGGTCGGGTAAACGCAGTTTTATGAGGAGAAAACAGGTCGGACCAGAGGACACTGTTCAGACATTATGCGGATCACTTAGACCAATGGAGAGCATTGTCCGAGGACAGGAGGAGACAATCAGATTCCAGCCAATCTCAAAGCTGATAATGGACTTTTGAAAGTAAACTACTGACTTTTGGGTATAAAAACATTGTTCGGAGAGATGTTGTTCAGTTCTTGGCGATCCTCTTTACTGTAAACTGGCGTTTGTAGGCCGGTAGGGGGGGAGAGTCTTTGAACTCGGTTTCGCGATCCCTTACTGTCGACAGTGTAATTCAGTTTGTAATTGTCTTTTTAGCATTTGTGAATTATAAATACTTTTTCATTGTAAGCCGGATCCAGCTGATTTTTCTTAGCGTGACTTCGTTGCTCAAACAACAACGAAAGAGCGAGAGGTCCGCGGCCTCCTGCGAGCAGAGGTCTCACTCCATTACAACGTCCTGTGTTTGTTTGTCCAATCCATCATACCTCCTAGCTGTCCGTTGTGGACTTTCTTGCTCTCAATACTGTTTATCATATCACTTCAGATACGTGACTTGCTCTGCATATCGTTGGTTGTCAAACACCACTTGCTCGGCCTGAATGCAAAAACGCCCATTCCATTATTCATCCATTATCATTTCTGCTTATCTGGAGCCGGGTCCCGGTGGCTTAATAGAGTATTCCAGACGTCTCTCTCCCCCGCAAGGCTTTTCAGCTTTTCCTGGGAACCCAGAGGCGCTCCCAGGCCAGACGAGACGTATAATGTCTCCAGCGTGTTCTGGGTCTACCCCGGGGTCTCTTACCAGTTGGACGTACCTGGAAAACCACTAAAGAGAACGGCCCAGGAGGCCTCCCGATCAGATGCCCGAACCACCTTTCGACCCAAAGGAGCAGTGGCTATACGCCGAACTCCCTCCGAACCACATTCAATGTATCCATGGTTTGCAGAAATGACAATGCCATTTGTTCCTGGCGACTAGCCAGCTTACACTGACCTGGAGAGCTCTGCGTCTCACATGAACCCTGAAGATTGGGGAAAGTTGGTTTTGGTGAAATGTTTATGCATCCAATCGTCTCATTCCTCAAGTCAACATTGACCAAAACCACAACATGTCTCCAAGTGGTCTCGCCACTGTCGGCTTAAAATGCCCCGCAAAACCCCCCAAATATTTTAGTTGTTTAAAGGGAACAATAAAAGCATCAATAGTCCTTTAGTTGCCACAGATGGATAATGCAGGAAAAATGAAACATGTCAAGATAGTTACTTATTATGTTGATTTCATATAAACATTAGGAGACAGTAAGATGTGAATACAGAGACATCCCAATGTAAATCATGTCACTGTAAATGACTGCACTGCATATGCATGTCTACATCAGGGCCTACATGCCAACTCCACACACTTGTGTCCGTCAGGCTCACCTGAAGGTGCTGCAGAAGTCGGTGGACCCCGCCAAGGTGTTTTTCCAGCAGCAGGTTCTTTGTGGCACTTTGGCTGGAAACGCGTGTCCCGTGATCACCATCACCGCCTGTCCTGCCAGCAGGAGCTGGATAGACATGCACCAACTCCGTGAGTACTGCTGTGTGTGTGTGTGTGTGTGTGTGTGTGTGTGTGTGTGTGTGTGTGCTTGGATTAAGGGTCAGAGTGCTGGAGGTCATATAAACAGGGAGGCATCCGTTTGATATCGAGTTGATGGAATGTGTGTGTGTGTGTGTGTGTGTGTTTGTGTGGGCAGGCTATTATTGCACTGTTTTTGTTTGTGTGCAGAGTGTACAGGTGTGTGTGTGTGTGTGTGTGTGTGTGTGTGTGTGTGTGTGTGTGTGTGTGTGTGTGTGTGTGTGTGTGAGAGAGACAGACAAAAGGAGACAAACAGCCAGCCATCCATCCTGACAGAGACAGATATCCCACGCTTTGTTTGTTTCTCAGTGCTTAATTGAAAGCCAGTGATCCTTGGCAGTCAGAAATATGAAGAAATAATTTGTTTAGGAGAAAACCATATGAGATTCATAACAGCATATCTACATTAGCATAATATTATACCCAACTACTGTAGCTGCTATTACACACCGGGCATTTGTGCATAGCAATTATGCCATTTTCTCTTGTCATTGTCCCCAGAACAGTCAAGGTTTCAGTAAACTGATCGATTTCACCATTGATGCATTTCTAAATGAAACTATGAAGTTCGTATGGGTTTACAGTAAACTGCACTCACAGCTACCTCCGGTAAACCATGGTTTCCTGATGTAACGGTTCATACGACATGTCCAGGTGCACAATATGTTGCAGAACTACTTGGTTAGGTTTAGGAATAAACCGTGGTTTGCCTGCTGCTGCGGGCAGAGCTCTCCACCAACCGCCGGCGCTTCAGACTGCAGGGAGAAGGCTGCAGCGGAGTCTGAGCTGAAGGATTTCCTGGTGAACCTGCATGATTTCATCTAATTTGACCAGAATCCGACCCGGTGGCACGGATGACGAGCCTTAAGAAGAACTCTATAGAAAGAGCCAATCTTCTCTCTGATGGTCTCGTTCACTGATGTAGGTCCTATAGAGGCATTGACACTGAGACTGTTTCATCACCAGTTAAAAGTTCCTTTCTGTAATTGTAAGCACGGAAGTTGAGTCCGACGTCACCTGTCCTGGCTCATAATTAATTGCGTGGGTTTTGAATGGTGAAGGAGAACAGCCTCAATCAACACAGGTGTTTCCAACAACTCAGACTGAATTCTTAAGGATCCCAATTCACCACAAACATGGCCAAGGGATTATGTAGCGGCTCCGGGTTTATCCCCAGTGCACATATCTGATGACCCAGCTGTGTATTTCTGCCACTGGCAATTCACCTCCTTCTCCTCAGTGTTTGTCTCCCTCGTGGCCCAATTTGCACTTGGCATTGATTTCGTTCAGGTCGCCGAATCCCATTTATGCCAAGAGGCGTTGCTGTTGATCTCTAGCACACCCAAAAGGTTGCCGGTTGCCTTGAGGTGCAGCAAAAAGGAGATGTCCCACCGCGGAAGGGCAAGCTGGTGTTCACTTGTCTCGAACAAGCAATTAACCTCAAAACCCCATTCACTCTGAGACTGACAGAGGGGGGGGGGGGGGGGGGGGGTGGCAGGCTTATGTAGATCAGTATGTGAACTTAAAAAAAGAAGAAGTCCTGAGTCCTGAGGGGGTTTGTGTGTGGGTTTATGTTGGACAAACAACCCAAACTTGAGGGCAAACAAGTCCCGGGGCAGCCGGCAATCAGTTCCAGTCTTCCTGTGTATGCAAATGAGTATGCTAATCAGGTCTAATTACAACCAGCTGTGTCAGTTGGTATAGCGCAGCGCCACAAGTGACACTTTTTGGATGAAAAGCTCAGAACTCCTCTCATTTCAGTGAAAACCATATTTGAATTTGAAGTTGACTTGAGTTTGTAAACTCATTTGAACCCATTTATTTCTTCTCTGTTTTAGAAATAGAATCATCTTATTGACTCCCAAACCAAGTTCTGCTCTTTATCGCTTTCCTTCACAGAGGGACGGATTAGACCGAGCAGCCTGCTTCATGCCTCACTCCTCTTGTCTCTAATTAAAAAAGGCTTCCAGTGCAATCACAGCTCATCTCTGAAGGCCGTGAATTATCAAACATAATCTCATTTAGCAGGGCGGGCATGGCCTCCAGGTAGCTGGAGCTGGACTAGGATGCCTTCTCTGTCCTACTTTGGGCTATGGTCTTACTATCTTCTGTCTGGAACTGACAACTTTTCTCTTGTTTCCATCCCTCCTTTCTCGTTTGCTCATTCTCTCTTGTCCGTCTCTTTCTGCAGGCCTTTGTTAGTCAAAAGTAAACCGTGAATATGTTCGAGTGCGTTGATTCTGATTCTACAACTTGAGCTCCTCATGCAGGAGTCTCCTGGAGACCCTGTCCTCTCTGTATGGATGTAGAACACCCTGTCTGAGGCTCTGTGTCCTCTTTTAACTCTCACTTCCAACTCAAACTAGACGCTAGACGCTCACAGCGACTGACCTAAAGAGCCAGAAAGTCCATGTGGGACTTTCCCCCTAGCAGACCGGGTGATACCAAGTCAACGTTAACTTATTTTACCTACATTTTGTTACATAACTTCCATACGTCACTAATGTCAATTAGTTATTGTTGTTATTTTACAAAACAAACATACTTATTGTAACTCAAACCATGATTGTTTGCTAAACCTAACCGAGCAGTTTTGTTAAGTGAGTAAGCCTAAAAACTAAGTAAGCCTACATTGGAAGTTTATTTTGAAAAGTAATGTAATGAGCAGAAACTCTACGTTTTCCAAGGAAAACTGAAGTTTATTTTAAAAGACACTATGTAACAAGGGGAAACTGTATGTTTCTTATGAACACAGAAGTTCATTTTGGAAAAAAAATCATGCATGTAAGGAGAGGAAACTTTGTCTCTTGTGAAGACGGATGTTTATTTTGAAAGGACGCTGTATATATGTAACATGTAGAAACTGTGGGTTTCCTGTAAACATGGTTTGTTTTGAAAAGACACTATATTAATGTGACATGCAGAAACGGAGTACAGAAGTACAGAAGTTTATTTTGAAAAGACACTATGCAAGTAAGGAGCAGAAACTGTACGTTTCCTGCACACTGTATGTTGAGTGACAAACTATGAAAGTCCTATTTTATTAGGAATGCATCTTAAGAACAGGCCAGAGGATGCACTTTGAGATCAAACTTAAACAGTCTTAAAGAATTGCACAGTGGCTAACACGTTTGCATCATGCATGCAGTTTATCATTCTCATTCTACTATTATTTTCTACCAAGTGCCCCCTGGTGATCAGTCTTTAATACAATGATAACCACATAGAGGGGCCTCAAGTCTTTCATACAGATATTAAGCAGGGGGTCTGGGGGTAATTTCATTCTGGTGTTCATTCATTCATTTATGTAAAGGATAAACAAACTCTAGGCACCAGGTGACTGTTCACATAGACGGAACACAGTGCAGTAACGCTCTCAGTTAGTCTGTATTGCTTTCAAATATGTATTTTCCTGGATATCAACTATTCTGTTGATCTGCATTTAATTCAATCTCTGCTCAGTCAACATACATGCAGGCTGAATTTACTCCACCCTCCTCTTCTGTGTCTTCAACATCTTTAAATGTGCATGTGCTACGTTGTAGCTCAGTGGTGTAACAGCAATATGTTTGATCATGTTCAAAGATTTCATCATTATGAGGTTGGTGGTTTGATCCTCCTTTGGTCCACATGTCAGAGTGTCCTTGAGCGAGACACTGAGCATCAAGTTGCTCCCCCCCTGTCAGTAGTACATGGATATTGGTAGGGACATGTCAGTAGTACTTGGATATTGGTAGGGACATGTCAGTAGTACTTGGATATTGGTAGGGACATGTCAGTAGTACTTGGATATTGGTAGGGACATGTCAGTAGTACATGGATATTGGTAGGGACATGTCAGTAGTACTTGGATATTGGTAGGGACATGTCAGTAGTACATGGATATTGGTAGGGACATGTCAGTAGTACTTGGATATTGGTAGGGACATGTCAGTAGTACTTGGATATTGGTAGGGACATGTCAGTAGTACTTGGATATTGGTAGGGACATGTCAGTAGTACATGGATATTGGTAGGGACATGTCAGTAGTACATGGATATTGGTAGGGACATGTCAGTAGTACTTGGATATTGGTAGGGACATGTCAGTAGTACTTGGATATTGGTAGGGACATGTCAGTAGTACTTGGATATTGGTAGGGACATGTCAGTAGTACATGGATATTGGTAGGGACATGTCAGTAGTACATGGATATTGGTAGGGACATGTCAGTAGTACTTGGATATTGGTAGGGACATGTCAGTACTACTTGGATATTGGTAGGGACATGTCAGTAGTACTTGGATATTGGTAGGGACATGTCAGTACTACTTGGATATTGGTAGGGACATGTCAGTAGTACATGGATATTGGTAGGGACATGTCAGTAGTACTTGGATATTGGTAGGGACATGTCAGTAGTACATGGATATTGGTAGGGACATGTCAGTAGTACTTGGATATTGGTAGGGACATGTCAGTACTACTTGGATATTGGTAGGGACATGTCAGTAGTACTTGGATATTGGTAGGGACATGTCAGTACTACTTGGATATTGGTAGGGACATGTCAGTAGTACATGGATATTGGTAGGGACATGTCAGTAGTACTTAGACTTGTCAGTAGTACTTGGATATTGGCAGGGACATGTCCCTGTCAAATGCTATGCCCTTGCTGTATTTACACGTGTAGGTGTGGGACAGTTGGTCTACCGTCCACTGTCCCCATCAGGGTACAGAACACACTAAACCGGACTAAATGTGATTAGTAATAAACAGCTGAAGTGTACTCTCCGGTTTGGGGTGACTTCAGCAGGAGCATACCTGTCAGGTGGACGCTAAATGGTGGCAGGGGATGGACCCAAATGCAGAGAGACACAGGGAGCAATCACCCCGTGCAGATGATTACACACAGCAGGACTCAGGGAAATTCAAAATAAAACAGGAAACAAATTAAATTGAAACCAAGACCGGAAGAATACCTTACTGTCCATTTATTTCCATCTGAAGCTGTGTCCGTTTGGTCTGTCCTGACAAGCCTTTAGTGTGTGAGACGTGCTCCCCTGTCGTCCAAACGTCTACGCCGCCGGCCAGATCCCGTTCTCACAGAGCGCCGATCGGACGGGCTGGAGACGAACCTCAAGGCTGCGCAAAAAAACACATTTGCAATCAGGTGGGAACACAAAGGTGAGCCAGAAACCACACTGTCCTGTTGTAAGCATCCGTCACAGTTCACAGACCCACTTCCTGCCGCGGCCCTTGTTGTTGTTTTGTCGCACGTGTTCCTAAATCTCAGCAAATGAACTTATGAGTAACTGATAAAAACATCTGTCTATACGTGTGAGTGACTATATATCCATACGTTGCATCTTCTTTTTTATAGTTCATTCTGTGAACCTTTTCACATTCCTTGAACAATTTTCCACGTTTCAAATTATAATTCTATATTTTTATATAATTATAATTCTATATTTTTATAGAATTAAAAGCCGAAAGATTCTGATATTGTACATAACCTTTTTCTTATTTGTAATTCTCTTCTTTACAGTTTTCCTTTTAATTCACACATATTTGTTCTAGTATTTATTACGTATTTTAATTAAAATGTTCTTTATTTCTAATTAAATTCTCAATATTAATGTTTTTGACCTTATTTTTCTTTAATTATTTGAAATAATTCTGTTTTACTGTGTTTATGTTATGCATCCATACACTAAAGCAAATTCCTTGTGTAATACTTGGCAATGAACTGAATTCTGACAAATGAAGGACAAAGCTGTGAGAATAACTGTAATAAACTATTAAGTAAATGGTAAATGTACTTCTACTTGTTCAGGGCCTTATTTTAGTCCTCAGACCACTCAAAGCACTTTAACACTACATGACATTCACCCATTCATACACTGATGGGAGGGGCTACCAACCATCAGGGCTAGTTAACCATTCACACACCTTCGGGAGCAATTTAGGGTTGAGCGTCTTGCCCAGCGACGCATCGACATGGACCGGAGGAGCCGGGGATCGAACCGCCCGCTCCACCTCCGAGCCACAGCCGAACAAGTAAATCCAGGCTGTACATGCTGGGTCCCGATCCCATCCTCATTATACATTCTAAGCATGTGGAAGAAGTGTGCTGTGGACCGATGCTATTCTCCCACAGTGCAATGTGCAAAGGAGACGGTGAAGCTGTGGAACTATCGCCTCAAACAAACATTGCGCCGCCCCTGCGATGAGTTTGCTTGGTTGCATGTATCATTATCTGTTAAGTATGTTGATTAAACTGCAAAGACAGTTAACTATAAAGACATACAACAATAACATGGAATTTGGAATTTGTTCTGAGGTTGTTGAAGCAACCCTGTAAATAATGCAATACAGAAGTTGCCTGACTTCAAATGGAACATTTTGAAATTGTGTCTTCAACTGTGAAGAACTTACAGGTTTACAAAGTAAAAAAAAGAAGATTGAAAAAAGCAAACAAAACCGATATTAAAGCAGCAGCAGAGCGAGGTTTTCTACACAATAAAAAGAGACAGACAGAGACACTGTGCGGTTGGTTTATCGCAGCCTCTGGTATCCCCTCTAAAATAGTTTTCTAGTCTTTTATCAGTGTGTGTTTTCTGTCGGCAAATCACAAAGCGATCGTTGTGAGCCAACCGTTGTATCACATTGCAAGACTAAAATGTTGTTACTTTCTTTTCAGGTGTGAAATTGAGGCAAAGACACCTTTCTGGGGGGAACAAAAGGCATGTGGGGATTTACCCAAAGTGGTGATGACAGGACAGCACACACACACACACACACACACACACACACACACACACACACACACAGCGCTCTGTGACTAACATCACCTGCTTCAAACATGTCCTGTGTGAGATGCAGCTGCTCTCACAATAGCCTCAGGACACGGCCACCATTAGAGAATACAAATGAAAGAATTTGACAATCATCAGAGGATATTAAATTGTGGGTTCTCCATGAAAACCAAAGGTGAAAACTAAAGAGTAGAAGAAGAATAAGACTATTTCAACATCCATTTAATCCAGTGTTGAAGCTCTTAACTCTACATATAGGCAAATTCATGATGAATGTGACACCCATCTCACTATCTGCAACTAATGTTCCAACACTTCTCAGTCCATTGTACCAGACTTCATTGCCGTTATAACCAATGTATAATAATAAGCCAATGGTAATGGGCCTCGACCGGCTGCAGGCCAGTAGTGATGTGGGAAACCTCGTCTGCTGGACCAGTGAGCTGTAGGAGGCAGTGAACTGAGTGGGCCCGGGAACACACCAGTGGTTTAAAGTCATAGACTGTATAGAAGACGTGGACGTAGTCACTGCAACGGCGTCCAATGGTTTGTGGACCACGGTTTGGAAGTTTAGCATTTTGGCAGTCGCCTTCTTGGTATTTTGAGGTCAAAAGTTTCCACGGCTGTGTTTGAAACCGTGCATAAAATATGAGATGCGAGCTTACTGCACAAACTCAACTGCCCCACAATGCATTGCGTCTGGGTGCCTTAAGACCGGTCGTCAGTTGTGGGAGACTTTGAACCAGCCAATAAGCTGCTAATGCATCCCTTCATTATGCGATCATTATTTTGTCAATCAAGGATTAAGGATTTAGATAGGCAGTATGCAGTGGGTTAGAATGTGATTTTGAACACAGCCTATGTCTAAAGAAGTGGGAGGAGCTGGAAGAGCAAGGCCCATCAGTGCCAAGTACCGTTAGCACAACAACTGCTAAAGTGATAGTTTGCGATAGCACTAGACAGCTAGCTATCTGTAGTTCAGGTTCACTATGATATTAGTTGGGATGCTTATTTTGGCTATCAAAACGCTTTTCTCTCAAAGCGGCCGTGCCCTTAATTATGTTATGTACAACTTTACTTAATTTAATGTCATTAGCACGAGCGAGTAATATAAAAATTCAATGGATGGAGATATTGGCCATAGAGACCAAAACCTTTTTTTTGCTTCCAGGCACCATTTTCTGTTAAGTTTAGCATTTTCACACCGGTTCTGACTCCTTTGAGCCAGCCTCAAGTGGCCATTCAAGGAACTTCAGTCGGGGTTTCCAATAATTTCCATATGATAGGAGAATCTGTTTCCCTCAAAACGTAATTGGCAATGCAGTTTTGTTGTATCGGAAAGTCATTTTTAGAAAACCAGGCTGGTCTGAGGCGATCCTCAATAATCCCTTTAAACTCTGATGATAGCAGACTGACATAGAGCTCAAACAGCCCTGACTGATCACACGCTCTCTCATCTGTTGACATGCTATCTGCACAACGTTTGCATTCTAATCTCTGACACTCAGAGCTGTTATGTATGACCCTTGCGCAACATTACAATTATCACACGTGGCCTCTGGTAGCCGTCACAATTGCCCATCTGTCACCACCGCCGCCGGAGCTTAATAGATTGTTGTGATGGGCGTAGAGGACACGGCGTCAGCGCAGCTTTAATTAAAAACCTGATCTGGATAATTGAATGATGCCTGACAATCAGAGAACACAGGAAATGTAGACCAGATAACAATATAGGGGGCCGGCTCTGCGGTGGATGACCGGGTACTGCTCAGTTTAGACCAGTACTGTATCCCTGATACACTAAAGGCACTTTCCAACTGGACAAAAAAACCCAAAATATGTGCCTTTTGTCTTCAGTGGCAAATGTCACAATAAATATTCATTCGTTCCATGACACCCGGGGGGACATTCACATTATTTGACATGTTGAAATCAGTCTATAATAAATTAAATCAACAGGGATTTGGACAGTGTGGGAGAAAAATATATGTGTGTCTTGAAATATATTCGTTTAAAATCAATCATATCTATAATTTCATTGTCATATGTTGTTCACGTCACTGAGACAGGGGGTCTAGTATAGCGGCCTTGGAGCCAGGGTGAAGACAGAGGGGGGGTGACGTAGATAAACCAGTAATTATAATTTCTCAACTTACAAAACATACAATTATTATGCTCTCCTCAAAGCCACCAGACTCAAGTCAGACAACAGTAACTTTACCTCGCTGATCACGGGGAACACACTTCATTCAAACTAATAAAACTAATATAAAATGATTAAAACCACTGTTCCAACAATCACCAACTCAGGTTTGGTCAAAATAAACTCTTATTTCACAGAGTCAGATGTAAAAGAAAACAGCAGCTATACGCCCTCCTCAACGCCACCAGACTCCATTGACAGAAACGGTAATTTTACTTTGCTAAATGTCGTAAAACGTACTTCATTTAAACTCGTCAGAAACTAAATGAAATTCATCAAATCCGTCTTGGTTAGTTTTTCCACTGTTCCAACAATCACCGAACCTGGTTTGGTCAAAATAAACTCTAAGTTCACAGAGTTAGATGTAAAAGAAAACAGACGTTATACGCGCTCCTCAATGCCACCAGACTCCATTGACAGATACGGTCATTTTACGTAGCTGATTGTTGTTATAAAAATAATGAATAACGGAATAAGTAACAGATATACGAACTGAATGTTTTCAGTTAAAAAAAACAACAACGCACATTCTGACACTTACTGCGCATCGCGTCTCTGTCTCCGTCCAGGTAATCGTCCCTGCATCATGCTAACGGGCCGCGTCCATCCCGGTGAGTCCAACGCCAGCTGGGTGATGAAGGGCACCCTGGAGTTTCTGTGCAGCAGTGACCCGGTGGCCCAGAGTCTGAGGGAGGCCTTCGTCTTCAAGATCATCCCCATGCTGAACCCGGACGGAGTCATCAACGGCACGTGAGTTTGACAAGCATTCGAAGCGCCAGTGCCTCCTCCGAGCCCAAACCCTAAAGAAGTAACAGTCAACGCATGTAGAATAGATCATTGTGTGAATGTAGAATACGGCGTTCATGAACTCGTAACTCCTCACGAGGAAACAGGACAAAGTACCGCGCCGTGATTGAAAAGGGTGTATTGGATATGTTGCAGAGAGAGGTACAGATCGCTGTGTGCTCCATCACAGAGTATCACACACACACTGCAATGAAACGCTCTCATGTTCTGTGTGTTCGGCGGTGTTGGACATGAGATCACTGCAGAGAGTTTTACAGTCTCCGGTGTCTCTGTCTCTCTCAGGTTAGTCCTCTGCATTTGTCCGGCGTTGCTCTGTGCAAAGCTTCACTGCTGTGGCCTTGTTTTCCTTTCTTTTTTTATTAGTTCCATTTAGTAATTAGTCTCCACTGTGACTCTGGGAAACCTGTTGTTTATTGCCCTGCATCCAAAGTATGCTTCAGCATTAACAACCTATGAAAGCTGCCAGAACTGCAAGCATAATGTAAGCTCCTACAACGAACAGCTGTGTTTTCCTTTTTTGTGTTTTTAAACTTAAATATAATCGTTGTTCTTAGTCTTCATACATGAGCAACACAATGTGGGAGAGCATTTTATAAGGAGGGGGGGTGGGGGGGTGCACATCATTTATACCTGGGCCTTCAGTGCTGTCCTTCTACAGCTGAACCTCCTCCAAATAACCTCATGATGACGCCACAGCTACGCTTATTATTCGTTTCTAGGGGTGTAACAATCCACGTTTAAACCGTTCGGTACGAGGCTCACGAACCGAACAAGACGTTTGAATAATACTAGTGCGTTTGGAAAATGCAGAAGCTTAACTTGTGGGAAATATAATGTTTTCAGTGGACTTTGCTCAAACTGGCAACATGCTCTCTGGCACACCCACCCCGGAAACAAAACATTGTACCCTGCAGGTTTAGTCTACACAGAGTGTAGGGTTAGTCTACACAGAGTTTAGGGTTAGTCTACACAGAGTTTAGGGTCAGTCTACACAGAGTTCAGGGTTAGTCTACAGAGTTCAGGGTTTGTGTAATCA
>NW_027176483.1:22371717-22451717 GCF_023349555.1 Cebidichthys violaceus | reverse complement strand
ACTCTTTACCCTCTCTGGTTTGTGGTCTTCACCTACTCCTGAGGGAACAATCTGTCTCTTTAGCTGCTAAATGCTCCACTATGTTCACCAGCTGGTGGCCAACTGTGTCTGTCTGCTGTTTGCAGTAAGAAAGCTCTGTGCACTGTCTGCTCAGCAGCAAACAGCTGCCTGCTGCTGGAGACCGGCTTGGTGAGAGTAGAACTAAAAGTATGAGCTGAAAGAGGCTAAGGGCGCGTTCACAAGCCATCATTTAGTCAGCTTCAATCAAAGCAGTCCAGAGCAGACCATGACAACTGCTCAGAAAGAGCTTGTGAGAGGTGGTTTTGGTTTCCAAGTGAACTCTATAGTGCAGTGCAGTGAGGACATAACCCAACCCAGTTGTTGAGCTCTCAATAAGCATGTGATTGGGCTCAGTGCGGTCCTCTCTCTCTAAAGCTCTAGAGCCACGACATCTCACTCTGTGGGTGCTCACACACCTAGAGTTGGGTTGATTTGGTCCGGACAGTAGACTGTATGTAAGAAGTGGACGGAGTCATCGTGTCGTCACCCGACTGATGTTATGAAGCCTGGAGTTTGTCAGTCTCCATTTTGGAATACGCCCGTCGCCGTCTTGCCATTTTTTGCAGCCGATAAACGGACGTTACTGTGTTTGGAATGCGGAGGAGTGATGTGGAGACGCTGTTTACGGCTCTGGTAGCAGCAGCGACCCGTCAATCACAGTAAGCATCACAAATGGAGCGCACCAAGACCCTCCTAAACGGTCCTAGTTCAGCTGTTTGGTCCGCTTCAGGGTTCAGACCAGCCCAAAACGAAATGGACTAACCGAGCAATTGGACTTGAGTTTGTTTCAACCGAACCAATCTTGTTAGGTGGGAAAGCACAGGTAGCGTTTTATGAACATTACATTCCTGCAGAGTGGTCAAGAAGATCTATTTACTCATTTGCACTCGTTAACTGTATTCATATTTCTCTCAGCTTTATCCAAACTCAAACCCTGCCATCAATTAAATGCAACATAAGCCAACAAATGAATACGTGCTTGTATTTCTGGCCTATATATTTATTTTGGTCTAATGTCACAGTTCATTTTGATACCGATGAGCCCAATCAAACACGAGGGCTGCATAAACACACAGTGATTTATCTGTTTTGGGTTAAATGACTGCGAGTTGTAGGTTTTGTGTTAAAAGCATACAGAATCAAACAGAATCTGGCAGCACATTCCCAATAGCATTCATTGTACACACACACACACACACACACACACACACACACACAGGCGCCCGAGGGCAGGCAGCTGCAGTGTCGGGCAGAGAGGAGCAAATGTTGTGGAAAATAACAGTTTACAAAGACTTTTAACTGTGTTGGATCCCCGTGTATCTCTGTGTCTGCTGCCCAGGGACAGAGCTGTGGCTTGGAGTCCACGGCGCTGGGCGAGAGACCGAGATAAAGAGAGAGAGAGGGTGAAAGGGATTAGTGCAAGACACAGAGGGAAAGAGAGCTACGAGGAAATATGGGAGGGAGGCAGAGACTGAGTAGACAGACTGAAGAAACTGCTCTGAACCTGATATCAGCATGAATCGATAAAGCCTTGGAGTCCACCTTTCGGGGAATTTTTTCCCATTAGACAATTTATCCATGGAGTCAGTTCTGGGTTTAGCCTGAGTCCACATCAGGACATGAAAACAAAATAACTAGCCATTGGTTTGCAGTCTATGCTTTTGAAGCCTCGAGCTCGGCATTTTGGCCGTCCCATTGTGATTTTTTTGGAGCAACCAAAAGTGACACAAGAGGGTGGAGCTAAATTGTAAGATGGGACGTGACAACGTCGTGATAGCAACCTGTCAATCGCAAGGTAGCCCCGCCCCCAAAGCACACCCTGCTTTATGGTCTATCGGGCTCTAAATGGACCATCCTTTACTAAATGAACACGGACACACACAGCGGTCCCTTAGGGCAAAGTCCGTGTTTGTGTAGTTGAGATTGACGGAAATGACTACTACTACTAGTTAAGTTGTTTCACGCTGACTAATTCAGTGGAACGTCGCTGCCACAGACCGGAGCGTAGTCAAAGTGAACGCTGCATCGCTGTCAGGACTCCACACATCTCACTGCAATGCTTTTACAGCTGATTTGCTTTGATTGATCATACTTAGCTCAGTTAAGCTTACCAACTGACACACACACTGCTGTGATGACAGACTACCGAATGAGATAATTGGATTTGGGATAATTACACACACACACACACACACACACACACACACACACACACACACACACACACACACACACACACAAAACATACATGCAAGTGTGTGGGCACACATCTTCTCTAGTTTTGCACTGTGTTTGCCATTTAGAACCTGCAGTGTGTTCACTGTGGCTCTGGATGTGAGAATTGAGACTTTCTATGCTGTAATGTGACACAAACCTCTATCCTCAGAGGGAAGATGGCTTTGGCACACACACACACACACACACACACACACACACGCACACACACACACACACACACACACACACACACACAATTTAAATGCAAACCGAATGCTGTTTCACATGAGAAGTCAGACTCTCTGAGGAGGAACATTGGGGATGCTCTGTGACGCATCACACACACACACACACACACACTCACACACACACACACACACACACACACACACACAATCATGTTTTCATGACTTTTGGGGACATTAAATTGACTTGCATTCATTTCCTTGAGACTTAACCTAACCCTAACTATAACAGCTACTAACCTGATCCTAACCTCAACCAAGGCTTTACCCAAAAATGTAATGGTTTATTTTATGGGGACGTGCAATTGTAAGCAAAAAGGTGAGTCCACACAATGTGACTGTGTAATCAGATTTATGTCCCCACAAGACGGGTAAAACACGGCCACACACACACACACACACACACACACACACACACACACACACACACACACACACAGGTGTGTCCCCCTCTGAAATACATTCATCACTATCTCTTGCACTGTAATGGAG
This sequence comes from Cebidichthys violaceus, assembly GCF_023349555.1. Lineage (NCBI taxonomy): Eukaryota > Metazoa > Chordata > Actinopteri > Perciformes > Stichaeidae > Cebidichthys > Cebidichthys violaceus. The sequence continues at coordinate 22,448,703 of NW_027176483.1, read as the reverse complement.
CACGGGGAACATGCACAGGGATGCTATTATAGAAGGGGACTCAAACAGTGGTCTCCCCGTTGGTCTCTTGTGGACCATCTTATCCCTTTTAAGCAGCAGCCCGTTCTCACTCCTGACTCATCAAATAGGGAAGCTGGCCCTAGCTGTGAAACTGTGACGCTCTACATGGCCGTAGTTATGGTGGGATTAAGGAGGAAGTCAGGTTACGTAGTATGAAGAGGGATGAAGTCAGCAGAGGGAGGAGGTTGGCTGAGTCCAGAAACACAGGACTTTCACCCAGGAGAACGGCGTCCGTGTCCCGTGTGAAACCAAAAGAAAACAGTGACTTACTCTAAGTTACGTAACATACAATGCCGCTTATGTAACTTGCGTAATGTATCTATGTAACAAACCAAAAAAACACCATCTTTTCCTAAGCCTAACCACGTTTTGTTGCCTAAACCAAACAAAGTTGTGTCCACCAAAACTGAAGTTCAGTTTAAAAGTGAAATTGAAAAATTGAAACCTGCGAACCTGAAGCTGGAGGGGTACATAGAGCGTCACAGTCTGCAGCGAAAGACCACTGACCGAGCGTCGGTAAGTGACGAGTTGTGAGTGAGAATGAGTCGTTAGCAGCTAATGTCCCCACATGTGTGCTTATTATTAACAGACATTACTTTCTAGTTATGTAACGCATTATTGTGGACATTGTCGCTCAGTACACCAACATCAGGGAAAACAATGTCCCCTTGTCTAACAAGGAGAAGGTGTCTCTATATCTAATGGTTGGATATTCATCAGTATAAATATTCAAGAGGTTTCATCTGGTGCCACCCCCAGCCTAACATTTGAACATCTACTAAATGAATAGAAGATACACAAACATGTGTGTACATGTACATGCTTCAATGTTCAAAAAACTTCTATTTTTCTCGTAAACTCGGTCTTAGTGTGTTTTAACAGAATTGCGTTGCCTGGTAACATCTTGGGTCCATGTCTACTTCTTGTAATCTTATGTTATCCACATTCTACACTCTAACCGGAAACAAGCTGGGGCACATTAAGACGTATTCAGTTTAATAAATGGTCGATATATACGGGTGACATCACAACAGAACAAAAATCCTTACTCGTTCAAAGGCACCGTTTGTGAATATGGACATGTCCATGTAATAGCTGAAGACATAGATAACTCAGTGAATCCCTTGTAATGTGGACTTGATTGTGCTTAGAAGTTGTTTTGGATGATACGGACTGTGGATGTGTAATAAAAAATCAAAAGGTTGAATCCCCCAAAGACATCACTATCAGATAATCAAAAGCCCAACAGCACTCAACAAACAGCCAATAACCCATCTACCCAGCTGAGTGGTGTACAACCCCATAAGCCAATTTCAATTAGTGGCGTAGAAAAGGGCAACTGGGGAGTATCAGAGCTGCAAAGCAATACGGGAGATATGGAGCTTGCTCCTGTCTATGGCTCACCTTGCAGTGAAGCCGAAGAGTCCTTCACAGGGGGAGGGTGAGACTGGCTCATGGCATTGTGTACACGAATCTTAAAAGGTGCTTGTGTAGGTTTTGAACAAAGATCGCAAAGCATGCTTAACATACCGTCAAATGATGAAACTGAAATTGTTCCTGCATATATATAACACGGTAGACGTTGGCCTTCATGGTTTTTACAGGAGAGAAGCAAAATATATGCAAACCCCCAAGACCCATGTCCCTCTTGTACGGGTCAATTTAGATGTATGAAGACATGCATCTTACCTCCTCCTTTCTGTACTGACTGATGTTAGTTATTAAGCAAAAATTGCACATTGGCTATCGTCCAGATAAACGACAACTTTGGATTAATTTTTTCTGTCCAGTGTTGCGTTGAAGCATGGCTGAATTAGCAGCGTGGCTAAAGCAGCCAGCCGTCCTCTGGTTAGCTTGCCGGCCCCTGAGGAGGAGAGGAGGAGCCCGACAGCCCAACACAATTCACCATCTTGAATAAATGCGATAACGATTTTGGCCCCCAGTATCTTCAGCCCACTGCTGAGGCGATTCATGTTTGCCTGCATTGGCTATGGCTTCCATTACCTTTCCAACAGCCCAGCCTTCAGCCATACTGTGTGGAAGCCATTGATGGATGCCACATTTGCATCAAGACTCCCCCATGATCCACATGCACAAGGCATTCCCTCCGCGAGGAGACTACAGAGCTTCTGACCACCCTTCTACCCGCAAACTAATCTCCTAGCAGTGGTTGGAGTGACCACGTGGTCGGATGAACAGCAAATGCAGCAATTTGAAATAAGCTACTACATTTGACTACATGTTAACTGTTTACTGTACCTTGCAGGGCATTAACTTCTCTGTTACTGGAAGCTTCTAGTTGACCTATAAAATAAATGTTCTCTTGTACCTGCTGGAGTGTTTCACTTACCTACTGTCAGCTTCTCTGGATTGTGTTTGTAGCCAAACAACAGCCCAGCAACACATCCAAAACTACATTCTATCATGAGATGTTTTAGCATCGTTGAAGGATTGAGAACATAAGGGTGGATTTTTGTAAAATGTAACCTAATAGGCAATAGGAAGTGATGCATGGACAAAGCAACGCTAATTTGGTAATTAATGTCTTCCATTCACAGTCTAAATGTCCCGCCTGTCTCTATTGCTTCTCTCTTCAGGAACCGCTGTGATCTGAACAGTGAGGATCTGAATCGTCAGTGGTGTAAACCCAACCCTGTCCTCAGTCCAACCATCTACCACACCAAGGGCTTGCTCTACTACCTTAGCAGTATAGGACGGACTCCGCTGGTGAGATACACATGCTCTTCTGTACTGTAAACCTGTCGTTGTCTTCGGACGTGGTGGTCCGTTGAGCTCTCCCTTGGTTTTGCTTTGAAAATCTCTCCAGCGTGTTACCCTGCCCCCTTTGAGACTTTGACAACTAGAGGGGAGGTTTTCACCCACCTTCCAATGTAGGGTCAAAGCACTACTGCTGGTAACATCACGGGCGCCATTGTAACAGCTGTGTAGTTGAGATCAAAATGAAAGCCAAGTTTGAAGATGGGTGTGGTCCGACCAAGGGTGCCGGGAGTAGAAGGGTTGGAAATATGCAAAGGGCCATTGCCCCCCCACTTTGTACCCTTGGTCCCTCAGGCGTCATTGCTGATTGTGATCCCAAGATGGTCCCTAGTTTAATATATATAGATGTAGAAATGTAGAAAATGACATTTTGTGTTCGGGTAGGGGATTTGTGTTGGAGCTGAACTGCAGAGCATCTCACTCTGTTGCTGTTTCCTGATTTGTTTTGATTTGTATTCACAGAATGAATGAGATTTCAGCTGCAGCGTTGAAAAATTCGAGGACATTTTCAAATCAATGGGAAACTAATTAACAGCAAAATGAATGCCTGATTGTTTCAATAGCTGCAACCCATTATTCAGCCAAACACGACGCCGAAAGGTGTGAGCATGTGTGTACGTTGTGAGTGTGTTTTTGTATGTTTTTTCATCTTCCTGAAACTGAAATGTAATTTAATAAGGCTTTAATGAAAAAGACCTATAATGAATTGACCTTGATTGGCTTATTTAATTGCTCCAAATTAGAGTGGGGAGGTTGTTTTTCAAGCTAATTCAAGCAATTAACTACCAACTGCTGGTGTAGACTGACGTACAGTGAAAAGCACTTTCAAAGAGGACTCGTTAACCTTTCCACAGCCAGGTGCTACGCCCATGAACAAACGTGATGCTCAGGATGGCACGGCTTTTAGCATCAGCACTTGTTGTGCACCATGTAAAACGACGGCAGCAGTGGTGTGTTCCAACACTAACGTGACTCTCTTGTGACTGCGTGATTGATGACTGCTGTCTCTCAGAAACACATTAGGAAGTAGTGGGACATTCTGTCAGAGAGGATGGATGGATCAACAAAGTGTGTGACTTCGATACAGGAGACCGCCGGGCCCCTTGTGCATTCTGTTTCCTAGAACACGGTCTCAAGACAGTACTTACAGCTACAAGTAAGGTTTAGACAACAAAACCACTAAGTTAGATTTAGGAAAAACATCGTGGCTGGCCTTAAATTAACTATGTACATTTGGGTTTAGGCAACTAAACCTTTAGGAATATCGTCACAGACGTTAGGTTTCAGCAACAAAACTACAAGGATCCACTACACGCGGCGTCAAACACTGATCTCGTTGTTGAAGGTGCTGTGTTGGACGTGGACGTGTTTAATTTGTGTGTCCACCACGGAAAAGGATCCTAATTCACTTTCCATTGGCATCATTTTCCTCCTGAGCGACATGCAAAAAAGATCTTCAAAGTAGCAAAGATTGTATTACAGCAGGAATCATTTTCCACATCACTGAATAATTCCAGACAAAATATCCTGTCAGATCATCCGACACGGGGAATCTGTTCGAGAAGCTTCTCACACGTCTTCAAGTCTTTATAATCATGTGGTCGGATGCGTGATACAAAGACCTGTTCCTCCTCCAGGTTTTCTGTGACTACCACGGCCACTCCAGGAAGAAGAACGTGTTCCTGTACGGCTGCAGTGTTAAGGAGACTCTCTGGCAGTCTGGCTCTGCCGTTAACACTGTGGGATTGAAAGAGGACCCGGGTTATAGGGTAAGACACACACACACACACACACACACACACACACACACACACACACACACACACACACACACACACACACACACAGCCAAGCAGGCCATAGAGTGTTCAGTTTAAAATGATATGTGGTCCTCTCCTCTTCCAGTCCCACTGGTGGATTGCAGTTAAAACTCAGAAACATGAGCCAGAAGTCTGCAGTTGGTCAATGTCTTTCTCTCTCTCTCTCTCTTTCTCAGACCATTCCAAAGACCTTGGATCGTCTCGCACCGGCCTTTTCCTTCAACAGCTGCAACTATTTGGTGATAGAAATAACAACAATTAGAAACATAATATCATTGATATTACAAGGGCTTTAATAATTCACCTGCATTATTCATTTATTTGCAATAAAGTCACCGGACAAATAATGTGACATGAAAACTGAATCCTTCCTCGAACAGGTGGAGAAGTCCCGCTCGGCCACGGCCAGGGTGGTCGTCTGGAGGGAAATGGGCGTCCTGAGAAGTTACACCATGGAGAGTACTCACAACGGTTGCGACCAGGGAATATACAAGGTGTGTGCACGATTGTGCGTCGGTCCAAAAAAGCTCTTTCTATTCTCTGCTGTAAACTGGTGATACGTGTTGAAACACTAGCCGTGAACTTCTCAGTGTACTCTAAAGTAAAGCAGCCTTAAGGGTTTTATTATTCTGTCATTCTGTCTATCCTAGAGTCCAGGTCCAAGTTTGAGCCAAAATTGAAGAAATATGCTCGAGGCGTTCCTACGATATCACGTTCACGATGATGGGACACGAGAAGTTAGCGTTGATCTAATCGTCACGTGACTTGCGTGCTTCAGAAAAAGGCACTTCTGTGGTTATTTTTGAACCGACAATCTTTTCCTGAACCTAACAAAGTAGTTTTGTTGCCTAAAACCAACTAAGTTGTTCGAGAAGACTGTACGCATGTAACGAGCGAAGGTCGACGCATGTTGCAGGAAAAGGCATGAAAAATGAGGAGTATGTTTTTAATAGATATCGTACACATGGACAGGTACACGCACTGTTATTCTGAAACAACAGAGAAGACATCTTTGGGACTGCAGGCGTGTGTTCATCCCATACACTGTATGTGAGAAGTGGACGTGGTCGCCGTGACGTCACCCATTGCTTTGAGCCGCTTAGAAGCCTGGAGCTCGGTGAATACGAGCTAAATAGCTGATTTCTTTTGCAGCTCAACAAAAAGATCAGTGATTGAACGAGATGTGAAAAATCAATGTGGGGGATTTGGGGGACAATTTGACTGTTGACCTAACGTTTAGCGGCACATGCTGAGTGAGTGTCTCTCTGTCTTTGTCTCCCACATCAACCTGCCTTTTACTCCAGGCTACAGACACTTTAGTGGGTCACACACAGACATTGCGCCGGTTGAAGTCTCTCTATATAACTCTCTCTCTCTGTCTCTCTCTCTCTCTCTCTCTCTCTCTCAGAGTGTAATTAAGTCCCAAGCTGATCGCTCAGTCACCAGCTCTAACCTTTATTTATAGAGCACATAACACCAGAGCTATAAAGAGCCTTCAGCACTTTATAGTGTAAGTGTGAAAGCACCGAATAATTACCGCCCGGCTGATGATAAAAGCGCGATCATAGTTATGAGTGAAAAGGAGCGACATGGATGAGGAAAATGTAATGTGTGTATCATCAACCTCTTCATTTATGACTGACGGTGGACAACAGGAGCTCAGGCTGGGTCAGTCGATGAAGTCCGAGCTAATGCTCCAACACTTTTCTCTGTCCCAAAAATGTTCAAAGAAATCACTGGAAGCGGTCAAAGTTCGATGCGATACAGTTTATTCTTTGAGCAAGAAATAGACCCGAGTCCACCTGACTGTCCTGCTCTGAAGCCTTATATACTTCCTCCGTCTGGGGCCAATGCTCCAACTTTATTTTTAAACTCCACCCAGGTTTCCCTTTTCTAATGGTGTCTTAGTAAGTCCCAGACGTTCCAGTTTTCCTGACACCATTAATTCAAGGGTGCATTTTTGAAAACTTGAATTCATTTAAGTTATACATTGAATCAAAGTCTGTGTTTATTTGACCCGTCGTAGAGGTCATGTCTAGGTGGGAGGGGCTGAAGTCTCCTCTCTTTCCTTTTCCTTTGGACATAAATATTCTGCTTGCCACAGGTTTGAGTACCAGTTGGGGCAAAGCCATTGATTCATTATCAACAATAAAGAGCTATTTATGAGTCAAGAAATGTGTATCCCACTTTGTGTTTACCGATTATCATTAGATTGTAGTGGCAGAGAGATTATCAAGTACTTGATTTATTTAAGGCTATTAATCATTTCTATTACACTTTTCCTACTATGGTTAACATTTAAATTGCATTTACTAATTAGGGGCCGAGTGTAACAGACTTGGCAAGGGCATCAAAGACGACTCGGAAGGTGGCTTTTTAGCATTTATTTGCCGCTGCAGAAGACAACAAAACACACCGTTGCTTTCTGGTCTCACGCTTTCTATACAGCCGCTCCCTCAACAACATGAAACACCGTTGTGAGGGGAAGACGGGACTACGGGAGCCTAGGTGGTACAGAAAAGGTGGAACGCGCTTCCGCAGGAAGCGTGAACAAAATAAAACAACGGCAAACAAAAATAGCTCATTAAGATAAAATTCACATATTCAACAGAATCGTTAGATGATAAATTAAAATATTACAAATTGAAAATAAGAAATAAAATACATTTTTAACACCGACGTAGTCTGAGCGGATGACCTATTGTTATTCAAATGTTTATAATTATTATCTTTTCATTGCAAAAAGTAGGTGCTTGGGATTCTGGTAAGCTTTTGAAATTTGGCATGTAAGGCAGTCGTGGTGAACATTGGAGTGTGATTTTGGACCGTTTCAAGGCGCCGTACTTTAACGAACTCCTCCTAGAGATTTAACCTGATTGACTCCAGATTCGGTCAGTATGCTCTTGAGATAGCGCCCCCGACAAAATTTCGATGAAGCAGCCCTCGCAGTACGTTTCACATAGATTAACAAACTTTGGTAGGCACATGTATCACATTTGGACTTAAAAAAAAGTCTCTTGGGGCCACGCCCTAAACCCAACCGGAAGTCTCCCATTTTGAATTTTGTATGAATTTCTTGTGTTTTTTTTTTGCCATTTCCATTTGCTGTACTTTAACGAACTCCTCCGAGAGAATTAATCAGATCAGCTTAGAATTTGGTCAGAACAATCTAAACACCTTATTGATTAAAAGTTACTAAAAGCTTGAGGTTTCATTGAACGACATGGACTTGGTGTAGCGGCCATTTTACATGGTTTGCCATTATTCATCAAGCTGTTGTAACTCAACTGCACTTTGACAAAACTGTCCCAAACTTGACATGCTTGATGACTGTCATGACTTTAGGTCTTCTGCATGCCAATATTAACTCATAGTAATAGCGCCACCTACTGGCAACCACGGACGTAAGCAGGATTCTATAATTACAGCGGCCCAAATACTGAGCTTATTAAAATGGTTTGTGGGCACACCGTGAGAAAAGACTTCTCTGATTTAAATGTGTGTAAGCTAAGATGCTTGGAGAGCAGAAATTGGATAACAATAGTTTACAAATCTTTTTTGAGGCAGGATGTAATATAAAGTAATTACATTCAACGTGAAGTTTGTTCAGTCAGATCAACCTGCACCCAACCTAATTCAGGTTATAGATTAGACAACATGGCCTCACCTTTTGGCTCAAACTTATTTCTCGACCAAAAGATATTTTTTTTCCAAATGGAACTATACATTCTGCCATTTCTCCTCGACGTTTCCCGCTTTGAGTCTCTCAGCGGTGATTGTCAGAGCCAGCTGCACATACAGTCGGTTTTGAGACCTGCATTTACTTTGACAGTCTGTTATGTTACAAACATTAAAGCGCATTCACACACATTCAGTTTTTGTGGATCTTTGCAGTCTTACATTTATGATTGTATTCGGAGCTACACTCAAATCATTGAAGGCAACCTGGCTACGCCGCTGGAAATACCGTTTAACTCGTGCGCGCAGTGTATGATGGTCACAGAAATGCATGGCCGCGTCAAGTACCCTCGACATTAATTCATTACTGCAATTGGAGATGCTTTACTGTACACTATTAATTATTTACTTACTAATGGGATGTTTAGATATTAGGGAAAGAAATATATTTATTGTAAAAAAATATTGACTACTTCCCATTTAGGCATGTGTTAATGCATGATGCATGTAAAGTACGATGCAGATTCTAACATATGAAGCAATATCCTGTTCAATAGAGAGGCAAACCCATGCCGTATGTCCTGAGATATTAATTTGTTTCAAAAGGTTCTTGAGATGTTTACTCCAGTCCCACTCACTGTGAGAGTCGGTGGGGTTTGGAGCTTACTGAGTTTTTTTATTTATTTAAAAAAATTCTCCTCTCAGCTCTGACTCACAGTTGCACAATCGCTTGTGCCTCATCCTGTCACCCTGTCTTCTTTCAGAGGCAGGGCGACCTCAAGCCAGTAAATACTTATGTAATGATAACATATTTCAAAAATACATTTTCATCAAAGTAAAAAAGAAGTTAAACAACTCAACTATTGTGGCGTCTCCCTAACGGCACAAAGGCCTGGACTGCAACACACACACACACACACACACACACACACACACACACACACACACACCTCTACAGAAGTCCAACAATGTTACATGCAAATTTGCAGATATTTCATAGGGTAATGCATCATTTGAAAAACATTTCAGAAAACATATAATAACCCAAACCTCATTCATCTCTAGTGTCTCCCTTGTTGTTACTTTTAAGCAGTTATGAAATCGTCTCAATGTAATACTGATGCCTCTATATGACCTATAAGTAAACCGGACCATCAGAGAGAAGACTCACTCTGTCTATGTAGTTATTCCTAATGCTTGTCAGGTCATATTCCATGTAAAGTCAGATGAAGTGGTGCAGGTTGCACTAGAAGCTCCTTCAGCTCTGACTCAGTGCGGTCAGACTGTGCTGCACTAAGGTTAGATGTTTTCCAAAGGGACTTTGGTGCTAGAAAAAACGATGAAAGTTCCTCGCAGTAGCTTTAAAGAAGAGCGTTCCGTCCTGAGCCCTTTTGAAGAGCAGCGCATCTTTTTATTCTCAGCGTATTCTTAACAAAAGCAAAAGATGACACAATGACAACAAAACAAACACTTCTCCCATCCTGGGATCTTCTGGCTCATATCTTCCGTCTAAAGAAAAGACTGTTGATCTTTTAACGTAAAATCACATACAGGCAAATGCAGAAGAGGACACACACACACACACCCACACACACACACACACACACACACACACACACACACACAAACACAGATTGATTTTGTTTCTGAGGCAAACAGGCGGTAACTCTATTCTTGCTGCACATGTAAACCGCTCCTGCTCTTTGAATTATTGAACAGCCATCTTTCACTCACACACACACACACACACACACACACACACACACACACACACACACACACACACAGGTGTTTCGGACAACCTATTAGAAGCCTAATGGGAACTAGTACACTTACAAACAAAGCACTCAAACACACACACACACACACACACACACACACACACACACACACACACACACAGTGTTCCTGGTGCGTCCTGTCATGCAGACTATTGAGCTGCATGTCACCAGCTAGAAAGGGGGAGTTGGGAAAGGTAGAGAAAGAGGGGCGGGGCAGTGGATGGAGACAAAGTCAACGACTCACAGCTCTGTTGTGGAGAGACTCTGGGAAACGAGTTTTTACACACATCTCTTGAAAGGCTTTGTCTCCCAGGCTGCCCCGAAGTGAGTGGAGAATAGGTGAATGTGACAAATGCATCTTAAATCCCTCGTTGTGCCGATTATAAATGAATCCGTTCATATAATAGAGAATTAAATTAATAAATAAATAAATGAATAAATATTAAATAAGTCAATCAGGCAGAAACAGTGCGCAGTACGTGTCGGCTGTGAAAATTAATTAATTTATGTAAATAACATGAATGCAATCTTGTACGAGAACAATTCCTTTCAACTGTGTCAATATGTGTGTGTGTGTGTGTGTGCAGGGCCTGCAGACGGGAACCAGGGAGCTGCAGGAGATGGGCATGATGTTCTGCCACAGTCTGCTGTCCGTGACCAAAGACGTGAAGGCGCTCTGCAGCCAAAGTCTTATCAGCCAAATCGACCTGGACCACAACGTCCTGGACCACAAGTCTCACAAGTAAGACGCAGCCTGACGATGACCCGCCGGGGGTGAAGACGTTCTCCTGCTGGGGGACAGAGTGGGAGGTTAGGACTTCAGTTCAGAGATACGGCTGTACTTAGGATTAGAGAGTGAAGCTTACAGGGTGCTGACAATTCTGGCAAAATGTTCACCTGTAGCCTGTGTGCCAAAAAAATCACATATCTAAATGCAAGGAATGCTGGGTTTGTTGTCCATACCTTGCTATCTACAGATAATCCAGTGATTTTTTGTTTATATATAAACCATCATCGCGTCCAGACAGCAGCCTCAAGACCTCACCAGCATCAGAGAAGTGTTGCAGATGAAAGCTCAGGTGGTGAAACCAGCAAGAGTGAGCTGAAAGTCCCAGCTCATGTCTTGCCAAATATGTGTTCAATGACAGTAGCTGGTGGCACTAGAAGGTCACCAAATCTAGAGAGAAAGTTGCCAAGTCGGCAGCCCAGACAGCCCTGACAGCCCCTGTCCCTTCAGGCCTCCCTCCTAAGAAGCTCCACTAAAACGATCACAACCAAAGCAAACATGTCAGGCTTTGGTTACACTCGTCTTTTCAACGTGACTTTTTGTGATCGGCTGCACCAAACAGGAACTCTGCCGTGTCCGCGTACGTGCGTCCACACTGGACTCTTCAATGCCACCTCCACATAACAAAAAGACAAGCTTTAAAGAAGATTACACCACTTTAAACTTTAGTTGTTTCTTCTTGAAACTCTCCCTTTCAATCAGAGGTTGTCTCTTAAATTCCTCCTGGTCGCTGTCGGCACCAGTACGATTCGTTTCCATCCTGGACCTCCCTGAGGACCTCCCTGAGGACCACCCTGAGGACCGCCAGCCCTGGTTCAGTCTGTAGCAGACCGGGGTGCAAAGGAGACTTTGGTCGTCTTTAACTAGTCATGGAAGCATGGACATTGGGCAATATGTAATACATAAAATAATTAAAACCTCTAGGATGCTTAAACATCATAATTCAATTATGGCCTCATAATAATAATAATAATAATAATAATATAAAAATGTAATCAGCACCTTTCAAAACAAAATAACAATAAAGTTAAGAATAAAAGTAAATAGAATCAAAACAAAATATGAAAGGATTAAAACAATCCCATCAGTTTGAGAGGAGACTTAAAAGAGTTCCACAGCTGAGGGACGAACACTCCTTTAAAAAACTTCTTCTGAAAGAACAATCATTTTCACTCTTTTACAGTGTGTGTGTGTGTGTGTGTGTGTGTGTGTGTGTGTGAAGCAAGAGACATGAGACGTGCGGCACCGGTGGCTTTGATAACACACACACACACACACACACACACACACACACACACACACACACACAGCACTTCTTGGTTCAGATGTGCTGTGCAGAGGATCCCTCACCGCGGTGATTGATGCGTGGATCTAAAGTGGAGCTGAATGGCTCCCATTGATTTTCAGACAGCCGTTCAATCTCCCCAGTGAGCTGTGACAGCGTGTGGGGGGGGGGGGGGGGGCGTTCTGCTCACCTGAATACACACTATTAACGTTTAATTTTTCTTCTCTACATTGGTCTCTCTTTATCCCATCACTCGCCTCTGATGGCATTATTATGTGTTTCTTCTTCTCTCTTCCCACATTCTTTCGATCCACTCTGACATTTTGCCACTGCTCTTGATTTGTTCCTCGTCAGTCTTTAGTGTCCATCTTCACATATGTTCCCGTGTTTCTTTTCCGTCTCCCTTCTCTTTCAACACATTGCTTTGGTCTAGGTGCGTTGGGATGCTCGCCAGGTCAGAAAAGCGGTATATTAATAAAAATGACGTCCACCGTTGAAATGTGAATTGACTGAAGATCCCTCGCTGATTTCTTTTGTCATTTAGGGGTAATTAAGCATGGCAGCATTAATTGCCCGTGTCCTACACCTCTCCTTCCTATATGTCTGTCTCATGCGCGTTCATGTTCCCCATCTATATTACCATCTATATTCATCACACACAATTAGTAAGAAGAAGGAGTAAGAATGAGCTGATTTTTTTTATTTTTTTACAAGATATATGCATTTACAAAAGAAACACAAATGGAAATTGGATCATGGATCTGTGATGCAACGGTGCTGCCAGACACTCTCCTATCATATTTCATGGGAGGTTCATAAATCAAATGACCATCCTCACACATTAGAAACCTGTGCCCTTTAAATTATAAGCTGTTCCATAAATAACTAATCAACTAGACTGAGGTCCACTGTTATGCTGAATCCAAATGTTGTGGAGCTACTTGAGATTGTCTGTGCTGGTTTGGGTAAATCTGAGGTGTGTGTTTTTGTGTGGTGACTCACTAAGCTGGGTCTTATTGAATGATTGTAAATAGACAATGATCTTACTTATAACAACCTGCATTTTACTTTTTTAAAAGCCTCTGTTGCACAAAGGACAACAATGTAATTCTTGAACTTGGAATTAATAGTTTGACAAAAGCAATAAATTGTAATTAGAAATAACAAACATATTCCTGCACATAATATCTGATCCGATTCAAGTGATGTTCACACAGACAGGCAGTGTTATCTTAACCAGCTCTCCAGTAAATATGTTATTAGCCATTGGAGCAGATGTGTTTGTCGATAAAGTACAACATATGCTTCGTGCGCCGCTTTCTGTGGCTCTGCTGCCGGTACGCTGTCCTCTCTGGCTGAGCTGCGTGGCTGTTTAGCTCGATGTGTCGTTTCCTCTGCCCGTGAGGTAATGATGTCACCACAGCTGAGTGGGCACCGCTGATGTGCTCACAGTCGATTGGGCAACGACTGACAACACAGCTAATAGGGTCTGAGATGTAAACACCGGTACGGTGGTGTTGGTGCGTATGTGTGTGCGAAGCAGTAGTACGTCGTATTGGAGGCTGATGCTTGGTCTGTATCGCTCAACTAAAAAGGATTCTGTGCTACAAAGGCCGGAGGCATTACGAGTCGTCGAGCGTCTATTCTGCTGCATAGTTTTTTTTGGCCTCCAAGAGTTGAAAAAGTCACTTTTTACCCTCAGACACCATGAAAGTCGCCTATTGCTTGAACCAGGCTTCATCTAACTTCGGCTCTTGAGCCAAACAGGACTTGCCAAAATGTTTCCTCGCCCAATAAATCTCATGAACCCACACAGACAAACGGATACATACCGCTACATACCATCCACTGTATATAAGAAGTGGAAGTAGTCATTGTTACGTCATCCATTGGTTTGTGGACTGTGGTTTTAAAGCCTTGAGTTCTGCATTCTTGCCATTGTCATCTTGGATTTTGGCAGTTACCATCTTGGTTTTTTTTGTAACCAGTGAACAGAAGTGACCATATTTGGACTGCGGAGGAGAGACGCCGTGGTAGAGACTCTGTATACAGCTCTGGTAGCGACCTGTCAATCACTGTGTAGCCCCGCCCCTAAATCATCCCCTGCTTTATGGTGTGTTTGACTCTAAATGTTCCATAATGTACTAAATGAACATCATGCTGTATTGAAGAAGACTGTAAACTAGAGATTGAGACCATAAACTCATGTTTACAATGTTTACTGAGGGAAGTCTAGACTAGACTTCTATACAATCAACAAGACTTAATTTTGCAACCAGAAGAGTCGCCCCCTAATGGCCAGTAGAAAGAATGCAAGCTTTTAAAGGACGACACGATCTACACACTGACGTTCTCCTGAAAAGCACTGTTTCATTGGAGACCACCCATATATGGTAAAATTGTTCCGTTATTAATAACAGAATCAGAAATACCTCCGATACGGACTAAAGTGCTTAAATTGGGTTTCGCCGAGTACTAGAGTCGATGCAATGATTCGATATCACATTATCATATCATTCATCAGCTCATTTAGGTGTCACTCGCCACCCGATCCATACAACCTGCCCGGTCGGTACTGCACATGTGCAAACTAGTACTCCAAACCTGTGGTTAAACACTGCCGTGCTAGCAAGGCTAACCATGCATTGACTCCACTTCTGCATTTCAAACCCACTAGATTCATATCCATCTTCTCATGTCACCCTTTACATATTAATCAGGAACAATTCCTTTAATAGCAAATCCGCAAGGCCAAGAAACTAACCAAGGTTACGTCATAATTAGTGCTTATTGTCTGCTGGGTTGGTTTTATTTTCGCCTTCAGTATTTTCAGACACCTCTGGACCGATATATATCACAGACATCTTACTCTGCAGCAACTTTCTCTTGCTGTTTGTAGCAGAGGAACTCTTGAGAGTTGGGCTCTGGGAAACTTTTTTTTCTTTCTTTTCGACGGAAGCGGACCCAAGGATATAAAAGAGATCTTTGTGAAAGGATGAGATATTTAGTAAGCCTGAGCCGGGACTGAGTGTGGAGTCTCTAGTGCCTTCCCCTCCTGTGCCGTCTCGCTCACACACAAGACACTGACTGCCTCTCTTGTTCTCGCTCTTTCTTTCTCTGAGTGTCTGTCTTTCTCATACTCACTCTGTCTCTACACCACATTCTGTGCGTTCATAACTTTTTGTCACCCTGCCGCTCTCTTGCTTTCCCTATCTCTCTTTCTCAATGCACCCATTGGATCTTCTCCATGTCTTTGACAAAACAGAAAGACACTGTCAGAACTCTAGCTTAGCGCTACGATTAGCAACTAGCAAGCAGCCTGCCAGGGCCCGGCAACCTGCTGTGCTCAGTGGAGTACATTTAGCTCTGCCCTGATATTCCCTTTCAACTGCTGAACCAGACTTGAAACGAGCGCCTCTTTGCTGCACCAAGTCCGAATCAGAATCAGAAACTGTTTATTGCCAATGTATGCTGCACATACAAGGAATGTGTCATGGCTGGTGGTGCATAACATTAAACAATCAACAACAATCAACACAGTGCAAGAAATAGAAACATATTAAAATGTACAATATATTATAAAATAATATAAAATGCACAACAATCAGATAACAGTACTATAAACAAGTATGATGAAGTGTAATGTGAAGTGTCAAGTGTGTTTAAATAAGAAACAGAGAAGGGAAGTGACCAATAGGAGGTTGTCCTTGGGATGACAGTGGGGGTCCCGGGCTTTGTTGATGAGCCCAACTGCCAATGGGAAAAAACATGTGGCGTGAGGTCTTGGTCCTGATAGAGGTCTTGGTCCTGATAGAGGTCTTGGTCCTGTTAGAGGTCTATCTAAGCTTGACGGACTGGTGACTGGAGGTGCAGCTGTCGGTGTACAGGGAGAAGAGCAGAGGGGAAAGAACGCAGCCTTGAGGGGAACCGGTGCTGATGGTCCGGGAGGCTGAGACAGGATGATGGTGTTGAAAGCAGAGCTGAAGTCCACAAACAGGATACTGGCATAGGTTCCTGGGGAGTCCAGATGCTGGGGGAGGAAGTGAAGGGCCATGTTGACAGAGCCAACAGGTCTGTAGACGAACTGCAGGGGGTCCAGGAGTGGGTCAGTGACTTTGTCAAGACTTCGTGACCACAGAGGTCAGGGCAACGGGCCTGTAGTCATTAAGTCCTGTGATCCTTGGTTTTTTGGGGACGGGGATGATGGTGGAGGCCTTGAAGCAGGCTGGTACGTGGCATGTCTCCAGGGAGGTGTTGAAGATGTCTGTAAACACCGGAGACAGCTGATCGGCACAATGCTTCAGGGTGGAGGGGGAGACAGAGTCCGGGCCGGCTGCTTTGCGGGGGTTCTGTTTTTTAAAAAAGCCTGTTGACGTTTCTCTCCAGGATAGAGAGAGTCGTCACTGGGGAGGGGGGTGGGGGGGACACTATGGGTGGTACAGAGACATGGGCCCCTGCTGAGCTGGGGGAGGAGGACCTGGTGGTCTGGGGCTGGTTGATGGAGCCATGGGGGGTGGGATCAGGACTGACCCATTGTCTTTCAAAACTACAGTAGAACTCGTTCAGCTCGTCTGCCAGGCGGAGGTCTTTCATGGAGTGGAGGTTTTTAGGTTTGTAGTTTGTTATCAGACCTCTCCAGACAGAAGCAGAGTCACTTGCTGAGAGCTGGTGTCGTTAAGCGTCTCTCACCTAACTAAACCTGTATTTTGACTCTTTGTACGAGTCCTTGTCCCCACTCCTCAATGCCTGACCCTTGTTCAGCCTCATCTGTCTGAGTTCTGTTCAAACAGGGTTTATCGTTGTTGTAACTCACCTGGTGCTGGTTGGAACACAGCCGTCCTCACAGAAGCTGATGTATGACGTCACAGCCTCTCTGTCCTCATCCAGACTGTTGGTAGCAGTCCTGAAGACGTCCCGGTCTGTACAGTCTAAACACGCCCAAAGAGCCTCCAGAGCTTCACTGATCCACCGCTTGAATTTCCTCACCACAGGTTTACAGAGCTTTAGTTTCTGCCTGTATGCAGGAATCAGATGGAGCATGACGTGGTCAGAGAGCCCAGTGCAGCTCGAGGGACGGCGTGATGGGCCTTATTGTGGAGTAACAGTGGTCTACAACGTTCTCCTCTCTGGCTGAGCATTTAATAAGCTGTCTGTATTTGGGGAGTTCATGGCGGAGGTTTCCTTTGTTAATGTCACCAAGGACAATAACTACAGAGTCCGGGTTGGTACGCTCCACACACAGTATCTGTTCGGAGAGCTGTGCTTCCTGCACGTTGGCCTGCGGCGGCGTGTAAACACAGACTAGGACTATGAATGAAGCAAACTCACTGGGGGAGTAAAAGGGTTTACAGTTTATGATAAAATAATCCAGATCCAGATCAGGAGAACAGTGCTGTAGAATCACTGTCACATCGTTGCACCAGCCACTGTTGGAGTAGAAACAGATTCCTCCACCCTTCGATTTGCCGGATAGCTCGGAGTCACAATCCGCTCTGAACAGCTGGAAGCCAGCCAGCTGGAGCGCAGAGTCCGGTATCGATCCACAGAGCCAGGTCTCAGTGAAGCACAGAACGGAGGATGAAGAAAAGTCTCTGTCTCTCCCCACCAGTAGCTAAAGTTCATCCAGTTTGTTGCACAGTGAGCGGACGTTGGAGAGAAATATCCCCGGCAGCGGTGTGCGAAATCCATGTGTGCGGAGACACACAAGCGAATGTTTCCCTCTCCGACGGCGTTTCACTGCATGCGTTAAGGTGAGAGCACCTTTGACTAGAATGTCCAGTAGTTCCACAGAAGTTAACAGAAAAGTTGGAAGTAAGTCTGCTGGAGTTGTTCCCTTGATGTTTATGAGCTCGTCTCTGGTGAAAGAGCTCCAGGTATCGCAGCAGAAAACTGTATTTACAACAAAAACAACACAAAACACAAAAGTTGCAATGTGTTACAGTTGTATTCCAGATGCTATTGCTATAGCCGTCCACTATAATTCCACTTTGCTGCTGTTTATCATTGAGCAGGTTTCACTGGAGTCAACGTGGTTTAGTGCCTTGTTCCTTGTTATTTTCATGTTACTCTCTGAAATAAAGGTCCTAGATTTACATACGATCCTGCAAACGTCACTTCGGAGTTTTAGGCAATACAATGCTACACCTCTCTTGAAACCTGAACAGCGTATGTAGGATTGATTGATGGTGTGTGTATACACAGTGCGTATGCATAATGTATATTAGATTTTGAATCATTCATCACCCTCTTATAATTGCCAATCCTTACGAAAAACTCCCACCATGGTAGCACAATTTGTCCATACTACCAAATTTGGTTTGATGCAATGTATAAAATGTGTCACTGCAACGAGACAAAAAAATCTATAGCAATGTTTATTGGTAAACATTTGTTCATCATGAATGTGAAGGTTAAAGACTAGATGAAGGATTGTGGCGTGTCTTGAAAGCACTTTGAGTGGTTGGAAAGACTAGAAAAGCGCAATAAAAGTACAGTCCATTTACTCAACAAGTTACGTAACAGCATAATCATTTTTACATAAAAAAATACTTATTTTAACCTAAAATATGATCTTTGCCGAAACCTAGACAAGCAGATTTGTTGCCTAAACCAAGCCAAGTAGTTTTGCATAAGCATAAGCAGAAGCTTTACGTTTCCTGTGAACACAGATGTTTATTTTGAAAAACGAACACCTTGCACGTAACACGGGTGAAAACTGACACGACTTCCCTGACATGTCCAAGCTTCTTAACATTCATATCTATGTATTTCTGTTGAAAATGTATTATGACACCACATATGGATCATGAATGAGCTGCAAACGTTTGTTCATTATGCGTTCAAATTCAGAAGAATGTAGGCAAAACAATATTTATTTTTTTATTGTGAATTTTTGTGTCCATTTAAAACGTATTACATTCACATATATGAGTACTATACATGCTGTAACATACAGTACGTTGAAGGTTATAATGCAATATGGTTTGATATTCCAGAACAAATACCTCTCAAGATCAACGAGAAACATTCATATCATTGGTGTGAAGACAAAAGAAAAGAGAACACAATACATAGAATACAGAGTCAATCAAACAATATGAAACAGTGAGAAAGACAGAGAGGACAAAACGGCTCTTTACTGGATACGTGTCTGCTGAAGAACAGAGTCCTTGGAGATGTTCCATTTCTGAAGCGCCTCCATCAGAATCCTGACGTAGGTTACATAACTAACTCAACTTATGTCACGCAGGTAGCGCAGCACAATGGTCTCTTATACAACCAGTTGTATATCTGTGGGTTTTCATACGAAGCTAGCAACATGTGTCAATTTCAAAATAAACTTCTTGACAGGAAGCTCAACAAAGCTACAAAACTACTTGGTTAGGTTTAGAAAAATGTTGTTTGCGATTGTGAAGTGCCGATACTGAAGTACACAAGTTACTTGACAAATAAATCTAAATGTACTTCTCGTCTCACAACGAACAGCAGTCTCCCGTTGGACTCATCAGCCTCATCTTCTGTCGGCCCTGTGGGCAGTCTTTACACTTCCTCGTTCACGATCACGTGGATAACATACACAATCATTTCGTGAGATATCTACCAATTATTCTTTGTAGTTTTGGCTACAAATGCTGGACGAGAACAGCCTGTGTACCCTACTTAACCACGTAACAAACCTCCATGTTTTAACCCAATCCACAATGGAATATGCTACGGTGGCGCTACAGGAAGTACGCAGAGCGACACAGGTTGAAGCGTAGGGCCTCTGGTATGTGAGAGAGTTCAAACATGACATTCAACTGAGGACGAACTAACCTAACAACTGAGATTAACAATGGTTATTACAGATATTTCTCTTCATTGACGGGGAAGAAAATAGCTTTTTTCAGACGTCTGATATTACAGCTTAAGTGGATGAATTTCTGAATGAGAAAAATATCAATTCAATCAAATAAGTGCAATTTGCAGTGTACTGACTCACACTGTAGACAAGCTGTTCCGCTTCATTGCCATTCACAGCACACACACACATACACACACACACACACACACACACACACACACGGGTTGCTGTCATCAGTATGCTAGACGTAAACTCTCCTTCCTGTCTGTCTCTCTCCTCCCTTCCTTTCTCTCCCTCTCTCTCAGCTACATAAGGTGGAGATCAGTGTGCGTGTCACATCCTCTCTGTCCCAACAGAGTCCCAGTGTGTCTCCACATGCTCCCCCCCACACACACACACAGCATCCCATGAGTGTGTGTGTGTGTGTAATAAGATTACCAGGATTTTCTGTCAGCTGTCAATCCCAGCGACTGTAGCCGAGCTCAAGGTCACACTGTGTGAGGAGGAGGGGGAGCGCGGAATCTGTTCAAAAACTATGCAACAAGTTATTAGACGTGTTCAGGCGTCCATCCATCCATCCTCATGGACGCAGGTTGTGCAGTCCGGCTTCCCCACACTCCAACAGAGAGCCCAAAGACAGCGATGACGTCACGGTGACATTTGTAAAGATTAATGCAACAGACGTGTGGAGCATTCACTTTGATGGAGTGTAAACATTTTAGTTCTCAATATGTCACCTGGTGCAAACACCACATGACATTCTAGAACAGAATATAGGCCTCTCTGGGACGTTTTCACACTGATCTTTCCTCTGCTACACCTCACAGATGTGTTAAATCATAGACCTCATGCTCACCTCCGAGAAAGACATCAGTCCCCAAAAGGGATATTTGATGTACTTTGGTTTTCAGTCGGACTTTAAACAGCGTTCAAGAGGTTTGTGTTGTTTGTTTGATGATTGTTGTTACAAAAAACAATTCATAGAAACATTTTGAACACGTCATTCAAACAAGACCCAGAAAACATGAACATTTAACAGAATGTACAGTTGTGGTCAAAAGTTTACATACACTTGTAAAGAACATAATGTCATGGCTCTCTTGAGTTTCCAGTTATTTCTACAACTCTGATTTTTCTCTGATAGAGTGATTGGAACAGATACTTCTTTGTTACAAAAAACATTCATGAAGTTTGGTTCTTTCATGACTTTATTATGGGTTAACAGAAAAAGTGACAAAATCTGCTGGGTCAAAAATATACATACAGCAACATGAATTAGCAATTTTGGTGACTTAGAAAGTTGTGTCAATGAAATGAGCTTCATAGCATGGCCTCTTAACTTCTTGTGAGTGATTATGAGTGACTACAGCCGGTGACTTCTCTGAGGCCATTTAAATAGGGCTCATTGGATACAAACGCCCACAAACGCGACAATGGGAAAGTCAAAGGAGCTCAGCATGGATCTGAAAAAGCGAATCATTGACTTGAACAAGTCAGGAAAGTCACTTGGAGCCATTTCAAAGCAGCTGCAGGTCCCAAGAGCAACAGTGCAAACAATTGTTTGTAAGTATAAAGTGCATGGCACTGTTTTGTCACTGCCACGGTCAGGAAGAAAACGCAAGCTATCACCTGCTGCTGAGAGAAAATTGGTCAGGAGGGTGAAGAGTCAACCGAGAACCACCAAAAAGCAGATCTGCCAAGAATTAGAAGCTGCTGGAACACAGGTGTCAGTGTCCACAGTCAAGCGTGTTTTGCATCTCCATGGACTGAGAGGCTGCCGTGCAAGAAGGAAGCCCTCGCTCCAAAAGCGGCACCTTAAGGCTCGACTGAAGTTTGCTGCTGATCACATGGACAAAGATAAGACCTTCTGGAGGAAAGTTCTGTGGTCAGACGAAACAAAAATCGAGCTGTTTGGCCACAATGCCCAGCAATATGTTTGGAGGAGAAAAGGTGAGGCCTTTAACCCCAAGAACACCATGCCTACCGTCAAGCACGGTGGTGGTAGTATTATGCTGTGGGGCTGTTTTGTTGCCAATGGAACTGGTGCTTTACAGAGAGTAAATGGGATAATGAAGAAGGAGGATTACCTTCAAATTCTTCAAGATAACCTAAAATCATCAGCCCAAAGGTTGGGTCTTGGGCGCAGTTGGGTGTTCCAACAGGACAATGACCCCAAACACACATCAAAAGTGGTAATGGAATGGCTAAATCAGGCTAGAATTAGGGTTTTAGAATGGCCTTCCCAAAGTCCTGACTTAAAATCCCATTGAGAACATGTGGACAATGCTGAAGAAACAAGTCCATGTCAGAAAGCCATCAAATTTAACTGAACTGCACCAATTCTGTCAAGAGGAGTGGTCAAAGATTCAACGAGAAGCTTGCCAGAAGCTTGTGGATGGCTACCAAAAGCGCCTAATTGAAGTGAAAATGGCCAAGGGACATGTAACCAAATATTAGCACTGCTGTATGTATATTTTTGACCCAGCAGATTTGATCACTTTTTCTGTTAACCCATAATAAAGTCATGAAAGAACCAAACTTCATGAATGTTTTTTGTGACAAAGAAGTATCTGTTCCAATCACTCTATCAGAGAAAAATCAGAGTTGTAGAAATAACTGGAAACTCAAGAGAGCCATGACATTATGTTCTTTACAAGTGTATGTAAACTTTTGACCACAACTGTATATAGCTATCTGACTATGTTTGTTTCGTGAAATAAGTAAGCACGCGGCGACCGTGGCTAAGTGGAGAGCAGGGCCGTCCTTCAATCGGCGGTTCGATCCCCGGCTCCGCTAGTCTCATGTCGATGTGTCCTTGAGCAAGACACTTAACCCAGAATGTCTCCCGCAGCTGTGCCCACCGTGGGATAGACTCTGAGTTGTGAGTCGCTTTGGATAAAAGTGTCTGAAATGACTGTAATGTAATTTATGTGTGCGGCAATATCTAAGTGCATAGGTTATGTAATAATAATAAGTACTGTAGTTTTGTAATTTAAGACAAAAGGCTACATTACTTACCCGACAAAATCTGAGGCCTCATAGTTTGAGGCGTATGGCCGCAGACCAAGCTGCTGAATTTGACGAGTTGCGAGTGAGAATTGTCCGTCAGGAAAGTGCCAAAGAGACAGCGAAACCAGCATTAAACCCTGAAACTGAAGCAGCTCAATGGAATTGAGCCATCGTTCATTCTTATCATTTACACCGGTTACATCTTTTCTATTGTGGCATGGCAAAATGTCTGCAGGAAAATAAAGACCTGCCAGAAAGAGCATCACGTAAGTGGAAGAGTTAAAAACCCAGGCAGCCTAAAGAGCACCTCTCAGGACTGAACAACCAGAACCAAACCCCCCTCTCAGGACTGAACCACCAGAGCCAAACCCCCCTCTCAGGACTGAACCACCAGAACCAAACCCCCCTCTCAGGACTGAACCACCAGAACCAAACCCCTCCACCATCGAGCCCATGACATCTGTGCTGTCCCGCTTCCACACAATCAGGTCGTAGCGTCATCCTAGTCCTATACAGTCCAGACTCGTCCCGTGACATTTGAAACGTCTTTTTTCACTTATTTGATTTGAACAGTTACAGGGAGCCGTAAAGTACAGAGAAGGAGACGAACAGGAGGAACGAGATGTAGAGGGGCAGGGGTCAGGTGTTCAGTGTGAAGACACTCGTGAATGGAGAAAACCCAAAAGACAACGGGGAACAGTGTTGTATGACATCATTATGAGACAAGAAAAATAAATAAATAAATATTTGCAAATGTTTTCTGAGGAGGGAAACTCATTCAACTTGTTGGACCTTAACGATGCACACAGTGTGTTTTGGTGAGCGCCACTAACTCTCCTCTTCTCTCCTGCAGCTGCTTCGAGGACGACGAGCCCCCGTGCGTCGAGGAGATCGAGTATTCCGCAGACTGTCCCGCACTCAAAGGCGCCGATCTGGACTCGGACGTCAACGGCAACACGGCCAGCGCTGACGAAGAGGAGGAGGGCGACGAAGAACGCAGGGAGGCGGAACAGCGGCGGGGCGGCGTCGGCCAATCGCAGCAGTCGAGCGCGAAGGGCCGCCTGTTCCCTCACCTGGCGCGACAGGCCTCCGCCGAGACGCTCGGCGAGAACAGAAACGCGTGCAACGGACAAATCACGAGTTAAAGGAAGCTAAAGGAAGCTAAAGGCTACGTCGTTGGAACTTAGTAGGTGTGTTTGAATGAAAAGAAACACCGCGGTAAATTATACACACAAACAAAAGCAAAATTAAAAAAAGCTAAATTAAAATAAAGTGAGGGGCCAATCACACCTGGAAACCATTGTTCTCCTGGTTTTAGACACACATAAAGTTTAAATATAATCAACTCTTCAGTTCTCTTTTAATTGGCTCAGAAGTATGAAACACTTTCCGCACAACTCTAAAAGTCTATAATGTGTAATAGCACAACTCTTTTACAGAAAGCATTTTTTTTTCAAACTGAGAAACAGAATATGGTTTCAAAAGCTCCAGGATGGAGATCGGGTTGTAAATGATTCACTAGCAGCAGTAGTTCATGGTGGGTCAGGAGAGTCTTAATGCTGTGGATTGGTAAATAAACATGAGTAAGAATGAACCCATTCCTCTAAGAAACAAACTCACTGCATACCGTATCTCACGGTAAAGCTGAAACCAGCTGGCAGTTTGTTCTACATTACATTACATTACATTACAGTCATTTATCAGACGCTTTTATCCAAAGCGACTTACAATAAGTGCATCAACATTGGTAATCAAAAGAACTACTAGTCACCAGAAGTCATAAGTACATTTCCTTTAAACAAGCATCTAAGAGCCTGAAGCAGAGCATAACTCAGAGCCAAAGTACAGAAACAAGAGAAACAGTTAGTGCTATAAGTAATACGAATACAATAAGTGCAACAAGCTAGTATGAAAACAAAAAGTGCTAAGTGGAAGGCTCAGGGTAGCACTTCCTGAAGAGGTGGGTCTTCAGCCTGATGAAAGATGGGCAGCGACTCCGCTGTCCTGTCCAACTAAATGTTGAGTAGTAGTCAAATTCCTTAATAACTACCCAGAGCGCCTCTGGCACTTCGGATGATCTCTCATTTCAGAAGAAAATTAAAGAAATGGATTATTTTTGACATTTCTACGATCGTAGCTGGTACTTATGTCACTGCAGCTGTGAACAGCTTGAAGATCCACCTGCTTGTTGGATTGCTATATGAGTGTGGGAGACTTTAGAATAACAACGGTGTTGATGGTTGATGACCTGTAGGAGGTGGTGCATGGTGTTCCTCTAGGGCAGCAGAAGGTGAGGGTGTGGAAGTGAAGGGCTGGGAATGAAGAGCTTCAAACCCTGTTAACTAAAAAACAACATCTTTCTTTTAACTGTATAACGTTGACCAAGGGACCCCTAACAACGCTCTTCTGATAAGTGTGGCTAGTAAAACGTAACAGACAGAGAGTCCACCTATTTCACAGTTTAGGATTGAAGAGGTGTGTACTGTACTTCCATCATACCAGGTACAGAGACTGTCTCACCATGACCAACACCAACACCGGTGATTGTTTCATAAGTAGACAATTTACACGCTTATTTCAAACCAGTACGAAGCTAAATCTATGTCAGACGACTGCAGGTTCCAAGATTGTGTTTCAGCCAATGCCTTCCTCTTCTGGTCTTCACACAGACCGTTAAACTGGATTCAACCAAGGCCTGCTCCAACGTGATTGGTCAATACTAGTCGGACCTATAAAATGAGATATGCCCTGGACTACAAACTCAAACCAGAACGCTTCAGATACCAAAATCTTACACTGTTGCCTGTTCTGTACTGGATATGAATGAATAACTAGGATGTCTCTGTATGTAGTATGTGTGTACTGACCATCGTTCAGTACTGCTCTGAATGGAACAGATGTTTTAGTTGGTTTTTTTTCATGGTCCCCAGGAGATGATGTCATTATGTTGACCCCCGGATCTTTCCTCTGCCTCCACCATCAGGAGAAAATGTCCGTTTGAACAACACTTTAGTCTAAGCGTAGACTTCTGTGAAACATAGTGTGGACATTCATGGTCCCCAGCAAATTCATCTTCATATTTGTGTCCAATAATGGGCCAAAATGTCTACATATACACAAGAAAGATGCACTAGTCAGGGGCTGACTTTCCTGAAATGTAATGAGCACACACTTGCTCTCCAGAGGATGAACCCTTTTTTAATTTGGACACTAAATGAGCTTCCCTTTTGTGCCACCCACAGGACAACATGTCAACTGTGTACAGTGTGAGGCAAATAGCACGATCATGTTCCCTAAGGGATACACGTTTGTGTTGTTTCTGGCTCCGTCACTTGCTCTTGTTATATAGTAAATCAGTGATTTTACACTTTTAATATGCTGCAGACGAAACACTCTACACACGCCTCCACTGTTTCATTCCCAATATCAAACATTTGAATGTGTTGAAGGTATATTAATAATAATCCTACGAAATTGCTTTTCTTGTAGACCTGTTTGAAATCAAACAGGTCTACAGCTCCTCCTTACAAACACCACGTCTTCAGACAAACAACTATAACGAGTTGTGATGTAGTTTAATTGGGCTGACTGGAACGAGGCGTCCGTCGCTGCTGTGGTGGAACAGCTGCTGCAGGGAACTCAAAGTAAACCAGGGACTCAACACGGAGACAACCCTTCTCCTGTGAAGAGAGGCAGGGGCCTTTATGTCAATCATCTTAGATCAAGTACATATTCCACTTAACCTAAGCATGTAATCTAGCAAGCTTTTTGGTAAACAAACTGTTCTCAATGAAACACTTTGGAAAGGAAATGGGCGTTCTCCCTTTAATCCCCTCAATGCTTACTCTCTGACTTCATGGGGTTTTACCCAGCGGCTTCAAGGTGGATGTATTAAACACTGGTCCTCACAGCACCGCTAAATGTTCTTCTACGATATGCTGGCTGGATTTGTGCATGAAACGTGTATATTATACAGTGTCGGTGGTGCTGTGATCTCGTTCAGGTTGAACATTCAGTGTGAAAGGTGTGTGTATCAGATCTATGTATTATGTGTTATGCTCTAGATTTTATAAGATGTTTTTAATTTGCAGTGACTATCTGAAGCACCTAGAATACATGTGTTTGTTGTGTGGGTCAGATGTGACGCCTGTTTTCAGAACAGTAAAACGTTGAACTAAGGAATATGTCATGATTTGTTCATTTTGTCGTCACCACTCCCACCATTCGTTGTGTTTATTTTCTTAACATGCTTTTTTATGAGGAATACTAGACAAAACAAACAGAAACTGACTGGAATTGTGGATGAAAAAGTGAGTTGACTGACATGGAATTTAAAAATAGAAAATAAATATCTTTATATGCTTTCATCAACAAATGAATGAATAGAGGAAATCCAGAAAAAAAGACATCTTACCACATTAACTTCCCCAAAAACTACGTTCACTCCCAACTTCTAGCAGGTTCAGAACCTACTTATTTTCCAAACACAGACACAATAAAATACTTCATATTTAAAATGTACTCAAACTAAATGATTCCTCACTCTCACTACTCAGAATATCGTCAACTTCATCATCATCTCCAGAAGACAGTGTGTTTACAGAGCAGTGTTCTGTGTTCATCGCTCAGGACGCATCATCAGCTGATTGTATCGTTACTAAATCATATCCGTAATGTGAAATGTGTCCATGTATGTTCACATTCATACTGCGGTATTGGCCCGTTTCATTGTCACATTGTTGTTCACATCACTGAGACAGGGAGTCTGGTGTAGCGGCCTTGGAGCTCGGGTGAAAACAGAGGAGAACCAGATGAAGAAGTAGATCAAGAGTTCCAGAAGACTATGATCAATCCAAAAAAACTCTGTTATGACTTGACACAGTTTGTCTAGGTGAAAGTTCAGAGTCAGAATCAGAACCGTTTATTGCCATGGTATGTTGAACAATGCTCTTGTGAAGTTAGTTGACTCCAAACAGCTTGATTTATTGTGATTCTTTGTGATGCAAATAAATCTGCTGAACTGAAGGAAATCCAATCGTTCTTGTGTTCTGTGTGTGTTCGTTACTGAGTTCTTATCCTGTGGTGTCTCACCACGAGTCAGATAGAGAACAGTAAGTATTGAGTTTAACAGAAGTCATGAAGTCAAAGAAGCTGATCGTTTGGCGAGCCAGCCAGGAGGACTCCACGGGTCCGTGCCCGAGCGGGGCGACCTTTGCTCTCCCACAGACTGAACATGCCATGAGCTCAGCATGAAGGTAAAGCTAATGTTCTGCATCGGTGGCGTCGGTCTGTGATGAGGAAGGAACGGCTGTGAAGGTGTGGAATGTTCCTCAGACTGTAAGATAGGAACTTTTATTCAGTAACTAATTAACTCTAATTGGACTGGCCCATTGTTATATGTTTAGAAGACATAGAGGGATTAAATAAAGAGTTGAACTGCATGGAGATTGATTTTCTGTCATGAAGCGCAAACCTCGTGCACTAGGCAGAGTGAGTGTGTGTGTGTGTGTGTGTGTGTGTGTGTGTGTGTGTGTGTGAGAGAGGAAGTCCTACAGGTGAAGCTTCCTATAGGTTGAAGTCAAAATAAAAGTACTATAAAAGTCCTTATGGTGAAAGTACTTTGAAATGCCTATAGCTGAGATTATTGAAATTCCTGTAGGTGGAATAAAAAGCACTAAATAACCAAGTCTTGGGGCCACCAAGCGGTACATTTCTTATAATAAAATAAAATAAAAATAATACTATACAAATATTACTAACACTGTCCGGCATCCCGACGCTGCCATGCGTCAATGTTGATTGAGAACAAGTAATTCAGATAAATGTCATTTCAGATGATTGCAGTGTGTTGATTTTATACTAGTGTATATATTTATATAGTGTCGATACTGTTCATGATATTGCTCATATACATGATTTTTTGCTATTTCTACTATTGCTATTGATGCCGCTCGTTGCTGTGAACTTACTTCATCTTGGTTATTTTCCGCTCTATATTATGCAGGATCTGCTTGAATACAATTAGTAACTGACACACGTGCTCCCCACACCGCTAATTGTACATTACTTCATCATCCTACATATAAAATATCTTAATCCATACAGCACAGAATATATATATATATATATATATATATATATATAAAACTGTGAGGATGTATGTCCACCCTGGTGTGTTTCCCTGTTTTCCCTGCTCACCTCTCCTCATGTTCCCCTGTCTGTTTGTTGTTGTTGTGCCATGTGCTTGTGTTTAGCTCTGTGTCCCTCAGTAGTGTCCTCTCCGAGTCCCGCCCACTGCCACGCCTCTCTCCCTAGGCACAGCTGAGCCTCATCTCCCATGATCATCTCCAGCCGACATAAATACTCCGGTCATTCTCGTCCCAGCTGTCGGTCCGTCCGTTACTCTACCTGGTATTCCGCCCTGGAAGTCTGAGCGGTTTCACTCTGTGAAGTTCCGGTTCTGACTCCCTGTTTGTCTGCAACTTACCTCCGTTAAAACACTTCCTGGAAGCCTGTTCTTGTGCGTCCTCGCTCATGGCTCCTCAGAGATCCCTCCTCTCTCCTCTCTCCTCGCTCCTCGCTCCTCAGAGCTAAATCAGAGCTTTGAGACGGCCGTCAACATGGAGGAGCAGAACAACTTCCTGTTCAAGCGAGGATCGAGGAAATGACAAACAAGAGACTTGAGATGTACCCAAGGATGACTGCATGTACCACCTGATAGCTAAAATCAAATGAATAATACAAGAGGAACATTCTTTTTAACAAATCTCTAGTGGATGTAAAAGTACAATGCAGTGTGTGGCTGTGAATCATCAAGTGATCGC
Source organism: Cebidichthys violaceus (assembly GCF_023349555.1). Lineage (NCBI taxonomy): Eukaryota > Metazoa > Chordata > Actinopteri > Perciformes > Stichaeidae > Cebidichthys > Cebidichthys violaceus. The sequence continues at coordinate 22,418,838 of NW_027176483.1, read as the reverse complement.
TTTTAAATATTATGTAAATTCATATTTTCCCTGCCCCTCAGAAACCTATTTGAATGAGGTAAAATGTGAAGTTTGACATTGGTATACTTGCAAGTTAGTCCTGCATTTCCATCAGGTTAGAGGACTTTCAACAGACCAATAAACTATTTAATAAATTAAATAGTCAAGGTATTTTATCTACATACCATCCATCCGTCCATGCCTTCCATTTTTTACAGGTATCTATAAAACGTAGGATAATTGAGTCCTCACCAAGACCAGCATAGTGGGTCACATCACTTCAGGCATATCATTACACTGGCCTCCTGTCCGTCAAAGAATACATCCTTTATGAACCCTCCTTTTAAATCAGGGCGTGTTGTCTCAACGAGTATCTTGGGTGACTCAAAAGACGCAGATTACCACAGGTTTCTGTTTAACATTTAAACAAACATTGCTCTCACAACATTTGTTGGAGCTTCTTAACTACAAAATGTTAGAGCAATTTTTTTATTCACCTTCAATTATCGTAAAACGGCCGATATTCAAAATATACATCATTGATGTCTCGCCTCAAAAACTCTCAGAATTGAATTTAGTGATGAAATAGCATACAAAAATATTTTTCAAATTAAAAACTTGCTTGCTTATGATATACATTGTTTCGGCGCTTTGCATTGTGGGACACAGTTGGCAAGGTAGACCAGTCCAATGCATAGCGGAGATTATTTCCGAATCAGCAAGACAGTCAGAATTCTGCAGATTTAACTTCTTTTTTTTGTATACTGCTTAAGACTACATGCTACAATTTGGCAAAAATCGGTGTGTACTGCTAGTATACTATGCAGTTTGAACTACAGCCTTACACCTGGGCCACACTGCCTCATGAGTAGTGGTTCTTAGGATCAGCTGCCTTTCCGCTTTGTCTAATCTACAGATTTCTCGTCTATTTTTTTGCATCCAACGCTCGCAGTGAAAAATGTATAGTATAAATTATCTTTTGACATTATACCAGCAACATTATTACAGTTTGGAGGTCTGCATCAGAATGTCACGGACAAGAATATAGCAAAACTCAATGTTTGTTTCAAAATAAAAGCATCTCTCTGTGGACCGAATCCCTTTATTTGATAACAAAGCTTTTATTCTCAAATAGTCGCGGTACAGTGTTGTTGAGACTTGCAAGGCTCCACAAATCGCAGTACCGGCTTGTATTTGCGGATGAGTATTATTATTATTATTATTATTATTATTATTATTATTAAACTCTATGTAGGGAGATAAGGCTGGTAATAGCAGTAAAGACAGCAAACGCACCAGTTCAGCGAGGCAGCTGTTCCTATGCTCACAACAGACTTTAGGTTGATGTTAGCTGTTATCATGAAAACCAGAAGACTATTTCCTTTTCTGAGAATGAATGAGGTATAATTGTTTCGTTTCTCTGTGTTTCACTTTGTTTGATTGTTACTCCATGTGCTGTGTGGGCTTTTGTTTTCTTGTAACACAGTCTATATTTCTTTTGGTCAACACTCTGTGTGTTTAAATTTGACCATCGATTTAGAGAGAAGTCACTTGCCACACCAAATTTCCATCAGCATTGAAAGAATATTCAATGACTAAGCTTGCAATTGATTCAATATTTAATGGACATCTGAACCAATTTTTCACGATCACCAGACATTTAAACTAATGATCGCTAGACTAAAGGAGAATAAAATATGACTTATCAACATGTTGGGATCTGGCAGGAGGGTGTTTGGTTATTAGCAAGTATGAAAACTAAATAATGTATATAAATACAAGTATTAATATCAATAGGATTATTAACATTAATTGGTTATTCAAATTAATTCATAATAACGGGGCACCATCCTGGGATCAGGGACTAATAACCAAACTGTGGATTTGATGTTCACTCACACTTTCAATAGTTAAATTACTATTCCACATTCAGAGTGAACAGTGAAGGTTTGAAGTCGAGCACAGGCCATCACATCCAGCTACCATCACAACACACACGCTCTCCTCTACGGAGGGTCCTGAGGGGGTCCGTCGTGCCCGGGTCCTACGGCGGATTCCCTATCGAAGCTCCTCACAACTCATCCTGCTAACCAACGAGCTACACGAAGGTCAAGTCTCGCATCTCGATCACGTTTACCTTCAATAAATCGGTTAAACGTTTCTATTTGACGCTGTGGTCCTGGCTAGTGAAATAGGCGTAACAGCGTGTGTGTGTGTGTGTGTGTGTGTGTGTGTGGGTTAGTTTGGAAAGAAAGGAAAAGAAGACGAAGACGGAGACACTCAAAACAAGGCAATTCCTCACCGCAGCAGTAAAGTACAGTAACTGTAACTATCACACACCCCCAGCTGTAACCAGCTGACAGCCAGCCGATTGAGTCATCGCTCTACTCGGCCCACTCTCACCTCAAGGCGGTCCATTTAAATAGGACTCCCTCCAATGCTGTTACAGACCGTACTGCTGGCGGAGCTTTGAAAGCAAGGTAATGAAAGCTACAGGCTTGTGGTTATTCATGCTACTCACCATACCCGTGCTTGTCATTTCTCATCTCAAGCCGGACCTGCAGCGCACCTGCCTGGCCTGGAGAATAAAATTGCTGACTCTTTGTCATTTTTCTCAAATTTCAGGAGTTTAGAATCCACTGCGCCTCAAAGTTGCCATTGCATGCCTTCTCCCAAACTGTCCTAGACTAGAAGGCACTCTCTAGTCCTGTATGAATTCTGCATCTTAGACAATAAATATGTATGACTCTGCATGGTCCTCCTCCACTGCATTCTGCGCAGCTTTCTCTGTTCCTGTCACGCCTGGAAACATCCCTATGATTTGTGCTTTTATTGAGTTTTAAAGCCTGGGAAATCCAACCTTCCATCAAAGCGTTTGTAGCAGGTATTCAGTTTCCCTCGAGATGTGCAGATCCCTGAGCATGTAGCCTGCTAGGGAACTCCTCCATTTGTCTCCTGTTTAACGGCCTAAAAGAAGAGCATCCAGGAAGGGATGATACGCGTCTTCCCTTCTGGAAACTGGTTCCTCACTTAAAAGGCTGAGGTGTTTCGGCTCACATTCATTACTGGAGGCTGTGTTTTTCACTGCTTTCTATGGATTGTGTGGTGAATTCACAACCCGCTCAGACTCCTTCGATCCTTTGCATGATTTTGAAAATTGTTTTGATATCACTATAGATACTCGCATGCACTCCATCCACCTTAAACATTCAAAAACTGAAGGGGAAGGGAAAAGGTTTGATCCTTTTTTATCTCACTAACCACCACTGCATTCTGTCCTCTGTCTCCTATAACTCGTTACCAGACCAACAAAGGAAAAAGCCATGTCAGGGTCTTCTTGGTTCCACAACCCAACTCTGTCTCATCTGCAAATTATGTGGACTCCCTCAATAACCATAGTAATACACTTCTCGCTCCTCCTGCATTGGTGCAGTCAGCCCTGCAGCTGCTCTGGTCCCAGCATCCACTCTGGAAGCTATGGGTCGCCGGTCCTCAGCAGCCTATGAACGTTATGTTTGCCCGGGAGTTATGGAGCTAATCACAGCTCAGAAGGCTACCTTGGAGAATACCATTACCAATACCTCAATGCATGATAACCAGCAGTCCAAACCAGCCCAGGTCAGCCTCTTCCTTTGTTTCAGCCACATGGTGAAGTCCTAACACACCAACGAACAGACACATGATAATACATGTTGTGCGTAAGCACCTCAGGGGAAGGTTTAGAGAGGCAAATAGAACTTTTTATTCTCATGCTTTTTTAAGTTCTGCTCTCTAACTGTCAGGTTTCATTTCTGAGCCTGAGGTTACCAATTAGAGTTGTAAAGAACCACCATTGGAACACACTTACACACTTTGGGAGGAAACACAGCCACTGCCTCCTCTCCTTTGTAACACATTGATGTCTTTTTCTTCAATTTTCTTTGCAACCAGCAGACCCAAAGAAAAACTCTACACAGGCTTCATCTCGGATGAGTGAAACGACTGAACATCCTGCAGCCAGGTGACAAAGTGATGGCAGATAAAGCGCCTTCTTATCCTCCCTGACATTTGTGTAAACCTTGAAAGCCCAGCGTTCTTGGGGCCAAATTGGAAGTTAAGTAAAGATAAATATTAGATTGGCTTCACGTTACCAAGGTAATATGTGAATGAATACTGTTCTGCGTGATTTACTTTGTCCAAAGAAGTTACAGGAGGACAGGCCTTTTTTAAGGACGGACTCACATGGGGGGAAGAGTTCCTTCCCTATCGACTGATGATGTCCTAGATGAACTACAACTCCACTTCAAATGTAATTTTATAACAAATACACTCACCTTTTTTGACCATCATCGTCATGGGAGGACTATTAAGATTCCCTCTTCTACAAAAAATAATCCATATGCTGATGTAGGAAACTGAAAAGGGCCTTGAGAACTCCAGATTCCAGAACCTCACAGGACAATATGTACGTAGGATTCATAAAGCCCTGTAGCCCGTACAACGTGAATTGAAGCTGTGACGGGGCTGGAGTTGAGACTGAGTTAAGATGGAGTTGGAACTGCGACGGAGCTGAGATTAAGGTGTGACGGTGCTGTGACCGGGCAAAGTTAGAAGTGTGACAGAGCTGAGATGACAGACTTGTAACGGAGGTGAGACGTAGCTGAGATTGAGATGTCATGGGGTACATCCTAAGTCTCTTATTTGTCATTTCCTCAATCCTGGCTTGAACCGGAAGTTGTTCTGCTCCGCCAGGTTGACGGCCGTCTCAAAGCTCTGATTTTGGATCTGAGGATCGAGGATCGAGGATCGAGGAGGGATCTCTGAGGAGCCATGAGCGAGGACGCAAGAGAACAGGCTTCCAGGAAGTGTTTTAACGGCCGACACGCCCCCTCATTGTTCATCTGTGATGTGATTGGACGCTGCAGACATCACTGGAGTTCCATACCAGTGTGAAGACAGATCAGAGATTAAACTCTGGTTTATATTTGATTAGTCTTCTGATCTGATTTGTCTCAATAACTTTTATTATGGATACAATTAAAGTCAGAGAGAGCAGGAGAGTGTGGAGATATTTTATATCTCATATATACACACGTTACCACCGTGGTGTTTGTCAGCACAGTGACACCAGCACACCTAGATACAGTTTCTCTATGTCTGTATTTGCTCACAGTTCAGTCCGTCCACGGCCGTGCACTCTGCTGCAGCGCCTCCGAGTGCTCCCGCCGCGTATGCTCTGTGGTTCTTCCGTTCTCCCAGCCCGTGTCTCCGGCTCTCCTACCGTCTCTCGCGCCTCCGTCACCGTTTGTGTTTTTATAACAGAGGGACACATATTAACGATTGTGGAGGTCGTGGTCGTGATGGCGAGGTGTTATGTCAGCTCTGACGGACGGACATTGGTCAGATATGGCAACGTCAGGTCTCTGACAGCGCTGGGAGAGGGAGGTGACGGAGAAAATCAAAGCATTCAATAAATAACAAAATATCACAACACAAAGGAATAAGGGTGAAACGCGAGAGAGAAACGCCTTTCATATTGAACTTTCACCTTCATTTGAATTTTCCTCCAACACACTTTCCTTGAAGCTAATTGTATTTTAGGAAAGAGCTGACAACGCTGGGACGGGGTTTGCTGGTTGGATTCTTCTAACTGTAGCGCACCCTTTCTGGTTTCTCCATTGTCACCGACCCAAGCTCAACTTTCTGTGTTCACATGTGCAAATATGGACATCCTCTAACCCGGTTCTCCCAGCAGAACCTTTAAAGCTCCACCCTATCTCATCTTGGTGGTCTTATTGTGAAACGGCCCAACATGCAGCTGGACTTTCCTGGCCTCCGGCTCACAGTGCGACAGACGCTATCTCAATCTGCCAGGACAGAGGATTGCTGCTGATGAAGCTAACTTGTAGCCGGTGCCTGCGCGTTGGTAAATAGACTGATAAGGACTTTCTGAGTGTTGTCCCAAGACGATTACAATTCCCCCAGAATTGGCTGACCCCATGTTCTCATTACAGTGATTTATTAGTGTAATAGCACTTTAATCCCAACCAATACCAGGGTGCCTCTCTAACCCTCTTAAGGGCTCAGCCTAGCAATATACCAATGTACACAGATTAGAATACCAAGCATACAGTGTGTGTGTGTGTGTGTGTGTGTGTGTGTGTGTGTGTGTGTGTGTGTGTGTGTCCTTCTCTGTGCATGTTTGCCACTCACTCATGTAATAATGAGCTGGACATCTTGCTCAAGACTCCATTATTTTGAGATGCTTGACAATCTATGATGTGGATGTAGTGGCCATGGGGGTTTCAGCCCTACATAGCCATAAATGGCAACCTGTGCTGCAGGCTAAATGCTAAGGAAAGGTGCTTCAATGCTTCCTTCCTTAGCTCTTTCAGCATAGGATACACTGCACCGTCCTTTACCAAAGGAAAGAAGATAATGCTGCCCCACAATTCCTTGCGGTGGCAACATTTAAAGTGACGCACCATTCATGCCTTTAATGCACGGGTCTAACAATCATTTTCATACAGTCATAAACTCAGGGATTCATGTTCATGAATATGAACAGTGACAACCATTTTCTTCCATCTATTTTTTTACTTGAACAGTAAACAAATTCACATTTTCAATAACAAGAAGCATCAGTACAAAAATAAAAGTAATAGTTGAGCTTTTGGTATTGCTTCTTCTTCCTCATAATTACGTGGTGTAGTGAAAGTGGAGTCGGCCTCTCTAATCTCCGCCGTTGTCTTTTCCTAAGTCCTTGTGAATTCTCCTTCACATCGTTCCTTTACTTCATGACGTTCTCCATCGAGGTCAAGGAAAAGTGGTTAGGAAAAGACGTTAGGAGGTAACTTAGCCCAGGATTGAAACGCAAACTAATCTGAGGAAAGGGTGAAGTGCAGCTGGAGAGATTGGCCGGGGGAACGAGGTCACAACGAGGAGAACGAACAGGAAGCTGATTGGCTGGGAAGAACTAACGAGGGGGATTCAGAGCAGATGTGTAGATGGGCAAAGGCGGTAAAAGGCAGTACAGGAACACAGGAGGAAAAACACAAACTCAGAAAACAACTCAGTCGTGTCTCCAAAAAGTCTGAGGGCATCTTGACGCAGTACCAGACTGTGACAGTATTTACATCACCTGTCTGTGCCTTCCTTTTCTAAACCGTTTTAAATCACCAATTAACAATAAATAGTTTCATGACCTCACAACGCTAGGATTCAGGAACGCTTGCTGAAACAACTGATGCTCAAGGACAGTCTCCTTACATCCCTTGCACATGGCGTTAAGAGAAACACTCTTCATAGAAATGATTCCTGCATGAGGCTCGATGTCTCACAGTTCACCTGGTTCGCATGAAGACGACAACAACATAAAGATTTATCCTAGAACCATATTTTGCTTATATATCGTTATAATTCCTGCTGTCTCGGATGGCATTATTAACATGAGAAGTCGTTACATCAAGTTTCCTTACATTGTGGGAGAACAGGCGGACATTAAAAGGCAATTTGCAGCAATGTCCAGTTTCCCAAATGTAATTGGCGCAATTGACTGCACTCATATTGCTACAAGGGCTAAACTAATATGTGTCCATTAATCAAAAGCACCATTCGATTAATGTCCAAGTCATATGTGACTCCAACATGGTCCTGACCAATGTGGTGGCTCAACACATGACTCCTTTATCCTGACACAAAGCAGTGTCGGGAACAGACTACGGGCAGCTGTGCGGCTGGCTCCTCGGTAACTTATAAAACAACATATTGTAGCAATTATATATTTATATATAGCACCCAAAAAGTCAGCAAGATAATCAGGGCAATCTGAACAATATGGCGCAGAGGACTGGTATTCCTCCTCCTCCTCCTGGCCCCCCACCTACCCAGCATGAGGGACCCTGACCCACAGCCACCTCCCTGACAACCAGGCTATCAACAGGAAGCAAGGGTCCGTGAGGACGTAATGTGGCATTTGTAAAAAGACAGCAAGTATGGTCAACTTTTTGGCAAGATCTTTTAATGTAGTTGAAATGTCACTTAAAACACAACCCTCATTTGTTGAAGTTCCTCTGCTGTGACGTTCATAGCGCTGATTGTGTTCCCTCTTGCGTTTGTAGGACCGCATCAGTCAGAACCCGGCCACTTCCAGGTGCGTAATGCTCAGGGGACCCACTGGTGCTGGGGACAGCCGGATGCTCTGCGGCTGCAGCGCCGTCGCCGGGAACCTCCTCGCCACCTGCCGCTCCCATCAACTCTGGGAGAACAAACAGAAAACTAGCTCACTGTCATGTGAGCTAGTTATAGTCATGTAATAAAATATTAAACGGTGCTTTACCGGTTCGTCTGTGGTCCCACTCTGAGTTTCCGTTTTTTGTGCACATGTACACTTTTACTATGGATCCTACACACAGTTCTATAAACGAGCTCCCTGATCAGATCGGAGTTTTGGTCCAGCTGCGGAGATGTGTGGTGTTTCCATCTTTAGTCCCAACTTGTTGATAGCAAAGCTTACAAATCACTTCGCTCACGTTCTCTGGCTCTCCTTTTTCATTTGGTATAAAACCAAAGACTCAACAAAGTAGGGGCATTTCCATTCATATCCAACGAGAGCGAACAGCTTGCCTGCTGAGTCAGGGCTACATGGGTAATTACTAGGGCTGTACCAAACACATAGACATTTAAAGACAAATGTAGGCATAACCATTATTGAATTTAATTTTAGTACGTTTTTCATTATGCATTCTAATTTCTGTTTTGTGTTTGTTTTAATGCAAACTCAATTCAATTCCATTACATTTATTTTGTTTAGCCCAAAATCACAAATTCTCTTCAGAGGGCTTTACATTCTGTACCCACACTGTCCAGGAACAACTCCCCCAAGAAAACTTTCAACAGGGAGAAAAAAAGAGGGAGAAACATCCGGGAGAGCAACAGAGGAGGATCCCTCTATCACAGGGGTGTCAGACTGAATCACAGAGAGGGCCACAATTAAAAAGTGGGACTACGTTGAGGGCCAAACAGGGTCAACGTGTAATAAACAGGACAGAAGGGATATTGGACAAAGTGCAAAAGAATACATGTTTATAGGCTTTATTCTTTTATGCAGATAAAAACATCAAGAATCGTCTTAATAAGTCAAGGAAGGCTTTCAAAAGTACTGAATAACATATGGAGGTCACAGCAGTACACCATCGAGACCAAACCCAGATTGTATCAGAGCTGTGTTTTATCCACCCTATTGTATGGTTCTGAATGCTGGAGAATGACACCAGAAAATCTCAGACTATCAACCATCCACACCAAGAGCTTAAGGTGAATACTTCACATTTTCTGGCCAGACACCATTTCAAATGAAGAACTTTATGACAAAAACCAACAACGATGCATTTCATTGGAAACCAGAAGGTTGGCCGACCAAGAATCACATGAAGAAGAACTGATGCAGAGGAGATGCAGAGCCTAAACCTCTGATGGAGCACCATCCAGCGACTCGACAGACGGGAGTGGAAGACTTTTGTTGCCGCCCTACATGCCAGGAGGCATAAAGGGCAATGATGATTCTTTTATGCAGATGTACCAGAGCCAGATGTTTGGCATCTTCTCTTGGCTGCCAGTTCATCAATGTCTGGGGTTAGGTTCTGTGCTGTCAAAACCCTCAAGATGGGGTGAAGGTGTGCATCAGTGTGGCTTTTTGTTCATCTTCATCACAGAGAACAGCTGCTCACACAGGTCTGTCCTCCCAAACATGCAGAGCATTTGAGCAGCATGGAGGTGGAGTTGAAGCATCGTTTTGGGGATGAAGCTTATGAACTGTGCAGCGCCCACAGAGTCACACTTTGCCTTGAGAGTGTGGAGGTCTGTGCACAGGTGCTGAGTCCACATCAATAATATATATATATATATATATATATATATATATATATATATATAAACCATGCAAAAGTTCAAAGGCACACAAGATTTGATAAATTAGGATATTATATACACAGTAAATTATAATTTAATAAATAATTTAAAATAATTATTAAAATATTAAACATTTCATATGACTACACGGTAGGGGGGTGACTAAAATGGTTTGGGGAAGAAAGAGGAGGGAGGGAAGGAAGGAAGAAAGGGTTAAAGGACATATATAAAGAACATATATAAGGAGAGAGGAGGATAAGGGTAATCGCACTACAGACGGGGACGCTAATAAAAAGACCAGTGGGGGTGGAACCCCGGAGATCAGGCAGTGGTTTTTGAAAGAGGTTAAAAACCTGGTTAAAAAAATTGACACACAGTCAGTATTTTTCATTAAGACCTTCAGGTTCTATTGTTTTCAGTCTGTGTATCCATTTCCTCTACGCCGCCCGCCGTTGCGCCACGCTCCAATGACTGTTGCTCTCAAGGCCCACACTTGAACATGTGAGCCGTGGAGTTTAAAATGTGTGTACAGGACGCTCGTACCGTTACCACTATTGATCATATAAATATGTTGCTTAATCCTTAGTCACAACTCGTTACCACGGGAGACGAATAAAACCGATCTCCGAAACTCAAAGCGCCTCCTTCCTGGTCCTCTCCTTGTTGAGATTCGTGTGGACCAGGATATTCTTCAGGTTCTTGTTCCTACGGAAGGCGGAGATCATCCGGCACCCACCCAGGGCGGCACAGTCCTCCCTCGTCCCCTGGAAGCTGGTTCTTAGCTTCTTTAAAAATTTGCTTGTGCAATTTGAGAATGTTGTTATTAAGGGGACAAGGGATAGATCGGAGAGCCGCGCCTGGGCATTGTTGCTGTTGAAGGTGCCGGCGGCCTCTGCCTTGATACCTCTGAGGAAGCGGCTCGAGTACCCCCTGAGCCTCAACGCACTAAAGAGGGCGCCGGTAGCCTCCTCCACATGCTCCGGGAAGGTGCAGATCCTGTGGAAGCGGATCAGCTGGGACTTGATGAGACCTCTGTACGTGTGCTTGGGGTGGTAGCTCGACTTATGGAGGAGTGCGTGGCGGTCGGTGTCCTTGAAGTATACCTTGGTGGCCAGTGTTTTTTGCTGGTCGCTGGAGTCACGGAAGAAGACCCGCGTGTCGAGGAACTTGACCGTGTGTGCCTGTATATTGTGTTTAAGTTTGATTCTAGGATGGTATGAGTTGAGGGTGTCCAGAAATGTGTGAAAGTCTTGTTCCGTGTGATCCCAGAGGCCGAAGATGTCGTCCAGGTACCGGAAGTACAGAAGGGGTTTGTGATGGGTTAGGGTGAATGCCGTCTCCTCCCAATGGGCCAGGTAGATATCGGCATAGGATGGGGAATAATTCTGGCCCATTGCACAACCGCACAGCTGGAGATAGTGTTTGTTATTGAATTGGAAGTCATTTCTGGTTAGGGTGATGGGTAATAACTGTAAGATTTCTTTGTCCGGTCTGGTTGGGTCTGGGTGTTTATTGAAGAGGTTTTGAATGGCTGCAAGTCCGAGTGGTGTTTCTATATTAGTGTAAAGTGAGTCTATGTCGATTGAGAATAAGAAGGTGTGACCGGGTACCTGTAGGTTTTTTATTTTATTAACAAAATCATATGTGTCCTTAAGGTGGCTGGGATGAAGTATTGAAAGTGGGTTAATGAAGTGATCTATGTATTCTGTTATGTGGTAGATTCTGAGTTACAGTCACTGACGATGGGGCGGCCGACCGGCACGACAGAGGGGACCGTCCAGGTCACAGGAGGCTTGTGGATCTTGGGGAGCAGATAAAAGAGGCGAAGCCTGGGCTCATCCTGACCGTCCAAGTATTGCCTTTGTTTAGTGGTGATATGTTTGTTATGGTGTAAACTATGTGTAATGCTCCTTATAAGTTGTTGTGTTTCTAGTTGTATGGAATGTGTAAGTGGTTTATAATATGTGTTGTCATTTAACTGTCTCTCGGCCTCTAAAATGTAATTATGTCTGTCTTGTAAAACTATTTGTCCCCCTTTATCTGCTGGTTTAATGACTATGTGCTTGTTGTTACTTAGTGTTTTAATAAAGTGTTGATGTTCCTGACTAATGTTGGATTGCGTGTGTGTAAGGGGGCGCCATTGTGTGAGTGTTTGTAAGTTTGTGTGAATTAATTGTGTGATTGATGGTGAGATGGTGTCCGAGTGTGGTTCCCAGAAGGACGGTCCAGTGAAGGGCACAGGCTCCCGCCTCTGTGCTCCCCAGAAATGGTCGATTAGTTTGAGCCTCCTGTGAAAGGTGTGGAGGTCCCCCCTGAGCTCCGGTCGGGTGGGGGTTTTTGGTGTGGGTATGAAAGTGAGTCCTTTCTCCAGTATCTCCAGCTGTGCGGTCGTGAGGGAGAAGACGGAACAGAGGTTTGTGATGTTGGAGGTATGGGGAGGTGTGTGGTCACATTCCTCCCCAGTTACATGTTTAAACCTTATACACCCGTAGGTCCCCCATTTGGACGCAGAGTACATCAAAACTTAGAGAGTTTTGTGTTAAAAGTAACTGGCAGAGAACCCACGAAGAACGAATATAGTGATGTTATAGTTCTGCAGAAACCTCAGCGTCCTGGGAACAACATGAACTAGGTCACTTCTACATGAGACAAACACATCTCCCATCAGCCAAGCAAACAAATAACAAAATATCATAAATCATACTCGATATGACTGGGACAGACCGGAAAAAAAGGCTGCTACACTCCGTTAGCAACGTGCTACCTACAAACATGCAGCATAAAAAAGCACGAGCGCCTGACGGAGATTACGGACATAGTTTCCATTTCTCTCCCCGGTAAACCATCGCAGAGATATTCAGCTTCGAACACAAAAAGTCACACAGCTTTCATCGAATATTGTACTTACTTTTGGTTGAATCTCAGCGAAAAAGTGGAATATCTCCTACTTCCACTTCATGTTTGTCCAGCTGCTGGTGCTCCGTGTGAATCCGTTCGATTCGTGTCTCTCCGACACTCCTCGGATTCTTGGGAGGGTTGGAAGCTCAGCAAATCAGATTTCAGAGCTGGACCTTTTTGAGCTTTATTGGCTAATAGTGCTGTCAATCATCTAGCTTTCAATTCCAGGCAATTCTATTGGCTTCTACGGTTCGAAGGATGTCTCAATGGTGAAAATCGGAGAGGGGGGGGCTGAGATACAGCCCTGAACAGAGAGTCTGAAGCAGGATTTGACCTTAAACTAAATAACTAAAAAGGGCATAGAAAGAGCTTAAAACACTCAAAAAAGGTCCAATCGTCGGTCTATTGATTCAATGAACATCAGGAGTGATACATAGAAGTGATATAGAGTGTTTTTGAATTTTAGAAATACTTTTTTATTCAAATATTGGAATATTTGATCAGTTTTCTAATTTGAAATGCTCTATATTTCATAAATGTTTCACTGTATCTATGTATAGCTGTGTATATAGAGCCTTTATCAGTTGTTCTAAGAGCCCAGCATATTAAAAGTCTTGGATACCCATACTTTCCAAAAAACAATACCCTAAAAGTGCTGTTTTTCAAGATCGAGCTTTTGAGTTTTCCAAGTTCTGCTGTGTTCCATCCTTATCTTATGTGAACCTGTAACATGTATTCTGATAGTTCCATGATTTTTCTCATCTCAAAAATATATAAAAAAAAAATGTTTTTTTAAAAAAAAAAAAAAATTTTTTTTTTTTTTTATACAATTAATTAGGTATTTCTAATCTTTATTCTAGCTGAGGCCTGCAAATAGGCCTCGGGTGTATTAAATGTTGTTTCCAGTACCTGAACAACATCCCGGCCGTCTCCGCTGTCCAGTGAATGTGATCCTTGGTGTTGACATGAAAGAGAAGTGGGTTTATTTCTGGAATGAAGTTGTGTTTGTTTGCAATGATGGTGTTGAGTTGTGTGAGAAGTGATTGTTTACTGGGTTGCAATGTGTCAGAGAAGTTAATGATGGGGATGTAGATGGTTGCATTAGGAAAAGTGAGTTGGCTAGTACGCCGCAGTTGTGCTAGTGTCTGGCAGAAAACCATCTCACCACCATTCAGAAACACTGAATGGTGTTGAGATGGTTTTCTGCCAGACAGTTATTGAGACCTATTGAGAGAATGATGTGTACTGGATTTAACTGGGGAGGGAGTTTCTTAAGTATTGCTGTTATGTGGTAAATAGTGGCTCCGGGGTAACGATCTATCTGTATGTGTGGATGTCTGAATGTTGGAATGCGTGAGAGGTTCGAGTCCCCGATAATCAGGGTCGTCTTCCGCACGTCCAACGACCATTCCTGTACCTTTCTGTAGGTGTGGGGGTGTGTGTGTGTGGTTCTGACCATCCTAGGGAGCCAGGTGGCACCGCCGAGCCCCTGCTGGTGTTTGAGGTGGGCAACTCAGATGTTGGGGATGAAGTCAGCTTGTTGCTTTTTGTTCCCTTCATCATCATGGTTTTGTTGCCCACCTCAGCGCTCGCTTTTGTGTTAGCGGGCTCGACGACACACAGCACTGGCTCCCCCTGTTCTTGTGGTGGTATTTGGTCAGGATAAAGGTGTAGTTAGGGCTGGCTCAGGTTTATAGTTGCGGCTAGATCAGGTTTATAGTTAGAGCTGGATCAGGTTTATAGTTAGGGCTGGCTCAGGTTCTCCGTGGACCAGCCCCTAGATAAGCTGCTATAGACGTAGACTGCCGGGGGACTTGCTAGGATACACTGAGCTCCTCTCTCCTTCTGTATGAATTCATGTCACATTAACGCACATTACTGACTTTGCTTCTTCACCGGAGTCTTTGTGCTTTCTCGCCTCACAAGTTTCCATGGATCGTGGTTTTATCTGGACCCTGGTCCTTCCTCCTTCCGTGGTCCTGCCTGACACCCACTGCTACTATCTTTACAATTAGTAGTTGCATTGCTTGCTATTGCCGATACCATTACTGCTTCTGTTACCATTGTTCTTATACTATATCCACTTCTGCTGTTATTGCAAGTAATCGTAATGTTTCCATCATTATTATACTTACTACTCTGGAGTGGGGGCCGTGTCGAACCACGCATGCTGACTACGGGGGTTCCGCAAGGTTCAGTCCTGGGCCCCCTTCTCTTCTCGCTCTACACAACATCTCTGGGTTCTGTTATTCGCTCGCATGACTTCTCCTACCATTGTTATGCCGATGACACCCAGCTGGTGTTGTCATTTCCCCCCGGTGACACTCAAGTGGAGACACGCATCGCTGCGTGTTTGGCTGACATCTCGAAGTGGATGACGACACACCACCTCAAGCTCAACCTAGACAAAACTGAGCTGCTGTTCCTCCCGGGGAAGGGTTGCCTGTCCATCACCATTGATGATAGCGTGGTGACGCCAACTCTGACTGAGAGGAACCTGGGTGTGACCCTGGATGACCAACTGTCATTCTCAGCAAACATTTCATCCGTTACACGCTCCTGCAGATTCCTGCTCTACAACATCAGGAGGATTCTCCTCTTCCTCACTGACGAGACGGAGCAGGTTCTCATCCAGGCTCTTGTCATCTCCCGCCTGGACTACTGCAACTCTCTACTCGCCTTCGCCCCGGCGACGGCCATCAGACCTCTGGAGCTTGTCCAGAAAGCCGCAGCTCACCTGGTGTTCAATCGCCCCAAGTTCTCCCACACAACTTCCTTTCTCCGTTCTCTACACTGGCTCCCTGTAAGAGCTCATCCAGTTTAAGACTCTGGTGCTAGAATACAGGGCAGTGAAAGGAACAGCTCCTTCCTATCTCCAGGCCACGGTCAAGCCTTACACCCCCGCCCGAACACTTCGCTCTGCTGCCTCGGGGCAATTGGTTGCCTCGTCGCTCAGAGGTCCCGGCGGCCGATCGACCCGGTCACGGCTGTTTTCTGTCCTGGCCCCACAGTGGTGGAATGAACTTCCCACTGACGTCAGGACAGCGGAGTCGCTGCCCATCTTTCATCAGGCTGAAGACCCACCTCTTCAGGAAGTGCTACCCTGAGCCTTCCACTTAGCACTTATTGTATTCATACTAGCTTGTTGCACTTATTGTATTCATACTAGCTTGTTGCACTTATTGTTTTCATACTAGCTTGTTGCACTTATTGTATTGGTATTACTTATAGCACTAACTGTTTCTCTTGTTTCTGTACTTTGGCTCTGAGTTATGCTCTGCTTCAGGCTCTTAGATGCTTGTTTAAAGGAAATGTACTTATGACTTCTGGTGACTAGTAGTTCTTTTGAATACCAATGTTGATGCACTTATTGTAAGTCGCTTTGGATAAAAGCGTCTGCTAAATGACTGTAATGTACTCTCATTACATGAATAATTTATGCCATATGCATTGAATGTGTACCTCTGTGTTGTTCATTGTGTTCACATGACATCTATCACACTTCTGTCCATCCTGATAGAGGATCCTCCTCTGTTGCTCTCTCTGAGGTTTCTTCCTCTTTTCTCCCCGTTAAAGGGGGTTTTGGGGGATCTTTTCCTGATGTGATGGTCCCGGGACCGAGGATGTGAACAGATTGTAAAGCCCTCTGAGGCGAATTTGAGATTTGAGATTTATGATTTTGGGCTATACCCAACACAGACCAGATTTCTCACACTGAACTGAAAAACAGAAAATTAGGTAATTGGACTACAAACAATAAAAGTACCAATTTTGCAGAAATATGACTCCTGTCAGTGTTTTACTATTATATATGGATATTACATATGGATATTTTTTTTATCATTATTCCTGCTGCAGATCTTTAAAGGTGGAGCTCATTTTAACTCCTTTATACACTGTTCTTCAGTTGTGGTAGTTAGCAAAGGTTTGAAAAATGATAATGTGCAAAGTAACTAGTAACTAAAGCTGCCAGAGAAGTGTAGTGGAGTTAAAAGTATAATATTTCCCTCTGAGATGTAGTGGAGTGAAAGTACAAGTACAAATTTGAATTATTGAATCAGGAAGGGTTGAGGCTTTTTTTCCGAAATTAGAGCTTTCTTTGTTGAAACCTTCAAATAAAAATCATTCACAAAATATATCAAACATTCCTTGCAAAACTAAACACTTAATTCAAAACTATAAAAAATAATCTAAAGTGATATTTTTGCATCACAACTTTAGACACAAACCCCAAATAAATTGCTCCTTACACATGCTGACAGCACACTGACATACTAACAATAAAACACTAGTATCTGCAGTCTTTCATACTCCTCTGTAGCATGCTGTAAATATAGATCATGAAAATGAATGCAATGTGTTTACTCAATACTCATAACAGTATCAGACACAATTACTGTAACGGAAGATGACATACACACAGCTACTGTGTTGTACTGTTAAAAAAGTACCTCTTAACCCTCACTTCAACATTGTCTCCATTGTTGTGCACACACAAGATCACAGTTCAGCTCCACTCCCTCCTCGTCAGTCTACCTCCCTTCACCTGCTCACTCACCGGTCTCTGATCACTAATCAAGCCCCCATATAGACTCCTGCCTCCCAGACACACGCTGCCAGATTGTTCTTTGCTTTTCGATGCCAGACTCTCCAGCGCTCTCTCACGGACTGATCTCCTTATTACCGACCCTGTTCTACCCGTCTCGCCTGATTCCCGTTAAACCCACCAGCCTTCTGATCCTGACTCTGATTAACTCTGCCTGCTGTACCTGCGAGTTTGTAAGAAAAGACAACCATCACTGGCATCTTGTGTGTTGCATTTGGGTCCATATACAACCGGTTACTTATAGTGTTCAAGCTCTGATTGGCTCTGGGTGATCTAATTGGTTACAGTTGTTTTCACAGGTGCATTCTGGGTGCTGGTGATTGATATTGAGTGGGGTATTTAAATGTGAGTGTCCAACAAACAACACTATCTAATGTCAATAACCGTATGTTAGCAATAAAGTGTTCTGGAATTTGTGACATGAGGAAGTGGTTTAAGTAATTGTGCAATGAGTTCCAGTTTTTTATATTTTGGCAATTGCAAAACGTTAACATAAAACCTGCATGTGTTCACATGGAACGTGAACGTTGGCGTGTGCACACAAGTACCTGTTTCTTTATGTGACATCAAAGCACGCGTGAGCATTAAGCGTGTGTGCGTATGTTTATTCAAACGGTAAAACGCCTGCATGCGTTTGTGTGTGGCATAGATATGGGAGGGTGAAGTGTTCATTCCAATTCCTCTATCATCTAAATAAGCAAGATGAAATTGCTGCAGCCTAATCATTAAGCCATATAATTACAAGACTGGGACCCAGTGTTTTTAATGACAGCAGCCCAGCTTGAGCTTTATCAGGAAAACAGACTGGCTTGGGGGAGAGAAAAAAAAAAAGACAGACAGACTTGTTTTTCAGGGAATTGAGTTTAATTTGAAAGCGTCTGTCTTTGTCTCCTTTGCTCTTGCTCTGTCTTTATCTGACTTCATGTCTGCTGTGTGTCTATTGGGTTCTCTCTGTGGGATTGTCTATCTGTACCTTTCCGTTATCTCCACTCACTTCACTGGCACACCTGTTTATCAGTGATAATATTTCCAAAGCATAAAAATAGCACTTTTAAAAGAAAATGTATAGAACACATAAAACTGATATATTTACCAGAACCAGCCACAGGTTTTTACAACTTATTCTCACTCCAAAGTTGTCAAATACTGCCACTTGGTCCGTTGGACTCCGCTTGTTACATTCATAGTCTTTTCTCTAAATAAATGTCCAACCTAGGTTTACCTAGCCTTTTCAGTTTTACTTGCGCAAACAAAAGTTCTTCGTAAGGCTTCCGAAAAGATCACGGTTTGGGTGAAAATGAGCATATATTTTAAGTAAAATAACTGGTTGTTTAAGTAAAGTTTCACTGGGGACACGAGGAGCGGTCTTCTGGGTGAAAGTCCTATGTTTGTTTGACCCACCTAACCTGGCTTGCACCACCCTTCGCTGGCTTTCACACTGTTTTTACTACGTCAGTTGCATTGACCATCTAACACTGACGGGGATGGGTTTACGTTGGAGTTAGTTGAAAGCCTGCTCTCATTCAGACAGTGTGTATTCAGTTAGAAAACAAATTAAAGGGGAAGACTGAGATGTTTGTAAGTGACAATTATATTTGGTTTCAATAAACGGTTAATTAACGCACAGCAGCTTAGCCCTTTTAACGTCATTGATGCAGACAGTCTAAAACACGTCATTCAATCAAAACTTCCAGACCTCATACTGCACATGCACACATACCTGAATAGGCACAGCAGACTCTTTCCAGTGATAGACACATATGACGACTATCACTGGTCTGCATGCACTGTGGGTGCATTCTCACAATAACAAATCATTGTTGTTAAACTACCATAAACCCATTGTCATAGAAACAAATGTTTCCCTGATACAAAATGTTGCTTCACGATCAGTTTTCTTGTGCATCAAAGCAGATGCCTTCTGTAATCACTGGTGCGTGTAATGTAAAGCGACAGAGGACTAAAAAGGCTCTATGAATGTAGGTCCATCTAATTACATGGCTTTACTCAATGATGACAAAGTGACGCCATCCCTGACAATGAACTCCTTTTGACAGTTTGTCATTAATAAGGCTTTGGATATATCATCGCCATGGTTCTTATATCCCAGAACATGTATAGTACCGACATGCCACTGGTGGTAGCCGGCTTTCCTGAAACAAATCTATCTATGGCACCCAACGGTAAGATATGTACTAATACCGTAAGCTTCTACATAAAGGGAATGAAAACCAACCGTAAGAGATAAGATTGAACTTTATTAATCCCAAAGACAATTCTTGTGCCAGAGTTTCATTAAGATTTGAACAGAACAATAGCAAAAAACATTAGAATAAAAATATAAATGTGAACAATATAACAATGGTTAAGTGGAAAGAAATGACACTGACAACATTGCAAAATAGCACACAATAGCAGTAAGGTAAATACATGAGGTGAAATACAACACAGATTAATTACAGGAGGAAAAGTGTATAGGAGGTGGTACCAACACCAGAGACTAAAATAGAAAAGTCATATTGAAAAAGTGGTAGAAAGTTATATCGCACATGAAATTGAAATGCAATATTGCACAATGTTGGAAAAAAACGTAATATTGCTCACGATGTGGTTATTATTGTTGTAAGTGTCAGATTTTTAAAAGCAGCCAAGTCTACATAGAGTTTCAATAGTGAGCGAATGAGGCTTGATCATGTGCGTCCAGCTGCACAACGATTGTTCACTTTGGCTGCACGATACACGCAATAACATTGTTAAATATGACAAAACCAATATATATAATATATTACTTGCGTTTAAAAAAGCAGATATTAAAGTGTTCTCATTTCTGCCTATGTGTATCCACACACACACTGCATGCTGCATATAGTTGATTCCCCTTATGTTTGTTCATTTAATCCATCTTCTGTTTTGAAAACTCAATTTCCTCCTCTGAAAAGGCATGGGTGCATCAGATCCAGGAGGGCCCTTAAGGCTACTGCACCAAAGCAGACTGAACCATAAGTTTAGTTATTGTAATTTATTTCATCAGCCCTTAGACATGGCAGACACACTGCCGAAGTTCATTTCGATGAGTCGTCTCCTGGGTCAGATCGAGTTTCTTCAGCTCCTCCACCATCTGATAACATTTCATCCTTCAAACCTGCCAGGCCGCCTCCGTCACGACAGGGTCTTGGCTGCGGATTCATTGGCATGAGAGGACAGAATGGCAGTGCCACAGCAAACTGTGTTAATCACAGGTCCCAGGTGGATGACTGAGGACCAGGCGCCGTGCTGAAGATCACAAACATCTACCCACAAGGGCCAGTCGGGCTTCCAGTCCTCCACAACAGAGCAGCGAATGTAGGAGGAGCTCTTTCATCTGTGACAGCTGTGCCAAGACCATCTGTCACAACACCGACCAGCAAAAAGCAAAGGACAACATACAACCTACATTGGCCAAGAAAAGGTGGTGCCCCACTGACTAGTTTCACATTCAAATTGATTCCCTGAACCTTTCACATCAGAGAAAAAGATCCTTTGTGCATGTAATGCCCTGGATGGCTCACAGAAACCTCATCACTGTTAAGAGGATGGTGGCTACAACAACTGAAATTACAATTCAAACACACAGAGGAAACACTTAACGAAACAAAGTGTAAACGCTGTGTGATCAGGTCATCAACTTTACTCTGACAACGTCCACTGCAATACTAAGCTACGAACAGTGAATCCAGCCTGGAACTCTCTCTCTCTCTCCCAACGGGATTCGCCCTCAGTGAAAGATCTAGAGCAGGGGTCACTAATAGGCGGACCGCGGTCCGGATCCAGACCCAGACACCGTTGTATCTGGACCCAGGACCTAAAACCGACAGACAATTGAGAATTATTACATTTTGACGGAGCGCTTCTATTTCAACCGGCGCAGCTTTTCCAGCCTTTACGGCACTTGTTCAGTGTTGTAAATCACATCACGTGATGCAGCTCAGCCAATCAAATATGAGTATTCTGACACGTTTCCTGACTCGAGTGAGATGTAGACACACGGGGAAGAGACGAGGAAAGAGAACGAGGAGTAGAAGAATTATTACGTGAGTCAGAGAAGTTATTTCACATGACGTTCTCCAAAGAGAGAACAGTGGTCAGCAAGACAAAGACCAACTCTTATATGTTAATTCTTCCCTACGAGACAAAGCACAAGTCTTTTGAGCAAACGTACCCACTCACATCTGAAATGAAGACACTGAAAATAAACCTAAGAACCCAACGCATAATATCATTGTTGGACAGTGAATTCAACAGAGAGGAATAGAGCTGAAACAAGAGGTTTAATAACCACAGATAAAGTCCATGCGCACTAGTTTCTCTTGTTAGAAGATGAGACAAACATAATATCAAGGCTTTTTAGGGAGACATCACTTAACACCTGAATTTACTGAATTTAAAGCTGCAGGACAATTCAGTGAAATCATTTTTTTTTAAATGAATTTTTCTAAAATTAAGTTTTTTCACATTTTTCAAAAGCTGTGTTGTGTCAGTTATTCTTTAATCCAGGCCTTATTTTACTTGAAATGAGAAGAACATTTATTTATGCATTTATAATCCATCCAGTTAAATTTGAAAACTGAGAAGTACTACTACTAGGCTTCTTGAATATACTGTATATAGATAGATATATATATAGATAGATAGATCGATCGATATAGATAGATAGATAGATAGATAGATATATAGATCGATCGATATATATCGATCGATCTATCTATCTATCTATCTATATAGATCGATCGATCGATCTATATAGATAGATCGATCGATCGATCTATATAGATAGATAGATAGATAGATCGATAGATATATATCGATCGATCGATATATATCGATCGATCTATCTATCTATCTATCTATATAGATCGATCGATCGATCTATATAGATAGATAGATAGATCGATCAATATATATAGATCGATCTATATAGATCGATCGATCGATCGATCTAGATAGATCGATCGATATATATCGATCGATCTATCTAGATCGATCGATATATATTGATCGATCTATATAGATCGATCGATCGATCGATCGATATAGATCGATCGATATCTATATCGATATATCTATATCGATATAGATCGATATAGATCGATATCGATAGATATAGATAGATCGATCGATCTATATATATATATATATAGATCTATCTATATCTATATATATATATATATAGATCTATATATATATATATATATATATATATAGATCTATAGATATATATATATATATATCGGGCAGATACACCAGTCTGTTGGGTGGTACGGATTAGATCTCAATTCCATGGAATCTATATATTTGTTTTATAATGCATAGTGTGATTCATTTTGTAATTGTATTAGCTTTTGTTAGATAATAAATACCTTTTGATTAAGGTAATTAAACTGGTAAATCTCAATGGAAGAGGACTGACCTTGATTTACATGTAGCACAGAGACCTGGCTCCATCTTGGCATCCCGGATCCAGATGGACGGTGGTTCCCAGGTGTCGACTTTGTAGTGTTGTCGACCATATTGTCTTTTTTTTTTTAGCATTCCTTCTGACTTTAGTTTTTGCACTACTGCATTTGTTTTGTTTGAGGGCAAATACGACTGATAAATGCATCAACACAATACAACAATTTAACTACAAGGCAAAAAAACAACCTTATTATGCACCAGAGCCAACAGACAGAAAACAAATGTTTAAACTATTGTGTTTCCACGCTGATGATTTTATCTGATTTGTAGCAGTGCAGCACATACACTGATCAATCAAACACTAAGACCCATAGTGTCTCCATCTGATCTGACTCCCTGGTAATAATGTAATTTCAAGCTCTGTCTGATTTTGTGTCCACATGACACATGACTCTGAAGATCACCATTACACATATTACTTAGAACCAAGTTGGAGAGAGGACAGCAGCTGTATTTTTCTATTCCTCTTTTCTCCTCTTCACTCTTTCCATCCCCCTCCTCTCCCTCTCAGACTCCCCCGTCTCGAACCCCTTCTCAGCTCCGTTGACTTTGTAACTTATAGAGAAGATAATTCAATTTCATGTTCCATTGGCTCAGCCGACAGACAGTTGGAAATAAGCTGTGGCATCCAGCTGCCCCAGGAGTTATTCTCTCTCTCTCTCTCTCTCTCTCTCTCTCTCTCTCTCTCTCTCTCTCTCTCTCTCTCTCTCTCTGCTCCCCCTCCGTGCGTCTGTCTCCTTTTCACACCTCAACTTCAAATTTTCTCACTCTGCATGTTCTGCGGTCCTCACCTCGATGCACTGTCCATCGGTCCAGCATAAACCTTCCTGTCAGCGAAAGTCGTGCGTTTCTGGATTATCTTTTCCCCCGGTGAAACTTACTTGAATAGGTGACATTTTACATCAATTTATCAACTATTTAAAGTTTGGTTCAAGGGTCATGAATCATTTCCCACAGTGAAAACCCGCAACTGTCTCTTGGAAATTCAGCAAGGTTCTGATGAGTATACTCTGAGACAGAAGTCCAGATAGGTCATATTTATGATAACTGCTGTCTTCACAGTTCTGTATGAACAAAATGTTTTCCAATAATGCTGTTGAATCTAAGTTATTACATACTGCAAACATTTTAAAATGTAAAAGAATGTGTGCTTTACATCTCCAATAATAGTGTTTTATCCTGAGCATCACATGCCAATTAGTTTGATGATGTCACAGCTCTGCCACTACTATCCTGTTTTTCCATCTCTCACTCACCTAATCAGTTTATTCAGTGCATCTGTTAGTCACGCCCACCTCATCACTCTCATCTGCTCACTCTGTTGCACCTACTGTTTAGACCTCAGTCTCACACACACTCACTGCCAGATCATTCTCCGCTTTCATGCAAGACCTTCCAGCTTTTCCCTTTGGACTGATTCCCTGTTACCGACCCTGCCTGTTTTGGACTACCCTGCCTTGCCTCTGCCCCAGTAATTCACTCAGCCTTCTGTCCCCGACCACAAGAGCCTGCCGTTGTCACCAACACCGCCGAAGTTCGCCACAACCTGGCGAATCAGAACCAGAGTCTCACCACTTTGATTGACCAGATACGGCAACTCATGGCAGCCACAGTTCAGACTAATGCGGCAGCATCTCCGCCAACTGCTCCGGTCCTCTCGGAAATGGACCTAGAAGTTTCTACGGTGGTCTCGGAGCCCCGGGTGGGGGAGCCCGAACGTTACGCTGGGGATCCTGATAGTTGCAACGCATTCCTGATGAACTGTTCCATCCTGTTTGGGTTGCAGCCCCACACCTTCGCGTCAGAAGACGCCAGGGAGGCGTTTACCATCAACCACCTGACTGGGAGAGCTCGCCTGTGGGGAACGGCAGAATGGGATTGCCGTACTCCTGCCTGTGCTTCCTTCCAGTCCTTCCAGATTAAGTTCATGGAACATGGAGCAGACGTGTCCATTATGAACGAGGAACTGGTTACACAGTTGGGGATCGACCGGATACCTCTTCCCCAGGCTGTTCCAGCCAGCACCCTGGACAGTCATCTTCTGGGGACAGTGACGCACCAAACCGTTCCGGTCCACCACGAGACCATCAGCTTCCACATCCTGCAAACCCCTGCAGTCCTGTCATCTAGTCTGCCTGAACTAAGCCGTCGCTCCACGAGGTGCCGCGCTCACCAATTCCACGCCTGAACTTAAGGGGGTTTCCGTGGAATACTTGTACTTTAAGGAGGTTCTCAACAAATCCAAGTCCAGTCCGTGCTTCAATGCCTACTGGAGAACTCCCTATTTGTGAAGGTGGAGAAGTGCGAGTTTCATGTTCCCACGGTTTCATTCCTGGGATATATCGTTTCCCAGGGCAGCATCCAGATGGACCCCACTAAGGTTGCTGCCATCACTACCTGGCCTGTCCCAAACTCCCGCAAGCAACTTCAATGTTTCCTGGGGTTCGCCAATTTCTATAGGAGGTTCATCAGGAATTACAGCGTGGTCGCTTCCCCACTCACTGCCCTCACCACCTCCAAGATTCCTTTCCTGTGGACTTCTGCAGCCAAAGAGGCCTTCCAGAACTTGAAGTCCAGGTTCACCTCAGCACCCATTCTCCAAGTCCCGGATCCGGAGAGACAATTTGTGGTGGAGGTGGATGCCTCCAACATAGGGGTTGGGGGTGTTCTGTCCCAGCGCTCGGCCACTGACCAAAAGCTCCATCCCTGTGCCTTTTTTCTCGCGTTGGCTTACCCCCGCTTTTGGTCCGACGTCCTCCAGTGGGCACATTCCTCTAGATTTACCTGCCACCCGGGCATACAGAGGACCCAGGACGTCCTGTGGCAGTGCTTCTGGTGGGTCTCACTTTACGAGGACACCAGGAAATTCATCAACGCCTGCCCAGTGTGCAATCAACATAAACCTTCTCACCAGGCTCCAGACGGCCTCCTGCAGCCTCTCCCAGTGCCTCATCGTCCGTGGTCCCACATCTCCCTGGACTTTGTCATCGGACTACCATTACATTACATTACATTACAGTCATTTAGCAGACGCTTTTATCCAAATCGACTTACAATAAGTGCATTCAACATTGGTAATCAAAAGAACTAACCATCTGAGGGCCGCACCACCATTCTGACAGTGGTCGACAGATTCAGTAAGCTGGCCCACTTTATTCCTCTACCCAAACTCCCATCTGCTAAGGAGACTGCAGAACTCATTTTCCTGCATATCTTCCGCCTGCATGGAATTCCAGTCGACGTTGTCTCCGAGGGCCTCTGTTCACCTCCATCTTCTGGAGGAAATTCTGCGCTCTGCTGCATGGTCTCCCAGAACCCTGCCTACTGGTCCCGCCAGTTGATGTGGGTGGAGTACGCGCATAACACCCTGACCAGCCCCGCCACAGGCATGTCACCTTTCCAGTGCGCCTATGGGTTCCAGCCACCTCTGTTACTCGCATTGGAGAAGGAGGTTTCCTGCTCTTCTGTCCAGACATTCATCCGCCGCTGCCGCCAGACCTGGGCAAGGGCCAGAGCAACTCTGCTACGGTCTGCAAATTGCTATGGAACAGCGGCTATCCGACACTGCACTCCCGCCCCCATCTACCAGGTGGGTCAGAGGGTGTGGTTGTCAACCCGGGACCTACCCTTGCGGGTGGAGTCCAAGAAGCTGGGCCCAAGATTCATCGGGCCTTTTGAGATCGAGAGGATCTTCAACCCGGCGGCAGTAAGGCTCAAGCTCCCCAGAGCCATGCGCATACATCCCACGTTCTACGTATCCAAAGTCAAACCTGTCCGGGAGAGTCCCTTGGTGCCGGCTACTCCATCTCCTCCACCTCCTCGCCTCTTCAAAGGAGGCCCGGTCTACACTATTCAGCGCCTGCTGCGCTCCCGCCGCTGGGGCGAGGTATGCAGTACCTGGTGGACTGGAAGGGATATGGTCCAGAGGAGAGGCAATGGGTGCCGGCTTGTAACATCTGCGACCCCCGAACCATTGCCAGGTTTCATCGGCAGCACCCTGAACAACCGTCCAGAACCAAGACGCCTGCCAGAAACACCCAGCAGGTTCCCAGTGCGGACTATGAGGGCCCTTCCTCCGGGGCAAAGAAACCCTACCGGTCAAGCCCACCTCATCAGCTCATCACTCTCACCTGCTCACTCTGTTGCACTCACTATTTAGATCTCAGTCTCACACAGACTCACTGCCAGATCGTTCTCCGCTTTCTTGCAAGACCTTCCAGCGTTTCCCTTTGGACTGATTCCCCGTTACCGACCCTGCCTGTTTTGGACTACCCCGCCTTGCCTCTGCCCCAGTTATTCACTCAGCCTTCTATTCCCGACCATGAGAGCCTGCCGCTGTTTTCCTGTGAATATTTTACCTGTTGTGTGTTCGGAAGAGAATAAAGCTTTGATTCAAACTATCCCTGGTGTTTGTCGTACTGCTCCTGGGTCCTTACTACACCCGTTACACATGATGTTAAAATGTTTTAATCATATAACCAGGGATGGAAAGAGTACTAGAATTTGTTTACGCAAGTAAGTAACAGTACAGTTATAGAGAGACCAAATACCAGTAGATTAGCTGAGGAGGGCTACTTCACCAATGAAAAAACAAATGCTTTTTAGAACCAAGGACATGTCTCAAGACCAAAAAAGAGAGAGGTTAGACTTGTACTTAGCTTTGTGATCTATGTCATAACCAAAAAAATACAGTGACGCATGACAAATAACTTTTAAAACTGGGTTTAGCGCCGGCCGCTTTTAACTATCGGTCTTTCTTCAGGACATTTTGAAACAAGTGACGGCTCACAGATACACCATGGCTGGTGTCAGCTGCCAGACAATTGTAATCAATGTAGAGCTGGATAATTGACACAGGTGCAATCAAGCAGGTGGAAGTTTACATAATTAGGCCAATTATAACAAGGCATCAATTTCTTTGAGGTTAGCCAATAATCAATATCGCTGGATGTTCACTGAGCACAGACGTTACAAACAAAAATACTGAATGAAAAAAATAATGGTAGAAAATAAAAGGCATACTTTAAAATGTATTGCAATATACTTGCATCTCTCTGTTGTTGAATGAACCAACAACAACTTGAGAGGGGAGAAAAAACTGGCAGCAGGTTTAAACTAAATATGAAAATATTGTTCAAGATGGTAAATATGGCTTTAGACTATATAAGGAATTAAGTCCAACAACTGGAGAAAGTCCCTCCACCAGGTGGAGGGACTATATCTCCAAACTGGCCTGGGAGCGCCTCGGGATCCCCCAGTCAGAGCTGGCTGATGTGGCCCGGGAAAGGGAAGTTTAGGGTCCCCTGCTGGAGCTGTTGCCCCCGCGACCCGATCACGGATATGCGGACGAAGATGAGATGAGAGATGAGATGAACTGGAGAAAGATGCAAGTAGAACTACCTTAACTGTGACAATGACACATGACCATTTGCTTTTTTGACACCACCAACAGCAGCTCCAACATTTTGGTTCGGACTTACTGATTAGAAAGCTCAGTAACCTTTCTCTTGTTGGCCTTGTAACAGTACTGTAACTTTATAGAAATATTCCTTAAGTAAAGGTTAAAAGTACTTGGATAATTCAAATGTACGTCAGTTGAAGTAGGTCTCTACCAACTGCTGCCGGAACAACCCGTCTCATTAGCTGCTAAATGATCCACAATGTTTACCCTTATGACTACAGAAGTGATGTAACAAATAACTCAACAATTAGGATGAAATAACTACGGAAGTGGCCGGAAGTTACATGACAAATACTGTACGTCAACATTGACTGACACCTGGTTTTCCACGGGATGTGGGTTAAATAGTTAAATAATTACTTTTTGGTAAATCTACAAACAGTGTATGAGCTTGAAAAGCTCTGTAGAGCTCAGGGTAACACTTGAGTAGGTGATCATTCTCTGTAGGTTTTTCACTACAAGCAACATTTGAGATTGTATCCATTGTTTATATATATATATATATATATATATATATATATATATATATATATATATATATATATATATGTGTGTGTGTATATATATATATATATATATATATATATATATGAGTATTGATTAGTACAGCTTTTGTCATTTTTAGTATTCCGATTTACTTAAAAATGCTGTATATAATTTGGAAAGATATCACACTGACAATCATATAGATTATACAGGGAATTCTCTTCATAAAGCACAGCTATTATTATCACTACCATGAAACCCATGTGCTTGAATTCCTCTTCCCTCCGTCTTGAGGTAGCTCAAGTGTGGACTGATGCGTCCCTCTTTCCCCACACTTCCTATTTCCTCTCCCAGCATGTTCTTTCCGCCTTGTTGTGTTTGCTGCCAAATTAGGCAAAAAGTAAAGGGATTCCTTTCTCTGTTTTCATGTTTTTTTGTTTCTCACCTTCCCCATCTTCCGCCCCTCTGAATCATGTATGTAAAGTTGGATTTAATCACAGTGAGGGATATTGTACTGCCTCCCCCCAACTGGATATGGCACGGATATCTGGGACCCCCGTCTGCTGAACTGTGCTGTGCCTGTAAACCTGTCTCTACCACAGTATCATGTAGCACTTCCAGACCTGCTGGAGCTAAACAAAAAATATGTTTATTTCAAATCAGTTTCCAGCAGCTTTGAGGGTGCATGATTGGCTAGAACAGAGCATATTGCTCCTCGTGTTCTTTACTCCAAATCAAAAATGGACAAGGGGCCATGTATAGCATGATACCATCAATACATGATTACCACATTAAGGTCCTCCTTCTGTCCTGCAGTGACAAACATTTAGAACCTAAATCCCATTCCATCTCAACCCACCCTCCCCTCCCTATAAAAGCACAGTGAAATATAACACATAGTATTGTGTAGGTTGTGTAACACAGCACAGACCATGAAAGCATATAAATAATTAAATACATATTTTCCATAAACATCAATTTATTATTCACTTCAAGGAAAGCTATGTTTTATTAAAGTGTTAAAGTGTTAAAGAATAAATGACCAGTCAGGCAGGAATCAAACCTGGTAAGACAAACTTATTTGGTACAATATAATTATTACAGTTTACGGTCTTCAGCGTTGACCTACTGTAGTTGTGTACACAGTGCTATGCTTTGTCCTGTGTCATGAGGGATTATTATACGACACATTGCATGCAGCAACAGTTTGTCTGCCTCTAACGAGTTGTTTGCCTCCTCCGATGAATCGCCACCTTAATTTGGTCAAGTGATTTGTGTGTTGTGTTGTTGGAGGCTCCTGGTAGGGTCCCCCAAGACAAAGATGTCCCAGCGGAGCGGACAGAACCAGAGTGATTCACTGACCCTACGTAATTTGGCCAGAAAGGAGTTGTAGCAGCTTGCCCTGAAAAAACGAAACCCAGGCCATTTGTAGAGCCAGGGAGTGGAGGCTTTTACACGTCGGGTTTGGCAGGGCACAGCCCCCCAAAAAACTACACCACCACCAGTACTAGTACCAGTACTACCACCACCCTGTGGTTCCCACCACTTGCAAGGATAGGCATTGGGGTCGGGTGCATTGTGAGCTGGGCTGCAGGCAAAGACAGTGATATGGGTGTGCCAGCCTCTGACGCCACAGATTGGCTCTAGGGATGTAGAAAGTCACCTCTGGCAGGGAGAGAACCAGAGAACTGGTGCAGGAGATGGAACGGTATCAACTAGATGTAGTTGATCCTGGACAGGGGCTGGACTTAGGCTCAAGGTCGTCGTGTGGGAGCATATAAAAAACCCCGCTGAAGGACACCAGCGGTGAAGGAGGCCGTAAAACTGAAGAAGGGTTGCCTTACAAGGTTGGTTTGCCATGGGGGCGCTGGAAAAGGCAGACGCACAAACCGGGAGGAGTTCAGGGGAACTATGTGAAAAAACGCTGCCGGTTCTGCTCACTTGATACTTAACTATGTATGTAATTCAGTTACCTCTGTTAAATATATAACTTGATCTGATCTTTGAAATACTCTCCCACTTTGTCGTTGCCTTAGATTTAGGTTGAGCCATTAGCCACATATTCTAAGCAAGCAGCTATCCTTAGATGAACACACTCATGGATGAATTGTATTTACCTACACAGATCCATGCTCTCTAACTGACCCGGGTGCCATCACTCTCTAGGCACACCTGTACTAAGACGGCCACATGACCAAACGGTACGTGTGAATTCTCTGAAAAAGAGGAGCGGACATCTGCCTGGAGCCCCATCTTCCAAATACCAACTCCACCCTCTGAAGCAGATCAACCTTCGGAGTGCACTGTGTGGGCGTTAGAGAGGGGGGCGAGAGTAAAACTGCTTTCAGCGCTCACCGTGGTCATTGTGTGTTAAAGCGCTTTGAGTGGTCGGAAGGCATGTTTCATGTCATTCAATGATTAAACCATTGAATTCAATCATGGTGAACACAGAAGGAGCTTTACAAGGCAGTAGTATGTGATCGGCACTGATGGTTCCACATAACCCGAACTTTAAATGCTGTCTGTCTGTTTATCATTGATGTAAAATAGCATTTGCTGATGAGAGACTCCTATGTCTGAATAAAATAACTGCTTATTGCATACGAGCATTATAAACAAGCCTAACTGCTAACCTTGGCGTGGCATAAAAATGAGACTCCTGATCCCCAAGAACTAGCAGCAACAAGAGAATTCAACACCATTACTCCTGTTTATTAATATTTAAGCTTCAGGACGGGCTCACAACAAAACAGACAGTCAATCAACCAATAATTACTTACCCAAACACAGCATTACAAATATCAGCACATATATAACATAGCATAAGAAAAACATCATAAAAAAGCATCTTAATTATAATATTTACATTATCAATACATGAAGCGAATCAGTAGTAGTGGAAGTTTTATTTTGATGTAACAACGTGTGATTAATGATGGAGACGAGGGTATTAATTAGTTTTCTCATCCACGTTACATCCAGTGAAGCTTGATGCCATAGACACATACTGTATACACTCACACACACACACACACACACACACAGGCACACACAAAGAGACGTCTTTTGTGTGTCACACTCACACACACACACACACACACACACACACACACACACACACACACACACACACACACACTCCCTCCAAAGGGCTTTTTGCTAGGATTGCTGCACAGTTGGATAGGCGTTAAACCAGCCGTGAAAATGGTGCG
The DNA here is from genome assembly GCF_023349555.1 of Cebidichthys violaceus. Classification (NCBI taxonomy): domain Eukaryota; kingdom Metazoa; phylum Chordata; class Actinopteri; order Perciformes; family Stichaeidae; genus Cebidichthys; species Cebidichthys violaceus. Next base: position 22,386,794 of record NW_027176483.1, on the reverse strand, counting down.
GTCTATTTGCAGGGAGCTGGATACGGGTTAATAGGGCCTGTGTACAGGTAGAATACGTATCATTCCCAGAGGGAGATGGACTCTTATAGACTCCTACTATAAACAAAATAAAATAAATTCCATCTCCTGAGTCTCTCTTAGTCTCTCCATGTGTGTGATGACGCAAGTTCAGTGACGCCCTGTGAAGCGCTGTGCATTAAAGGAAGCTTCAACATTCTTAAAGTCTGTCTTTCTCGTACAGAATTCCCTCTTTTCATACAAAGAAAGGCTGTAACTTTTGGAGACGTTGATTTAACGCAGCACTTTGAAGCCTCATCTTAAAGTTAAATACACTTTGCGATACATGTTTTGCACGGATCAAGGATTGTGAATTATGTCCCCTATCACATGTAGGTGCTGAAGCTCGCTGAGTGCATGCTATTTGTGGAACTACTTTAGAGAGCCATTCCACCACAGGTTCTCATAAATACACATGTATTTCATGATGGGGAACCTGGTTCCAAGTGTTGAATCAGGCAACAACAGACACAACAGACACAACATACACAACATACACAACAGACACAACAGACACAACAGACACAACATACACAACATACCCAACAGACACAACATACACAACAGACACAACAGACACAACATACACAACATACCCAACAGACACAACATACACAACATACCCAACAGACACAACATACACAACATACACAACAGACACAACATACACAACATACCCAACAGACACAACATACACAACAGACACAACAGACACAACAGACAGCGGCTGTTCTTTAACGATTCATTCAGCCCCCCCCCCCCCCCCCCCCCCCCCCCCCCGTTATATTAGCAGCTTTCATGCCGTTGTCAGTGTCTGATAATTTGCCCGGTCGGCTTTTTTAATCTTTGGTTTTATCTCTGTTGGTTTTCCTGCTAAGCTAGTTAGCCTCCCAGAACACACGCGCCTCAGCAGGGTACAATGTTTTGTTTCTGGGGTCAGAGTGTCTCTTACGTAGTGGGTTGCCATGTTGAGCTTCTGCATTTTCCAAACACACTAGTATTATTCAAACGTCTTGATCGGTTCGTGAGCCTCGTACCGAACGGTTTAATACATGGATTGTTACACCCCTAGAATGAAATAATAGCCGTAGCTGTGGCGTCATCATGAGGTTATTAGGAGGAGGTTCAGCTGTAGGACAGCACTGAAGGCCCAGGTATGAAACACACGGCCCAACACTGGTTGTAGCTAACATTCTAGAAGGGCTTTTGATGTAACCAATTAACAGTTTCTGTCAAGACATGGCATTCTCAATGTCATACAGTCTGGTTATAAAAACAAAGCACGGCTACAATGACGGTCCTTCATGACATCATACATGTAGACTCTAAAGAACGCGGTGCCGCATCGTTCCTGTCTATATGTAAGGCTTTGGAATGACTTGAAAGCTATTTGAGCGACAGAATGTTTATTTTGTAGATCCTTATTCATGCAAAATGTTGTTCCTTATTAAGTCCTATTTTATTTACAATTTATTTTTATAATCTGTGTTACAATGTTATTAACTTTTAAACCCTAGGCCTATTTTTAGGCCTCAGCTCGAAAAAAGACAGCCCATATGAAAGTGAGTGTAGCGTTGCAACTGTAAGGGCTATTTAAAAAAAAAAAGTCTTAAAAACATTATCTTTTTGAGATGTGTTGAGTCATGTAAATATCAGTATATATGTTACTGGTTAAGAGCTGATTAAGATGGAACACAGCACAACATTGAAAATTCTAAATTTCGCTAGCAAAAAACAGCAATTTCAGGATTTTTTTTTTTTTAATTATGGAAATCCCAGATTTAAAATATTCCCAGCTCTTATAACTACATATAAAGGCTCTCTATACACATTTATACATAGATACAGTGAAGCATTCATAAAATATAGAGCATATAGTAAACAAAATTGGATTTACATTGTTGTGTGTGAAAAAGGATTCACACACAGCACATGCAACTGGACACACAGAGCAGTGGAAGTACGGAGATATTTCATTTTTTCGCTGAGATTCGACCAAAAGTAAGTACAATATTCGATAAAGCTGTGTGACTTTTTTGTGTTCGAAGCTGAATATCTCTGCGATGGTTTACCGGAGAGAGAAATGGAGCATATGTCCGTAATCTCCGTCAAGCGGACGTGCTTTTTCATGCTGCATGTTTGAAGGTAGCACGTTGCTAACGGACAGTTGCAGCTGTTTTCTCCGGTCTTTTGAGTTATGATTTATGATATTTTGTTATTTGTTTGCTTGGCTGATGGGAGATGTGTTTGTCTCATGTAGAAGTGACCGAGTTCATGTTGTTCCCAGGACGCTGAGGTTTCTGCAGAACTATAACATCATTATATTCGTTCTTTGTGGGTTCTCTGCCAGTTACTTTTAACACAAAACTCTCTAAGTTTTTATGTACAAGGTCCCCCAATTGGGGGACCCTCGGGCTTATAAGGTTTTAATACAAAATAAAATGTGCATGCAACAACACCAATATGTATAGTTCTGCCTTATTCTAATTCTTTTGATTGAGGAACTGCATCGTGATTATCATGTGAATGGATACTTGTAAATGTTGACAAAACCACAAGCTTCTCAAGGTCAAAGAAGACCACTTATCAGATTATTTTAAATAATGAAGTGATTGAACCCGTGTTCACTGAGAAACAAATGCTGCTTTTCATTTAGTGCAAGAAAAAATAAAATAATTCAACACTTCGAATGGAACGCCGGTACATGTTTCTGTTCAAGGCCGTATCAGAAGAAGTGCCTCATTATATATGTTCTCTACTCACGCCGTAAGTTCAGTAGCTGAAACCTTTCGTCACGTGTACAAAACAGGCATATCATTCATACAACCTGTACCATTTCGGTGAATGCAATTTTAAACCTTTTGAATCCGCATCTTGCTGTGAGCTACTTTTGAACTAGATTAATTCATAACAAGATTATTTTGTCTGAATATATATGAATGAAAATCTTACCAGATTGTAGACATGGCCGTTGTTAAGCTACCTATCTACCTATCTACCTGCCCTCCCGCCCGTAGAATACCTTTACCTGCTCATCCTCCCCATTCACCTGTACACCATTCCATCATCAGCTCCCTAACGTATCTACCCATCCACATGTCTTTGTGCTGTGTGCACAGAGATAATCTGGCAGAGAGCATCTTATTTAAGGAATTTAGTTCAAACAGATCTGAGGATTGTTCGATTACACCATATATATCACCAGCTATAATCAAAATACCAACTGGCTGTTAAGCCATGTGTCTGCTGATGACCTCATACCGTTCCTGTCATGAATTATTTTGAATCAGGAGGAATTTTAACAGCTGGGACAAAAACACTTTCTTGGCACATGAAGACCAACAGGGACACATTGTCCACTGATGTAAACAAACAGTCCTCTTTCTTTCCTACAAACTGTATTCTTGTCTGGGTGGAGAATAAAACGACGCGCAGGTCGAGTCTTTTATACCAACAAAGTCACCTGTGACCTCGGATGACCCCTGCCGGCTATAAGTTCCGGTATCATCCTGATATCAGTCCTATGGAATCTTCTCGCGAGATTCCGAGTGACCAAGAACTGTGGCGGTCATCCAGGATTCATAGAACCATAGTTGCATCCGTAACTTTCATTCTATTTCATCCTTCCTGACCGCCAGAGGCAGTGCTTAACACTGGATGACTTATGTCAACAAAGTACTTACCTCGTTGACTCTGTAGCATCTGGTGAATGCGCTCGGTGATGCCCATGAGGCCGCAGCACATATATCCACCTCAAGCACACCTCTCAGGGCTGCCCATGACGTGGGGAAACTCCTGGTAGAGTGGCCCTACACTCCGGATGGCAGAGCACAGTCGCTCGCCTTGTATGCATAGCAAGGGCCTCCACTATCCAGTGGGACAGGCGCTACTTTGAAAGAGCACAGCCCTTCTTAGGCCCACCATAACTGACAAAAGCTGCTCCGACTGCCGTATACACGCGGTGGCTTCCACATAAGCTCTGAGGGCCCGCTCTGGGCACAGCAGCCCTCTTCCACCGTCTGTAGAGCGTTAAGCTCTAAGCTGTTCAGACAGGTCACCAGATGGTCAGTCTCCCACCTGTAGGCGGACTCATCCCCACCACAGATGAGTCCAATGAGGGTGGTGTCATCCGTGAACTTTAGGAGCTTGATGGACTGGTGACTGGAGGTGCAGCTGTTGGTGTACCGGAGAAGAGCAGAATCTGGTTCAATCAAAGGCATTAAACAGAAAAGTCTTCAGTCTTGATCTAAAGGAACTGAGGGTCTCAGCAGACCTGCAGCTTTCTGGGACTTTGTTCCAGATGTGTGGAGCAGAAGAACTGAACGCTGCTTCTCCATGTTTAGTTCTGACTCTGGAACAGAGAGTAGACCGGTCCCAGACCACTTAAGGGGTTGGGATGGTTCATGAGGTAGCAGCAGATCAGAGGAATGTAAACACCGACCATTATGAATGAAGCAAACTCACGAGGGGAGTAGAAGGGTTTACAGTTAGTGACTAGATCCAGAGTTATGGTCTGAGAAGGTCTTCTCCATGTTCACCCTGAGGTCCCACTGGGCCCCGTGAGAGATAAGGCGAGCAGGTTCCTGTGCCGCCCGAAAACGGGATGGCGCACAGATCAGCCAATCGTTCAAGTACGGCAGTATCTTCATGCCCTTTGATAGCAGGGGGGAAGGGCAGCAGCAACGCACCTTGTGAACACCCGTGGGGAGAGGGAGAGTCTGAATGGAAGCACCCTGAACTTGAAAGGCGAAACGAAGAAACTGTGTGTGGTGAGGCACAGCGGGAACATGGAAGTAGGCGTCCTTCAGGTCGACAGATGTGAACCGCTCTCCCCTGAGGGACGTCTGCTGTGCCCAACATGTGAAAACTATTTTATCAATAATTCCAGACAATGAGTGATGTCTAATCAAATACATCACTCATTGTCTGGAACTATTGAGAAAACTCTTTTTAGAACACTTCAAATGTTCGGTTTTTAGATATTTTCTCGGTACAAATGTATGACTTTTACTTTGAAATATCTCTTAATTTGTACAGTAAAAATGTCTGATGTTCTGTATGGGTGGAGTCATTGATGCCTTGATTACATATTCCTCAGTCATTGTGTGGAATTATTGAGAAAAACATTTGTATAGCACCTTAAAATTTTCAGAAATTTGCCATTTGAAGGTACAAATTCAGTTCAGAGTTTTTGCTTAGTAAAATATCTTAATTGACTGACAGTCAGGTATTATTCATTTTAATATCTTTCCAGCATCCCTCAAATCAAAGAATAAAGGCACTTCATGCACAATTTAGGTGTATTTCCCCTTTTACTCACGACATGCAGGTAACATGTTTCATACTTAATGTGAATATAATTCATTCAATCTTATTTCCATTATGCAATATGTATACTTTGTTTCAAGTATACAACAAAATATCCAACATTCAGACGAAACATCGTACTTTGAAAACCGGATATTCGTCTGAAGAAACCCGGATGTTGTCTGCTGAGTTGAGTGTCTGCTGACCGCAGTGGTTCTATGACAGCGACAATGATTGATGACCATTCATCTGTTCATATGAGTGGAGCGAATGTAAATGTTTTACATCAGCCATGTTCTCCTGAAGGAGAATCTGTTTGTTTTGTTTTTACATGAATGAACGGCTGAGAGGTTTGTATTTACAGTACATTGTTTACAGCTTGTAATACATATTGATATGTTCTTTATCACTTTGTGTTTTGTCTTTTCTGTTGAGAAGATAACAGACTGTTGTGGGTTTTGAGGCACTGATGGTCTTTCAATGTCATTTATAAATGCTTTATAAGGCATAGATAGTCCACACTTTACATGAGGTCACAACACACTTAATAAATGACGAGTAACTACCTGAAGTAATCATGAATTGAACTATTAATACGCATTTATAAAGCATATATTAACATAGTCCCTAACATTAGTGCATATCTAAATCATTTTATATATAAATGCATGAATAATGTACATCTAAATAAGCTCTTAATCATTTACTAACACTTTATAAAGGATGTTATTAATCATCTACAACTCCTTAATAATTGGTTTGTAATATATATAATACTCCATCATTCATATAGTATGAAAACACAATCATGAAACACATAACAGACGAGCTTATTAATGAAGAATAAAACATGGATAACTGTTGTTATGAATTGCATACTAATGAGTGTTAATGTAGGAACAATGCTTTATAAATGATGAGTTAAGTGTTTACTGAACTAATGCTTCATAGAGTGTAGTTATTATGAAGTGTTAAGCACTGAAATAGAACAAGCGCTAACAGGACAAACCATAATACTAGCAGCTTCAGGCCAGGTTTCACTGAACTGATGACGCTGTTGTTAAAAAACAACATTCTCTGATGAACGATGTATTGACTAGCCGTGGTTGGGAATGAAACTCCAGCTTATTAATTATGGATCACTCTGACTGGGATCATATCACTCAAGGAGGCATCAGGTTAGCTTTTAGCTTTTAATTTGCCATCGTATATCAGCAGGGGATGATGGGGCTTTTGGTGATTACCAAAGATTCAGCTGTGACTCAGTTTTATACATTTTAAATTGCTATGTCAAATTCATGTTAAGATTATTCTGGTGGTTTTTTTGTACTTTATTCAATCGACTGGGCTGACGATTGATATTCTGTTAATCTAAATTTAATCCACCTTTTAATTCAAGCCAATAAAAAGAGTGTGTTAGCGAGACAAAGACACAGAACCTTCAGCCGTTGTTTCTTTGTTCTGTACTGTGTCGTCGGTATCTTCCCCTCCGGATCATTACAGGTTCATCTGATCTGATTCATTTGTATTGCAGTTGTGTATGAACCTGCTTCAGTACTTCCCACTTTGACCAGGGCGTGTTGCACTGATCATGGTGATGCGAGGTGGCGCTCACAAGCACTTAACGCGCTGAGGTACAGGACTGTATGCAGGGAGCCAGCTTGCGAGCCATAGACATCAATAACTCTGGACAAGCATTTTAATTATTAATGCTCTGAATTATAGATCGCACTATGGTGTGTGTGTGTGTGTGTGTGTGTGTGTGTGTGTGTGTGTGTGCAGTCTCTGTGTCTGTGAATTATGTACATGTACATGAGTGATAGTATAGCAAGCTGTATGAAGAACAATGAGCTTCACTGGTTACTGTGTGTGTGTGTGTGTGTGTGTGTGTGTGTGTGTGTGCGTGTGTTTTTGTGTGTGTGTGTGTGTGTTTTTGTGTGTGTGTGTGTGTGTGTGTGTGTGCGTGTGTTTTTGTGTGTGTGTGTGTGTGTGTGTGCGCGTGTGTTTGTGTGTGTGTGTGTGTGTGTGTGTGTGTGTGTGTGTGTGTGTGTGTGTGTGTGTGTGTGTGCGTGTGTGTGTTTTTGTGTGTGTGTGTGTGTGTGTGTGTGTGTGTGTGTGTATGTGTGTGTGTGTGTGTGTGTGTGTATGTGTGTGTGTGTGTGTGTGTGTGTGTGTGCGTGTGTTTTTGTGTGTGTGTGTGTGTGTGTGTGTGTGCGTGTGTTTGTGTGTGTGTGTGTGTGTGTGTGTGTGTGTGTGTGTGTGCGTGTGTTTTTGTGTGTGTGTGTGTGTGTGTGTGTGTGTGTGTGTGTGTGTGTGTGTATGTGTGTGTGTGTGTGTGTGTGTGCATTACAACGGCGAGACACAGTATCTCCCAGAAGAAAGTAGCACATTCAGCAAATGCTCTAATCTTGTATTCACAGTTGTTTATCTTGTTCATTTTATTAAAGCTGCTGTGAGAAACTTCCATTTGATGTTGATTTTGGGTCTCTGTGGAGGAAAGCTGCAGAGTGTGGAGCACCAGGGTCCCTCGAGGAAAGCTCTCACTGTGTGTCTGATTTCTGATGTAGAGGCATCAGCACTAAAAGGACACTGCTTCATTAATCAAGAGTTCCTCACAGAAACGTTAAATATTTAAAGTGAAAAATAAGAAGTGAGTTGTTGGATACATTACAGATTTCAAAGACAGAAAGAAAAACCTGCGTTTCAATGCTTTTTGTGTGCTTGTTTGTACTTAGAAGCACGTAGTTTCCATTATTTTAGTTTTGGTGATATATTTCTTCTGCCGTTTGATTTCACCGTGTCATCTGGATGTGTGGACTATATGTCTGACATTATTTCCTGTGTTTCTTTTAGTAACATCACGGGTAAACGTCCTTGACTTTCTGCATGTTGTATGTACAGTGAACTGATCTTTGTTCTTGTTTCTAATACTGTCAGGGCGCCCAGCCTGCAGTGAAGGGAGTCCTGTGTGCACCATTCTGTCACTAGATTGGGTTAAACATTGTGCCACAGGTGTTGTGCTGTGAAACCTGATTTGAAGTCCCATGTCCATATTTGAAAGTAATTGCTCATGAGCTCCAGAACTAAAATGGCATGTCCCCAACCACTCCTAAACCCTGCAATTATAAATCCAATATCAAGTGGATGCAGCACATAATCCCTATGTTGTGATGGAACAGCACAAAGCTTCAGAGAGACATGCTGTTTGACGGTCTTACCAGGCATATTTCAAACCAAATTTTAAATGTAGTAATAAAATGATGTATTGGTGATTGTGACGTTTTGGGATGACACCAGAACGGGCCGGATGACAAACACCGGTAGGAAAATCAACAATCTTGCAGAGTGCTGCTCAGAGAACACTGCTGCTCAACTTCAGCAAAGCCAAAGAGATGATTGTTGATTTTAGGAAAAAGGAGGTCAACATGTCCTGTCAACTTTTACAGGGGAAACATTACAAAGTGACATGTGCACGGCACAGGACAGGCGGGTTCCCCAGTAGGTGATTAGAACTGCTCAGAACATCATTGGTACCCATCAACCGAGCATTAGTGGTGTTGGTGAGGTGAGGTGAGGTGCAGAACCTACAGGATATTAAAGGACAAACCCACACCATGAACAGCCTGTTTAACCTGCAGCAAAAGATACAGAAGTGTCAAACTTCAGAGCAGCTTCATTCATCAAGCTGTGAGACTTATCCTCCATTCTCCTAAATTATGACAAATAAATGACACACAACTTTCTGTTATGCTGGTCTTACATATTACCATATTACATTTTGCACTACCCTCATTCCCACAAATTAAAACACTTATATTGTATGTATATATGATATGTAACTGTATACATTCTTTGCAAATAGGATTTACTTTTATGTTGTTCGTTCTACTTAATGGACAATTTTTTCGTATATATTTCATTCCAATTTTGATATTTTGAATATATTTTGAATCTAGATGTCATTGTGCGATGAGGTTGACCTTGAATGCTTAGTTCTGTCTATAGATTCCATATAAGGAGGAGTGTGTTTAGAAACCCAAAGTCTTTGAAGTCACTTCCAGTCTCTTCCACTTGCTTCTGTGACTCATTTCATTTAAGTCTTCTTCATCCCTCATTCTGACCCAGTGGAGCATGTTCATCAAGTTTTTGATTTTGTTCACTTTTTAAACAGAACTTGAAAATTCCACTCTGCAAAGCTAAAGGAGAGTGGATGTTTTACACCCCACACTGCATCACTACCTTTGATAAGGGATTCATTGTTTAACGAGTAAAGGATTTAATGAGTAAAGGATACATTTTGGTGGCACTACGTAAGTAAGGAAGATCAGCGGCTCACCAAAACCATTAGGATTCTTCTTAGAACGCATCAAATGTCATAGCAATCTAGCTAGGAGTCTGGTTCTGGAACAAAGTGCTGAAGAAAGCGAAAGGAGGCTCAGCGCCAACATCACATCACCACCTTGACTCTGCTGCCAGTCAGACACAATTTGAGACAGCAAATGTGCCTGTAAAACAATTCCGTGTATCCCCAATAAATCCCCGAGTGACCACAGTGATCCAGCATTGTTTCTGCAGAGGACAGAGAATGCAGTGGTGGAAGGGTTGCAGTCGTGAACCCTATAATCACAAAACCAATAGAGAGAGGATGCTGAAGATTAGATGCTGTGTGTCTGTTGATGAAAGACTAAAGCCTTTGACACAGGTCATCAGAGTGTGGAGGGTGTAGGACGGGAAGAGAGACAATGAGACAGACTGGCGAGAGCCGAGCAAATTTCACAGTGACATTGGCAAATAGAGACAAAATAAATGACAGAGTGGGAAAAGCAGAGACACAATAGAGAGAGAAAAACCCGAAAGACAGACGGCAGAAAAACCCATCATCTGATACCGCCGCTGACCCTCCGACCCTGCCAATCTGTTCCCTGATTGGTTCAATCAATTCTAAGGAGACCAATCTGCTCCAGTGCTGACCTTCATATGTTTCCAGCTATAGAAAAGATGGAGTGAGAGATGTAGGGAAATCATGATGGAAGCGATGGCTGATAGGACAGAAGAGAAACTTCGATGTCCGCTCTGTCCTGCGGCTCCTTTCTCTTTCGTTACTGTTTTATTGGGGAAACGGTCCAATAGAAGAAACCTTTTTTAAAAGAAAGCGGCTCCCTGATGTACTCTTATTAAGAGCTTTCAGCGTTGAACATGACAGACTGTCCCAAAAGGCCAATGCCAGCTAAACACAGGTGTAATTAATAACAACAGTGTTCCATTCAGGGCCCTGGTAGTGTGCATGCTGGCTCATTGGATGAATGCAACCATGATATACCCGTTTTTAATGTACTCTTAGCCCACTGGTGACGGCACACTTTAAAAACATCTATGTATGCTGACTTGTTTGGTTGGTGGGCCGAGTCCATTGGATCTATGTGCAGCATCAAACATTTCAATAAATACATTTTTTTAAGCACGATATAGGAGCTTTGTGGTTCACTGTTGAATTTGTAGTGTTAATAGTATCCTGTAGTACTGCATTCTAAACAGAAGGTGCAGCTGAAGCTGACGGGATGTCATCAGCGGTATGTAAGTATGGTGGTATTGGATATTGATATGGTGGTAATGTTGGAAGAGGATCTCCGAATCCCAAATTTGTTGGGATTCATCTCCCCCGTCATGGATGGATGGCTGTACCATTTTGTTTGCCAATTTATCCAGTATATTTTGAGACATTTAAGGGAATCACTAAAGTCATTGACATTCATTTACTGGTCAACACCAATATTTGTACCGAATTTCATCGCAATCCATGTTGTGGAGACTTGTATGTCTGGGCAAATATGCCATCTCCATCCATACAGCCACACAGCTAGCATGGCTAATGATGTCTACATATGTAACCATTTCACACCAACAGCACATGATGCACGCCAGTCTGCTGACATCAAAATGTATCTGACAGATTTAATAACTATTTCTTTGTTTTCTGGGGTGTTAAAAAAGATATTTTAAAACAATTAGCTTGAATGTTTTGCCTCTGTGGGAATCACTGTCAGCATTGCATTGTGGGAGAATAGTGTACATGGGGCATACTGACTTTTTAACAGACCCAAAGATGCAGAGAACTAATGTGTGTGGATCCGGGACACAGCTAAAAGCTGACAAGAAGTTTCAATCCGGTCCATATCTTTGCAGAAGCTTATTGCTCGTGAAATGTAGGCCCAGATATCCAGAACTCTGCTGTGTACTGAGAACTATACAACCCTTGTATCTTCTCTCGAAACACATCCCAGCTGTCCACTTAACTGCACAGTAAACATGTAGCTCTCCCGTTACAGTAGCAGTTAATTAGGTTGGTCAGGAGGGAGTTTTATTGATCGGCTCAGTTAATTGGTCGTTTAACTGTCCGATCCCACAGGCCCATTCAGCAACACAGCTACTGTTTCAGGTTGTGTGTCTGCAAGGGCATGCACAACAACTGCAGGGCCCCCAATGCACTGGCTGCACAGCCTGACAGCTACGAGCTTTCAAACATTGAAATATATTATATATATATATTATGATTAGATATAGGAACAACCCAATGCATATAGTAACAATATTATGTTCCCTGCATTTACATGTTCTATATACTTCTTTAAAGTAAAAGAGAACACAAAATGAATATGGGTAACCACATATTACAAAAAGAAACGTTCCCAACGAATGCATAAACGTTCGACAACGCATTTCCTGGTGACTGAGCCGGTAAAAAGTGGTTAACTGCTTCAAGACCGTCTTTGTGTTTGATAGAATACGCCCAACATGTCAAACTAAAACATGCCAACAATGTACTAATTACCAATGTGTTTAATCTCATTCATCCTGGTAACTACATGGTGTCTCGTGTCGTAGGATGACAAAGCAGAGACTTTGAGCTTTAATGAAATGATCGACGTATTGAGAGGCAGGTTCAGCACTGATAATGGGTCGGCCCGGTTCTTGTTTTTATGTTGGTTGTCTGCACGCTCGATATCAAGCAATACTTCCTGGATTCAGTTTAATTCTTGTGATAAAACAAGTTTCTCAAAAGTAATTTCACCGGTGAAGTGATCGTTAGCAAGCCAGTCATCTGAAAACTACTTGATTAACTCATTTATCAAGTAGAAACACCAATCATCTGCTGGTTAATGTGAGGATTTACTGCTTTCTGTTGCATTGTTTCTCTTTAAAGCGATTCACATTGGATTTCAATTTAAACACATTCCTTTGAGCTCATATTAGGAGTAAAACAATCATTTGAATGGTGGCTGAACACAGCCCTGATCATATCGTTCGATGTTGGATGCAGCCCATGGCGTTTCACGGCTTATCGATGAAAATTGACATTTCTGCGTACGCTGACAAATCACTCCGAGGTTGGACACGAGGCTCTTAATTGCAGTATCGTGAAGAGAAAGTGAACATTTGACAGAGAGTTTGAGGAGGCGCTTATGCATTTGGTGGAAGTGTCTCGGGGGTGGGGGGGTACAGACACACAATCTGCAGAACATGTACTACTTTGGGCATCATGTTACCGTGGCCAATGGGTCTGCAGGACAGAGGGACAAGGGGGCAGACAGTGGGGGGTGGGAGGCAGCTCCTTGGAGGCCCAATATCACCAATATCAGGTTTTTAACAAAACAAAATATGAAACTGGAGCATGTGGTATGAAATCTGTATTATGATTTCTGATTAGTGAATTATTTAGTAGTCTGAAAGCCCTTCTACCTACGGTAAGGCCGATTGCCAAGGGGCAGAGTGAGTCATGTAAATGTAATACTGCCTAACCCCAATGACAGAGACACTGATGTGAAGTCATACTCGAGCCCAGTCTCACTGCTCCCAGAGACGACGACATGTTCTGACTTTTAGTTTTTCCTCCGAAGCGCGACAACTTTCTGTGTTAAAGGTCTCGTTTACGGTTAGATCCATACATGGTCAAAATGGCCCGGAGACAACCCTCAAGCATATTCATTGGTTTAACCATAGGCTGTATGTAAAAGTGGATGTAGTCATTTGTTTGTGTACTACAGTTTTGAAGCCTCGAGTTTGGCATTTTAGTCGTCACTAACTTAAATGTTTTGGTATCAGAAGTAACCATATTTAGACGAGGGTGGCGCTGGAGAGGGGCAGAGTCCCCCTTAATTATGATCCTTAATACAATTTAAATTTAAGTACAATTCGTTTTAATGAGTTTATATGAATTATTAAAAAACACCTTACAGTTCAAGTTCAAGAACCAGGAACTTACAGAAGCCAAATAATCTTTGGTACCAGTCTGTAAAAGTCTGTTTAATTCTGCTGCAAACTTGTGCACTTAAACAATGAACATGGAGGTCAACCCCCATGCATTGGAGTCTTCCTCAAGTGGCCAGGAACTGCAGTTTATGGCACTTTGGCTTCATTATTCAGACCGGGAGGTTTCTGCTTGGGTTTAACAAAAAAGGTAACAGAAGCAGCAGCGCGGGCATATTTTTTATAAAATGACAGCTGTCATTATAGTTGGAGCCACCAGTGGATGCCTTCATTGTGATGAGAAGAAATCCAAGAATGTTACAGCGCCTTGCCAGGAAAGAGTTTGGCACATAATATATAATATATGATAATGTTAATGAGTGAGCTTCAGAGCTGCTGGTAGGCAACATAGCTAGGCTAGCTGTTTTCAGTCTTTATGCTAAGCTAATCAACTCCTAGCTTCATGTTTGTTCACAGGTGTGCGAGTGACAACAGTCTACATCTGAGTAAGAAAAGCGATAATTTCCCCAAAATGTCAAACTAGTCTTTTAAGAAGCGTTTTAAAGTGAGTTAACCACATATTCTGTCCACAGACTGTACTTAAGAAGTGGACGTAGTCATTGTGACACTGTGCCGTTATGAAGCCTGGAGTTCCCTGAGTTCCCGTCGCCATCTTGGATAATTCACAACCAACGAACAAAAGTTACCTTTTTTGGAATGCGGAGGAGTGACTCTGGTAGTGGCAGCAACCTGTCAATCCCAGTAAGTACTCCCTGCTCTATGGTCTGTGTGACTCTAAATGGAGCATAATGTACTAAATGAACATCATGCTATATTGAAGAAGACTGTAAACTAGAGATTGAGACCATAAACTCATGTTTACAATGTTCATTTTCCTTATTTCTAAATCTGTGAGGAGTACTGTATGCTTCATGCAGGATCATAACACCACTTTCTTGCTTATGCATCATGAGTGGCAATCTTTATTTTCCACTCCTTTGTGACAGATCTTCTTCTTGTTTGATCGCACTGGTGAGTCCAAACTCAACACTTCTGACTCACATACGCTTTCAAGTGACACAAGTGATTTTTATGGAACAAAGGCTTCTGCTGTAATCGACGCAGTGTCAGGATGGACTGATGACATGTTAGATTAGTTGTAATTGATGACAGAGCGCTACTCCGACTTGTGCCGGGGAAGCCAGTAATTATGTTAGATGTAGAACCACCAATGTTCCAGAGGGAGCCCCGCTTCCAGAGATGGAACAATATTTCCCGTAGTTCCAGGAGGAGGAGACATGCTGAAACAAATTACAGGCTCGTGATTGAAACTGATTCTCAACCAGCGGCATCTCTGCAAGAGACAAGTGTGAGAGTAGGTAAAGGTCCCACATTTAAAAGCAGCTGAATCTATGCTACCCTTTTCCCACCAAAATGAGCACAAAAATGCATGGTTTGATGTGTTCAAT
>NW_027176483.1:22326717-22366717 GCF_023349555.1 Cebidichthys violaceus | reverse complement strand
CGTCACACATACTAACATCACACATACTAACATCACACATACTAACATCACACATACTAACATGACTACAGTGTGGACATTACCCGTATGATCAGAAGACTGGAGGACAGAATAGATCATCAGGTACATGTTCAGACCACAGCTTTGATGGATCACAGGGAAATCAGATCATTGTTTGGGTTAAAATAACTACAGAAGTGTCGTGACAGTAGTAAGCATGTTTACGTGATGACGTGGACAACATAGGAACTTATTTTGAGGGATACTTAATAATTATTTTTCATAAGCACGGCTAGTAATGCTGGATAAGACCAGCCTCGTCCAAGTTACATTAGAGACGGACTTAAAGCTCCTCAGGAGCTGATGTTGAGAAGGTGTGAATGCATCCGAATGTCTGACTCACAGGTAATTAAAAGGACATGTTGGCTTCAGGGTGATAGAAATAATGAACCAAATGGAACTAAAGGTATAAAGCAAAAATAAAACAATAGACAAACTTCCTCATCCAAATTTAAAATGTTGTTTTTAGTTTACTAACAACGAGAGTATTTGTTCGGTTCAGGAAGAGATTGTGGTTCATTTAAATAACTGGCATTAATTAAGTACACAAGTTATGTAACAACACTAAGGTGAAGCGATGCTGACTGGGTTTCACGTGGGACAGAAACAGAGGCCACCTGGATGGAAGTCCTCTGTGTGATCGCTTCTCACACAGACACTAAAACCTGCCTCTCGTATCAGCGGTCAAAGGTCACTGACCAGGTGAGGTATTATCTAAGCTGAACTAACCAGTAGTGCAAAGACTAACCACAGCAAACAAACAGCAGTGAGGCAGTGTGTCCTGTGGGTTATTTTTCCTTCACATATTTAAAAGTGCTGTATTTATGAATGCTATTAGTTTCCTGTAATGATTAACACAGGATATGAATAGGGTCTGTTATTGTTATTACCTGGTTTGTATAAATTGTGACGGGGGGGGGGGGAAGGTGCGCGCCGACAGGGGAAGCAGTGGACTCGGAGAGCACGATTTTCCGGTGACTGCTCGGCAACGGACCAGAAAGGAACACAGCGGGAGTCACCATGGGGGTTTGTCGCCAGCTAAAACTTACAGTCCACAAGCCCTCCACAGCAAGCAGTCAGCCCACAGAGAGCAGTGTTTAAAGGAATGCATAAGCAGAGGAGATAACAGGTGAACAGTCACATTCCTACTGCTCTAACTGGAGCTTGAGAGTGCATCAGCACCCACATCGTGACGGTCTTCAATGTGTCGGACGTCCAGATCGTGAGATTGCAGGAACAGCGACCACTTCATCTACCTAGTGGTCAAGGTGATCTGCTGATCCGTCGCGCTTTGCCAAGTCATGCCACATGTGGTGAAATCAGCTGTTTACAGAGTACGCTCTGACACAGGATACAGCGGGTGTTTGGTTAGGCCTCAAGCGTACAGAGATGACACATTGTTCCTGGTTACAGCACATGAGTGACTCACAATGCTCCCACGCTCTCTGCCGGACGATTACCACCATGTGACTCGATGCTTGCTTTGAAGTAATGAACCAACGTTATCTGGGGATTTGAAGGTTCAACCCTCTCAAAGAGTTCTTCTATATGTGAATAAAAATAAAAATATGAAAAGACATGTCGTTGACCGGGATGAAAATAAAGTGTTTTGAATCACTAACGCCTGGAACATGAACAAAACAACCATAATTAAGTCAAACAATGTTTAAGAACTGTTGAATCGACCTAAAGAGAGCCAACAGCCAACTTCAAACCAGCAAGGAGCCTCAGGCAAAGTTACTTTATTACCATATGTCATAATCATACATTGAGTATGGGTGAGATCATTTGATATGCTGCTAAACAGAACAGACTGTTCAAACGAAGTGTCGTTGTATAACAAGGCAATGACAAATAAAGAAATCTAATCTAAGTGGCATCAGGGTTTACACGACACTTCAGGTAAATGCATTCAAATATGAGGAAGAAGAGCCACCTGCTGGTCCACACACCCTTGCTCCAGAACAGCTGCAGCCACCATTAGGAACGCATTGACACTGGAAGCAAAGGTCCTTGAATTACTGTAAAATGGCTGGCTCATAAGAGGCATGCTAGTTGCTGATGCTAATCAAATTCAGCCTCTTTTATAAAAGTAGATGTATGGCTTTAATATCTGCATCAGTCATTGTTGTGTCTTAGAAAACAGCAAGCACAAATAATAAAAGGTGAAAGTTAGTGCCCACGACTCCATCATCTCTAGGAGTTTGTCCTGACTTGGACAGTTTGGAGCTATGTTTGACCTGAAGTTAAGGTGTTGAGATTCAACAGAGAGCCATTTGGTATCATCCAAATATAAGGAACTGAGATTTTGGTTCACTTTGTTGTCTGCAGACATTTGTGTACAAAACATATAAAATGTACAAACAAATAAATGTGCAAATTAATTTAATAATAAGTTAATAATACAAGATGCTTTCTGCATCAAGGTCATGCGCTGGGTTTCACGGTGGATGAGTAACCTGGGCTTTAGCTTGGAGATCTACTGGGAACCACTCAGAAAAATCTAACATTCCTCTTTCCATCTCAGATCAATCACTGCTTTCACCAAAGTAACAGAACCGCTACTCCAATATATAGAGCCGAGTCGTACATATAGCACATAAACTATGTGAGCACCGTGTTGATTCAGCGCGCTCACATTGTTGGGTTATCTCTTCAGGATCAACTGCAGAATTGATGTCGTTGTTTCCCTGAGGAATGAACGAGGACAGCGGGTGTTGTGCTCCGCTGTGTTTTCACCAGCTGGCTTGTTGATGCATTTGAAAGCTCTTCGGGTTCCTACCTTTCTTTTTGTCCCTGGAGGTTAACCGCTCGTACCTTCTTTTGTGTTATACCAAAACTCATTCTTCACTGTCTCGGTTTTCTCCAGACCTGTTGTTTTGTTTTTCACATTTCCCAGCATGATAATGGCTGACAGGGAAGCTTTATTTTGGCTTAAGTGTTGTGTAATCTACCAAACCGGTGTAAAGTGGAGATGGATTACTGCAGCCTTTTCTAACCACTTCATAAATGCAGATATCTAGTGAGGTTTATAGCATATTAGGCTATATGGAAATCTGTGAGTTAACTATGCAGAATAATTCCCCATTTAGAAATGTTTTAAATTGTATTTATTTTGTAGGATGATAAGTAAACTCGTAGAATTTAAAATTGACTCATTTCAATCACTAAGATGCTATTCCCTGAAGAAATGTTCTTCTGTTGGCCTAATATTCTGTTCAGACTGCTGAAGACCACATTTACTTGGATTGATGGGGATCCAGGGGGATTTGATTTCCAGATTATTAATGGACAGATTCAGATTTGTTAGTTTAACATTAACCCTGTGAAAACAAATAGGTTTCAAGATTAGTAATGCTGTTTACTTTGAATTCCTACCCTACCTATGTATGTTACCCACAAATAAATATACAATATAATATATATATTATAAAATATACCATCTTGTTTTCCCCTTCCGACAACCATCTTTTTGGAAGGGACCAGTATGAACCACTCCAAAGTCCCCAGGGTACGCCAACAAACCCATCTACAAGATCCGAAAACTCCTACGCCATCTCCATGATCCAGACACTGCTCTCCACATCCCAAAACTCACCACAGAAGCAAGCGAGTCCAGCAAGCACTTACAAAGTGCCGTCCACGGTCTTCACCCCACCCGGTTCACCAGCAAAGGGCGGATGAGTCCATTCAAAGACCGAAAAACACCGCTGCAGTTCCCCGACTCTGTCGCCCACGAGAAAGATGCCAGCCTCCCAACATCGTCCCAACTATTCCGGGCTCACTACGCACAGCCGGACGCTCCGTCACCACGGAAGGACCACCAGTCCCCCGACAACCGGCCTTCCTTAATCTCCAAATGAAGCTCTAGCGCAAGTTCAGACAGGAAGACTATCCCCTCATGCTTAGGCTTAAAGGCCTTTCTCCATACGGCTCTCCCACTAGCAGCACATACTCTACACCGGCTGTCACTGTCAGAGGTGTCATAGACTCAATCAGCTGTTTGACAGCCGGGTCACCCTCAGCCAATAGCGCTCTGGCACACCCTCTTCGTCAGCCTATCAGCATGCTGCTGTCTCCTTTTAAAGGTGCTGCATCCCCGCCGCCAGCGTCTGCCGCTGTTTCATGCGACCCTCCTCCTCCCCAGCACCATCCGTCTTCGCCGATTCAGCACTCCATCACCATCTCCAGCCAACTCCAGCCGATCCTCCAGCCACCACCACCAGTGTCTGGACTCCTCGGGGGGATTGATATTGTTGCCACTCAGGGCAATCACAACTCAATCACAAATCTCCTCGGCGAGTTCAAGCGCCAAATAATTTCTGTGTAACTAATTAATGCATCATTCCGTCATAATAAAATGGTAACTACTAATCAGTCACTTGTCTCTCCTGATTGAACTGGACCGTAGTAACTCTGCACAACGCATTAAAAGAAAAAGGAATTCCTTTCCACAGATCGGATAAAAAAACTAAACTTTTCAATTCACTCATGTCTAACCGCCGTGCTCATCGCCCAGTAAACACCAGTTGTCTCAATGGACAGCTTCCACAACTTCCACGACCAGTACAACATAACCTTCCCGTCATTCCATCTGGTCTCTATTACATGTTTCGTTCGCTCATTCCATGATGCCCATCAAAACGCCTACCATCAAAGTTTACCATAGTGGTATAAGCTTCTTCTCCAAACTCTTAACCTTGGAAGCCATGTTCTCCCTGGCCTTGTTTGGTTTATTCAGATGCTGCGAGTTTACTGCTTCGACCCTCATATTCGATCCACACCACCACGCCTGCATATCTGACTCATCTTATTTCTCAGATGAAGCAATGACATTCTACTTAAAGCAAACTAAAACTAACCAATCTGGGTCGACCTACGGCCGTCTTTTACGTCAAAATACAGTCACCGCTGAGTCCATTCGAGGCCCTTTCCACCTACTTGCAGTTGCGAAAATCCCAGAGCCTATTGCTAACGGATCCACTATTCATCTCAGAATCTGGCGAAGTAGCTACCAGATTCTGCCACATTCACACCTTGTCCGGCATTTCTCCCGCTCTGTGCTCCGGACACTCTTTTAGAATCGAAGCCGCTACCTCAGCCTCCCGTAATGGCGTCTCATCCAAATCATGGGCCGCTGGTCCTCGCAAGCGTACCGCCGCTACATCCGCTCAGATCTCGAAGATCTTCGATCCGCTCAATGCGATCTCAAGTAACTGGGGTTTTGGGGGTTCGTCATGCCCGGGCGCCACCGAAGCTCCCCCCAACTCATCCAACCGACTCGACAGAAGTGACACATAAGCCTCGCCATCCATTCATGTCTCACAAATACATTGTTAACTTAAACGCATTCCGTTGATGGTGTGCTCCTTGCTAGTGAATAGACTGCAGTGGTTAGTAAATCAAGCTTTTGATTTAAGTGTTTTTATTTTTCTGTTTTGCTGTCTCCAATTGTGTAACCTTTCCTGCATCTTTTTCCTTACTCCCTTCTGTCCTCGACCATTTCTCTCCCGTCTCCCTTCCGCTCTCTTTTTCCCCACACTACCGGTCGTCGCTCTTCTCGGGGGCCACAACACAACAGCTATATTTCTCTGTCACAGTCTGACGAGCACTCGAGACGGTGTCGGGTCATTACTCTAACCTCCCGGGGAGGAGGGATATCAGGATAGAACCCCTCCCTCTGGACTCTCTCTTTCTTCTTAATTACTGACCGGCCAGATAGGGGTGGAGATCTGAATACTGATTAGGTGGATCCATTGCACTGTTGGTGTGCACATTTGAGTGTGTGTCTCTTCCTATGCACTTGTGTTTGAAAATGTGCACACGTTGTGCATGTGTGTGAATCATTGTTCTATGCGCCGTCATTTACAGCTAAATGTACAGTGTGTGTGTGTGTGTGTGTGTGTGTGTGTGTGTGTGTGTGTGTGTGTGTGTGTGTGTGTGTCTGCAACTCTGATTGTGTAATCCTAAGGAGAGTTGATGGGAGAGTCGACCAGAGGGGGAGAAAAGGACGCAGCAATGTATGGAACCAAATTTAAAAAAAATACATTAATGCATTATGACGTAGACAATCTTATGGATAGATTGAGTAAAATTATGAATGAAGAACAACAACAACAACAGTTTGTGAAATGATTGGAGAAACTGGATTAAGTCATTATTTTTAAATGTTGTTTCACCATTCATTTCCATACCCTCACAGCTGAATTTGATCATTATTATTGTATTGTGGTGTTTTTTTCTCATAATCATATCATATCATTTCATGTGGTTTATTTCATAATGTCACATATATACACACACACACACACACACACACAGTACACTGCAGTGTCCTGAGCAAATTGGCCTTCCTGCTTTGACAGAGGCTCATTTCCCAGAAGTCACCTCTCTCTGACATCTAGCCAAGAGTAGTTTAACTACAGTAACACGACACTCGTATTGAAAGCAGCAATCACACTACGAGTGACAGAAAGAAAACGAGACTTAACTCACAGAAGCTATATGTCACGTGAGGAACTAGTGTTTCTGTTCATGCCTGAAGCGAATGCATTTCTATGTAGTTTTGTAATTTATAATAAATACAAAACAAGTTAATCTGGTGTTCAGAGCGAAACACGGCATTCATTACATGACACAGCTAATGTTAGTTAGGAATGTGAAGATGCTTGCCAGAATTCCCAGACCCGGATTTAAACGGGCTGCACCCCCCACGGACACTTTTCAAATGTCATTGGACATTTCACGTAGCTTATGTTTGTTTTGAATGAAAATTGTTTCCCTCAAATGTAAATCAGCACCTCTTCCACTAAATGAGTGTTTATTTTAAGTTCAACTCAAATTATTAAATATCTTTGAGTTAAATATGTTTTCTAGATGTGAGCTCCCGACTTTTATTCTTAACTGTACCGTCACTTCACTAGTTTCTTATTATTTTGTCCAACGGTTATTTATTTATATACCTTCTGCCTTGCAGTGCATTCTGGGGCAGTTGAGGATGTCTGGTAAGATCATGTCTTATACTCCAAAATTCTTTCTAATGTCACATATTCATCCTGGCATTTCTCGCGTACACAAAATCCACACCTCCGCTCCTCGTCCTCGCCATGCTCTTCATCTTCTGTCTCCTCCTTCTTGCCTGAACCCCCATGTGACACTCTGACACCTCCTCTCCCCTTTCCTCCTCTCTCCTTTCCTCCTCTCCTTTCCGGGGTCAGACTGACTGATACCCTCTTTCATTTCCACTTCCCCATTCTCTCTCCTCGTCTCTTCCTCTGCTTTCCTTTATTGTTCATTGCTTTCTCTTTCTCATATACAGACAGGCACATATGCACACACACACACACACACACACACACACACACACACACACACACACACACAGTTCTTTCCTGAGCAAATTGGCCAACCTGCCCCGACAGAGGCTCATTTCCCAGAGGTCAACTCTCGTCTCTCTGTTGTCTAGCTTACAGCACGGACCCGCACACAAATACATAAAAAAGCTGGCATTGCCCTGCAATTCTCATTTTCTGAGGCTCAATCCTCCCGTGCAATCGTCCAAACAACTACAGCCTGTTCTGTAGGCAGGGAGAGCGAGGGAGAGAGCAAGAAAAGGGAAAGTGGAGAGGAGAAGAGACATAGATAAAGTAAATGAAGACGAGAGAATGACAGGAGAGAGAAAATGGCAGCCAGCGAGCGCAAACGTTCGGAGAGCTGAAGAAGCAGCAAAACACAACGAGCTAACATTTTATTATTCATTATCAAACACACTCACATTACGTCAGTTGTCTGTTTAAGAGTTTAAATTTCATTTGTGTCTTGCTTTTTTGATTTTCTGTGATACATTGTACTTGGCTACTATTGTACAACTATTTAACTTCTGAGATGTGCAAACATGTGGTGACATCGACTATGGCGGGACTGAAACCGTCAGGAACAAACCAGCAGTTAATACCTAAACCACGTGAACTGAAAGAGATGCAGACGTCACATTTCACAAATAACCCCTAATAACACAGGAAAACTGAGATGGCTGTTTACAGCAGTTTGGTAATAGTACCACTGTGTGGCTTACCGGTACACACCATCAATGTTGTTAGTTACACCTGTGCTTTTACCACCATGACAAGTCAAAAAGTTAGCTATGCAATAGAGATATTACAGCAGCAGAGGTAGAGCGGGTCCAATCAGAAGACCGTCCGTCCAATCACCCGGTGCCCAATGTGTCCTTGGGCAGGACCGGTGGCACCTTGCGTAGTAGTCCCCTGCCTTCAGTGTGTCAATGTGTGTGAATGGGCGATGCTGGCAAATGTAGTGGAAGGCGTTTTGAGTGGTCGGAAGAATAGAATGGCGGTATACAAATATCCTTTCACCCTTTACACTGTGGGTGTATTCTGAGAAGCTATTTGAAACAAACTAATGCATTTACATCACTGAAAGGATGTTTATGAAGACCATATGGCTCACTTCCATGAGTTAAGTATTAACCTCATGGACATAGACAGGTGGATTCCCAAAGAATGGATGGGAATTGCTGATAGCGCCATGAATTGTGCATCACTTGCAACCACCATCTGCCCCGTCTCAAGGCCCGGTTCACAAAAGTTATTGCACTAACGATATCGCAGTGCAAACGTGGGCCATAATGTGTTGTGTGCAATTTGCCCAATTTTTTCATCTGATTGCAATTATCCATAGAGCAACGTATAAATACTGCCTTTGTGCCACGAACATAGTAGGCAGAACAATGGCAAAGAGAAAATAAAAAAATTCAGATGGCAAGCTGCAGCTCCTGACCGATGAGGTACATTAGCATTCCTTGAAACTCCAGACAAGGAATTTAAACGTGACAGAGAGGAGCCGTATTTTGGATGTGATATGCCACGATCCCTGGAAAGTCTGGGCATGACAGCCTTTATACATGTGATTCACTTTCCACCAAATCTCTAAGGATGTTTGTAATTTTGCCGTATCTGCGTGTGGCTGTTGGCGTTGACCTTTACAAATTGGACTGTTTCTGCAATGGGGCTAATTTGCATAGAAAGGGGCAGATTTTGCGCACATTACCTAATTCAAACACGTGCAAATAACTCCGGTGCAGCGAGACACTATTTGCTCGGCCGGTGATTTGAGAATTACACGGTTTTCTATTTGTCCTATTTGTGCAGGTGTATTTGTGCGAGCCGTGCAATCCTTTTGGGAATTTGCGTTTATTTATCATCATGCAAATGGAGTCGAGACAGAAACAAGTCTCCGGCCCCGTGCTTCATCTGTTTAGTATGTGTGACCGGGATAATGTAAATGGTGTCGCTGTGTGCCCCTGGCAGAGATTCAGCTCTGAGCTGTGGCTTTGCTGCGAGTTGGAGAGCAGAGAAATGTAGCAAGTGATGACAATGAAATGCCTTGTCGCAAAATAATGAGAGTTCAAACTATTTTTACAGATTTTGGCTGCGCTGACACCCTTTAGTGAAGGTTCACTGTACTGGTAGAACACCGGGGCTCATCGCTGGGAATGCAAGAAGTAGGAGGCCAAGGGGAGGTGCCAGGAGAACCCCCTTGGCTTCTGACCATCTTTTAGGATTTTTAGTCATGCGAGTGGTTGAGGCTCAAGGGAAGGCAATGCCAGCCTGTCCCAACACTTTGATCCAGGCAGAAACATCCCGACTACCGAATGGATCGCACGGCATTTTGACTTCATGACATGAATGATGAATAAATCCTACAGATGATAAATCCTCCTGATCTCCTGGTGATCTGGCGTGTGTTTATAACCAAATTATTACATTAAATCATATATAATAATTATATATATGGGGATATACACGTCACTGGGGAGGGGGGTTGGGGGGACATTGGGATGGGTGTTTGGAGAGGCCCCTGCTGGGTGGGGGGAGGGGAACCTGGTGGTCTGGGGCTGGTTGATGGAGCCATGGGGGGTGGGGTCAGGACTGACCCATTGTCTTTTAAATTGACAGTAGAACTCGTCAAGTTAATGAAGACTGGGGAAGGCCTAAATATAGGGAATTGCAATTATCCAATTGTCATGTAATGAAGGCGTGAATTGCATTTTCCATTTCATGAATAGATTGAGAAATGGTTCCTTAACTTACAGTAACTACTTTGAACAAAAGAACTGATTTGTTTGTCAAGACAGAGCTCAGAATCTAATGTAACACTAAGTAATACTTAACATAAGTAATACTTCACATAAGTAATACTTCACATAAGGGGTGAGATGGTTTCTAGATTTAAAGCGAACAAAGATAATCACTTTTTTTAGCTGGAGAAAATGATTTGCTTAATGTCTTCGAGACAGAGGCTATAGGGAGTCACTAGATTTTAGTTGAAGTAAGTAAGTAATAAATGCTAATCTTCATATAATGTTTACCAGAGGGAGCACATACAGGCAGAATAGAACTGGACCGAGGATGGAACCCTGAGGAACCCCACAGGCAGTGCCCAAAGTAGGCTGGTACTCACTAATCCTAACCACTTCTGCATTTTACTCTTGGCGTACCACGGCTTTTTCTTGCTAACTGGCACTTCTCACAAACTGCCGGTACTCTGTTTCTCTGTATCCGGTCCTCTGGGCATTTCATAATCAACTGACGCAACGTCAACCTTTTTATGCGCCGGCCTCATAAGCCATAAAAACACCAAAACAATTGGGAGAGCATATAGACGAGGCAACACAGGGCAGAGCGGGAGATGAGTTGTTGTGCAGAAAAGTGCACAACTTTAAATTTGAAAGCAAATAGTCTATAATGAAACATTAAAGGTTTTGTGAATCTGCTTGTTTAATTGACAGAATATAATTTTACCAGGCAAACATTTGTAGAATAATTAAATGTGGATATGAAGACTGTGATATGTTATACAATAAGTTATTAACTAGAGCAGGTTTATGTTTTATCTAGGCCTAGTAAAGGCCTTTTTTGACAATTTTTGTGAAATGTCAAAAAACTTCCAATTTTCTTTTGGGTGACCCCTAAACCCGATATATCCCAGTATCTTTTATTGACCGTTAAAATTCAGAATGTAGGCTAGTAATATTTGCTGATACTAGCCAATACACACGTTATTGAAGCCGGAGAGACTACACAGGGTTCTATATTAACCATGGCCTAATGGCCCTTGGTCACAAAAAGTTACTTTGTGGCCACCAAATGTCGCATGCAGGTGGCCACTAAGTTTGATTAGGTCTCTCTTGGAATGAGACTGCCTGTCTTAGTGAGATTATGTTGTCGTTGTCCAAACTGAATTTGACGTGAGCGAGCATCGGAGACAAAGTCACTTTGATTACAATGTCTTCTGCTGGTGTGTCGTATCGCCCTGACAACACAGCTTTAGCACAACTGTTTCTTCACATCCTGTCGCTCACTTTGAAAGCACAATAATGGACGAGAAAAGTCTTCAAAAGTCCACAGTATAGTATTTAAAAAATAGTTCTGTTACGGTATGTCAAAGAGTCATAGTATGTCAAAAAATACATTCTATATAATGTGAATTAAAGTCACAGCATAGAATGTCAAACTGTCCTAAAAACATCAAAGTGCATTATAGTGTGTATATATATATATATATATATATATATATATATATATATATATATATATATATATATATATATATATATATATATATATATATATATATTGTATAGTACCCTGAAAAGTCAGTAGAAAAGCCACAAACCACTGCTAATTTTGTTCTGATGCAATTATAATTGTAATTTGTGACTTAAAACTACAATAGTGATAATTTAGTGACAAAGCTGATAAAAAACAAACAAAAGCTTGTTATGATGAAATGGTGCAAAAGTTAGAAAGCGGATGAACGTTTAACGTATTGATGTATTTAATTAAAAGTAGAGGAGGATTTGTTTCTCTAATGTTCCCTGAAGAGGTGGTGGTTGAAGAGAAGACAACAAAAGACAGAACCAGAGGACACAGCTGTTCAAAGATGAAGCAACTTTTAATGAGTCAGAATCATTCACAGAGCCACCGTAAAAGTTCACCACATCTCAGCTTTTTAAAAAGACATTATACACGTTGTCAAATTATTCTAATACATAGAGTTATAAATGATAGTATGGAGACACAGATATACAACACTTTACCCAGAGAGAGAGAGAGGGAGAGAGAGAGACACTGACTTATTATTGAGTAATGGTAGCTTTAACATATTCGGCTTAAATACTTTGTATGGGAAACATGATGCAGGGAAAGCAGGGATGAAAGAGTACATGAGCAAGTAAGATTGATTAAATACCATGGAGAAAAGGAAGGAGAAAAAAGTAATGCTCAAAATAAGGTACTATAAATATGATGTCGTGAGCCAATAGAGTGAAGCGAAACACAATGATCCTCACCCTAATGCCATTAGAGTTAGTGAAGTATACATCTGAGACTCAATGAACGCTTTAGGCTGTGACCATACAGGACACATGCAGCAGTGTGACGAGTCAGTCAAGAGTTTGAATATGGCAAGTCATTTTACCATGTAATAGCAGATACCCTCGATTCAGATCAGATGTCCACAGTAACATTCTTCTTAACCACATTTTTTATTTCAGATATCCACAATTTCTTTCTGTCTCAAAAAAATTTGAATGAACATTTTGGAAATTTGTGACAGAATTCTTACTAAGAAAAAAAACCTCCAATAAATACATTGCGACTAGTAAGAATGTCATTACAGATATCACAAATTGTCATGACAAAAAAAATGAGTTGTGGATGTCTGTTCTGGGTTTCCAAAAAGATAATAATTGGCCAAAATGGCTCACTTTAGTTATGACTAGTAACAATTGGATTGTAGATTTTGAATTGTAGAAATTGAAGGTATTCCTACTCAGAATTCTATTGCAGATATCCAGATATCTGCAATATATATATCCAGTCAAACTATTACATTTTAAAATACTTTTGATTGGAAACGTTGTAGATATCTTCGTCAAGGCTTTACCATAGGATCCCACAGGAATGGCAGACAAAAGTATTGGAGAGTCCAAACAGTGGAGGCTCTCAGAACAGATTTAGCTCATTCCTTGGCTACTGAAAGGTATTCTTCCACCAGCAGATCGGACCCTACAATTTAATTTGACAAAGGAGATAATTGATTTGCTGCTTCTAACTCAGTGAGGATTAGACGCTCCTCTCTGTTGCTGCCTCATCTTGCGACTGAGGCCGATACCACAACTGGGATTTTGCTATGCAGTCTTATGGGCAATTCGTACTTTCCAAGTCTCCATGTCTGCGCGGACCCCAATAGCCCGTACGCATAGTGAGCGCGCCTACTGTGCCTAGTCCAGTTTCAGTCCACACTCCAGTCCAGCTGGTGGGGTACGCACCTCTAGTTGGTTTGCCAAGAAGAGGATAACAAAACGGATGCCTGTTTTAAAGTAAGGTTGCACGAAGAGATCCGGTGATCCCCACAATTGTACAACCAAAGAAATAATGACATTGCCACCAACTGAAATGGAGTGTGGATCGGGAAACGTGCATGCGTAGAATTGTAGTATGAATGGAACCGTATGCACAATGGAAAGTTTGTCTGAGGCTTTACAGACCAGCTATGATTCAAAAGACTTGGGAGTTAGTGACAAAAAACAAGAACTTACATGGTAACCACTGTGAGACTTTCCGTGAATAGATATCTCTATATATGAATTGCAAAAACACTTCAGTGGGAAAATTCGGGTGAATTTGCGTCACAGTCTAAGCGCACAATGAAGGCCGGTCTAAGGTATGCCTGACATATCTTTGAGCGACCCCAGGGGTGTGAGCACACACTAAACATTATGTAAGGCCCTCAGGACTACAGACACTGCCCTTGTACTTTCTTCTCAACTGATTGTAAACCTATAAACATTCTAATGAAGCTGCTTCTCCCCAGCACCTAATAGACATTAGTAAAAACCTGACTTCCTAGAGGACACCCAGAAAAACACATTCACAGTGAGAAAGATGCAACATACCGTACTGATCCACCACGTGTGTGCTTCTACATTCTCCAACAGAACTTTTCAGTAGCATAAAAGACAAGAAGCTGTGAGTTGTTGCAGGAGATTCCTGTCCCTGCTAAATCTCCATTTTCATAAATACTGATACTTATGGAATATAGCCATTTAATATGGTTACAGTTAAATGAGAAAGCAGCCATTCATAATTAAACTAGCAATGGTATCATACAGTAGTTCTTGAAAGGTCTTAGAACGAAAGAGGCTGGGTAGGTTTACACAAGCTGTAAGAAAACGTTGGTCCTATTTCATCCTGGCATTGGGGTCGTACTTCCTACATGAATGTGTAAATTATGGTCATGAATCATGAGGCCGCACACAAAAGCATTGGAATCTGAGGCCCTTCAGCGTCTGTACGAGACGCACCAGGCTTTCAAGTAACCACCATGTGAACACAACCGCGTCATTATTAGACGATCTGAGAAAACACTCCGGGAGTGCGAGGGCGTAGTATAAAGACTGAAAAAGCCACAAAGGGGCGGGAGGAACAAACGAACACAGGACTTTCAACCAGGAAAGCGATGTTGGTGTCCGAAAGTTTTCTGTAATTTTGTTTCGTTGTTTGTGTTTTACGCAATTTAGCCATTTTAATCCCGACCATGAGTCTTTCTAAATCAAACTGTTTTTTGTTGCCTGAACCTAAGCTCGGGTTTTTGTTTAAAATCATGACGTCAACCTCGCGTTTACTGTGACTGTGTGCTGGGCTACCCAACTGTGTTATAAGGCAATGACTTGGAATGAGAACGTGTAGATGTTTGCGTCTGCTCGATCTCGATAACCTTTTACCTCCATTACGACTTTAATGCCAGGTGAAATTTTGGAGTTAAATTATTTTAGAACAATGGTGCTTTTGAGCGACTAGTTGTGAGACATTGACATCAGATACAATCACACAACACTGAGTAGTATGACAGTGGCGTACATGTAGTTGGAGCAGCTATCAAACCCTGCTAACCCTTTCTTAGTCTCCTTCAGCCTTGTGACCCATTCTCTTCCCTGACACAGATGACACATTAATACAGTTATGGCTATAATTTAGGACAAAAGTTGAGCAATGGCTTGTCATTTTGCTGTTAAGTTGACTCAACAGCAGCATAGTGTGGGTTCCGTTTGTCAAGTTAATGGATAGAGCGCTGCTTTTTAATTGCTGGTTGGTGTCATTGAGCAAAGACAGATACAATTTGTATTGATTGTGCCAGCTGATCCATGGGCTCAGACACCCAAACTAAACTCAGTCTTTGCTCACTGGCCCAATGCTTTTGCCTTTGACAGAATATCAAACCTCTCAAGCATGTCTAGCTAACGATCCCATGCCCTGATTTGTCGTTACTGGTGAGATCGGACCATTGTCCGTAAACGGGTGTATTCTAAATCATAATGTTTTACGTTTCTCAATCACCTGAATTTGCAACTTAAATAAGTTTTAAAGAAAGGATCCCAAAATGCCCAAGGTTCCACTCTTTATCCTAAATGAGCTAAACACGCCATTCGTGGACATGCAGAAATAAATAAAAAATACAAATTCTGACTGAGTGGCAAACAAAGTAAATCCCAAAATGTTGAACTGTTCCTTTTAAAATTGAAGAATGTCCTTGATTCTAGAAAATCATTTGAAATCTCAGCAGATCAACGAAACACCGACCCAATAACTTCACATATTTCTTCTACTGTCCTGACTCATACATTACCATCAAATGAGCAACTAAAAGAATCATGAACGGAAATGATTTTAATGTAGATTATCTCGTTAAAATGTTGAAACGACATCGTGTGACTAAATAAAGTAAATAAACAGTAATTACAACTAGAAAGAAAGATTATCAAAATATCTATTGGCTTTCACTGAACCGTTTAACAACACATCAAGAAGCTAAAAATAATCAAACTGGAGAAAAGGAAATAAGTTAACATATCTCAAGACGTAGAGATTTACAGTATATACATTCTTTTTAAAAAGATTGTGTTCATTGACTGGTAGCTCCGTTGTTCTCCTTTCAGTTCACACTTTCTGTTGCCAAGCAGCAGTTTGTAGTCACTGACGTCAGAGTGGATCCAGGCGTGTAACGCAACACAAAAAGGCTTCTGTTAAGTCATCCTTGAAGGCTTCCTCCAAGCCAATTGCTTGTCTTTGTGTGGCGATCACTTCTGTCCTACCCAGTGGCAGAATATTCCAATGGCTTTGGAGCATGGCAGAGGTCCACTCTTTGATTTGAAATAAAAATAAATAAAAAATATATAGAATATGTATTTTTTTCTTTCTTGAAAACAGAAAATGTAACTTCACCTTGGGTAGTTCAACGTTCTTGTCAAGCTGCAAAGGGTACAAAAAAAGCCTTCTTCTTTTCATTCATTTTTGCTTTTCCTCCCAGGGGTTCATTTTTTTCTGAATCATTTTCAACATTTTATTCTTGTTTTTGTGTTGGTTTTTTTTGCAATACATAGAGTGCTGAAAGTTTGTAAGAAAAACAAGGAAGGTTCAGCTAGTGTACATTTTTTTTAAGCAGGTAAACAAAATGTAAAAGTGCTCTTATTTTGAAAGACTTTTTGTTTGTTTGTTTCCAGTGTTTAGAAAGAAGTAGGAGGCACTTAGGTCCATCTTTATGGCGACAGACAGTCACTCAGGCCACACTTCCAGGCTCAGGATTGGAAGGTCCGGTCGGGCTCTTGCAAAAGTGAACAGCTCAGTGAGTCCAGGACTAGAAGGTGTGTATATATGAAGGCTCGGCAGATGAAAACACTGAAGCATTGGACTAGCACTAAAGAACACAACGGCTGCTGCACAGGACAGGTTTGATTTATGCATGTTGTTCACTTCCTCTATGTTTCAATGACCAGTGTTGACAAAATGAAATCTGTCCTACATATTGTCAAGTGAACAGTCCATTCCATCAACGTTTAGCAACAACTGCCTGGTCCTTCTTTCACAGATGTATGTCTGGAATGTGGTGATTTACTTCGTCAGCATTTTTAGCTTTTTTCTTTGGATTTCGTATCTGGACAATTCCGGTTGCAGTGACAAGGATACTGCCAGTTTCAGGAATAGGCATGCCAACAGAGGTTCAAAAAATTAAATGATGCAGCACCTACGTTCCTCTCTCCAGTTTTAATAGGAACCATCCACCAAAGATTATTAGGGGCAGACACCTGTCTCACAACCCAATTTGTACCCTCACAGATTTACTTAACAGACGAATGTTTAGTACTTCTGAACTGTGGGGGTCATGAAGAGCTTGCGAAACGTTTGCCATGAACACTCAAGTTCTACACGAGGGGCATTGAGTCCAATCTGGCCAAGCACTGCTGTGAAGTTAGAGAGAAATAGACAACCCTGGGCAAGATATCTTGGAACACAAAAGCTTCCACTTTTGTTTCCAAAAACACAGCTATTTCTTTAGATTACTCTGTGCAGGTCAACCTTCTGAACTTCTACATTCCACAGCAGAAGTCAAGTGTGGTTTACTGTGTGACAACCAGGCAATAGCACAAGCCGAATGAGGCCTAGCAATTTAGATGGCTCCAATTTAGGGTTTTTGAAACCTAGTTATGTTGAACCATTGCCTGACTTACCAAGGGACACAGATACATCCTTGTTAGGGTGAGGTCAAATAGCCTAGGACAGGATATTTAAAATTTAGCCAGATCGAGCCAGATTCAACCAGGCTACGTAAGGCTTCGTCAAGATAGAACCAAAACTGTTTTGATTTTGACAGTGAAATGACGATCACATAGGACATGATGGTACCTAAATCATTAGGATAAGAAAACCAACAATACTAGACCAGTACAATCAGGGTAATCCAGATCAGTCCAATTTGATGCAATCCAATCTTCATAGTCTCTTAGTCACGAGTTCATTCACAAAAGGAGCAAGGCTGGACCTAAGAAGCCTCGGCTCAACCTTTCCGGTAAGGTTCAAGACATTTCCTTTGATTATAATGCAATGCAATCCAGTTCATTCCAATCCAGTTAAACACACTTTACTCCACTTTAGTTTGTTCATCCCGATTCTTATATGTCAGGCAGTCGGATGCAACACAGTCCATTTTTAATCCCAATCCACACGGTTCCATCTTCGACTATGCTGTGAGTCCAGGCCAGACTTCCACTCTCCAAGGCAATCCATTCCCTTCTAATCCGGTCTACTCATTTGTATTCAAGTGACGATCTAGTCCAACCCAAAGCGCATCCAATTCCTTTTCCCTCTTATTCATTCCTATCCCAGTATGTCCAGATAGACCGGCGTGGCTTTCATCAGAGTGAACAGTATCTTCTGAATGTCTTTGATGTTGAGACGCTGCTGTGGCTCCCTCTGCCAGCAGCCCAGCATCATATCGTAGACTTCCTTGGGACAGAGCCTGGGCCGCTCCAGTACCCTGCCCTGAGTGATGCACTCTATCACCTGGGAAGACAGAAAGACGCACCGTCAAACAAGAAACAACATATTGCCTTGTTCTGAAGAAGCATTGGTTATGCAATTTAAAGATCACATGTAGTGCAACACACATTGGCTGCTTTGCAGAATGTGTCATTTGACCGGAAGCATCACACAGACAGAAGAAGAAGTCTTGGCACAGTAATCAACATGTAGCTGTACAACATGTAGGAACTGTTGATCAAACTGCTGCTTTTCTGGAGAGTTGAAAAACATTGATGGGAAAAAACTGTTGTTGAAATAGTGACTATATATCATTTTTAAGTGTATTACTATCATTATATATTTATAGTTTACAGTTGTGGGACTCGTAATGTATTCTGAAAATGTGATACTACAAAAGTTTACATTTTTCACCATTCCTTTTATGTTTGCTTCAGTTCTACACTAAACAATATATCACTGTTCATTGTGCACTATCTCACCTAGTTATTGATTGTGATTGTAAGTTCATTTGGACTGCTTTGTGCTTGTAAAGTGCTCTCCATGCTTTGGATAGTCTAAGAGTGAACAGAATTGTTGTATATTATACTCTAGCCAACACTTGGGTGTGAAGGCGATGTGTAGATGTTGTATTGGCTGTATTGAACACAGGGTGAGTTATTATGTTATGTCAGTCAGTTTGATACATGCTCAGAAAAGCTTGGATGTTTTCAGGGCTGACCTAGGTGTTCTGCTGATAACCTGGGTTCAGTGTCAAACACAGTGTTCACCCAAAACCAGAAAGTCATTTTATCATTAAGAATTCTATTTGGTGTCTAGAGCCAATGCCCTAATCCACCGTTGGTCTACTAAATCAGGCTGTTACAGACACTGTTCCTATCACTGCAACATGTATGTCTTCCACAACATCAATTCACATGTAATCCATGTGACTGTAAAGGTCTGGGATGGATGTATGAATCCAACATCTCTCCACTGTTACCCCGGGTTAGGGTTAACGTCCCGTGTGAATCCAGAGGTCAACATTGACCTATTTGTCCTGTAACTTCCGTACTTAAATAACCGTAGTCATTTTAACCCAAACCACGATTGTTTCCTCAACGTAACTAGTAATACTTTTGTTCCCTGCGAGGTGAACAACTAGTTTATTTATTTTGAAATTGACCCCCGTTGCTGGACATTCGTAAGAGAACGCACAAAAGAAATCTGGAATAACTTTTCGTAAAATATCATACGAGGGTATGTCGACTAAAGAGACAGTGTTGTTGCTGTTGCAATTAAATTGCTCTGTTATATTTATTATCTCAATGTAATCCACACACAATGAGCTCTCTGTATTCTGGGTTTTTAACATATTACTCTGTGAGACTCGCTCAGTCATATCTGGGGCTCCCTGCTGTCAAATAGGCTCTATTAGGTTTTCCTTATGCTCAGCACCTTTAGCAAGAGCTTCATTTCCTCTTTGTTTTTCTCTGTGCAGTCATTTAAAAAAAAAAAAAGCCTCACTGACACTTTCCACATGAAAATGTCTTCCCTCAGGCCATTTGACCAGGAACTAAGAGCAGGAACAGAAAGACAACCTGAACTATTACAGGCGCTCGCTTCCTTGTGTATGCAAGGGTACAAGCTGGAGAGGTGCAGGACCATGTTGTTTTTCAAAGACTAAACACCAACATGGGTTGAATCATTGGATAAAGTCATGTTGTGAATTTTGTAAATGACAACACCTATCTTTGTTTTCAATAAATTGTGACTTTAGATAATTCCAGAGACGAGGACTTGCTGCAGCTCACGCAGTGTGTGTGTGTGTGTGTGTGTGTGTGTGTGTGTGTGTGTTTGAGAGAGATTGGCAGAGTGATGGAAAGAGAAGGTGGAAAGTTAGCTTATTTCTCATTCTTTTGCTCTGTCTAGTTATATTTTGGTAATGTCCCCATGTGTTCCGATCTGTTTTAATTAGCTGTCGATGCTGTTTGTGGGTGAACTCAATTTTGTGCTTTCCACGGAACCAACTCCGTCAGCGCTCTGCTGCTCGCGCACCTTCTGTCTTGAATCTTTTTCGGGTCGCTTGTGCTTCGGCCTCGTCTTCGTTGTTCGCCTTAAAGCTACTGGCGACGAAGCGCAACAACTCTGGCGCTGATGTTTCCCGTTAAAAGCCTTCCAGTGGCTCAGAGGGCAAAATCATTCATTACGTGAGAAACGTCTGCAGGAAGTGTTCGTTTCCATTGACGGCAGTTAACAGCGATCAAAACGAACGAAGCAATTAGTTACATCAAGAGTGGTGAGTCTGTTATACATATGTTGTTTTTACTTACACACATGCATTTTACTTTGATCTAACTACATTCTTACACAAGAATTGTACTTTTTACTTAATATAGTATTATTTCTACATTTGACTGGCCTTTGTATTGCCCATTGTGGATGCAATTTAAGAAATGGCTTTTGTATGATTTTCGTCAGTTACGCACACACACAAACACACTCGGCCGAACGCATGATCTCCCCGCTGGCATACGCCTGGCAGACACAATAAAAGAGCAGAAGCCTGGATGTGCATGAATATCAGAACGGGACCCATGATGTCTGCAAAGGAAGCCTCATAAAAATGTGATTCTACAACTGTGTGTGTGTGTCATACTCTACAGAATATTTCTGTTTGTCAGGCTGATCTCCGTGGGATATCCGCATGAATT
This sequence comes from Cebidichthys violaceus, assembly GCF_023349555.1. NCBI lineage: Eukaryota > Metazoa > Chordata > Actinopteri > Perciformes > Stichaeidae > Cebidichthys > Cebidichthys violaceus. The sequence goes on along the minus strand of NW_027176483.1, from coordinate 22,345,569 downwards.
GGACGCCACAATTCACAAGTCCCTTTTTTATTTCCCCAGAGCACAAACAGACCATAATGAATCTGCGCGGAGTTAGGCTTGTTGATCGATACCTACTGACTCAATTTCTACCACCAGCTGCTGAGCTTGCCGCCTCTCCGGTCCATCCTTTTGTTTTTTGAACAAAAAGTGCCCACTTATGGAAATGCCAGCGCTCTACCTACACTCACTCAGAGATGGAGGACGAGCAAGCTGCCACTGTTGGAGCATATCCCCCCCCCCCCCCCCCACCAACAGGGTAAGAAACTCGTTGTTCAGGTACAATGTGAATGCCAACTCTATTGTTGCTGCATTTGGCATGGTGATAAAATAAACATCTGAACGACTGTAGAGGCCGAGAGTCCATGCACCTTAATGTGCTCTTGAGGATGAAGGAACTAGTACCAGGAACAGGAAGTAGTCTTTCTGCACTGCTGAGCTATAACTCATCTCTTGATACCTGGTTTTTGTCAGTTGGACAGCACTGTATGGGAGCTCTGGCAATAAAAGTCATACATGACTTAAAACAGACTTCTACCACATGTTAGGTTGTGTTTAATTGTTTCTACCGTTTTATTTTGACATCCCTGCCTCTTGTGTTCTGTGTTCACTTCCTGTCCTTGTCCGTTTCCCGCCTCTGTGATTGTCTGCCCCGCCCTTAATTGAACCCTGCTGTGTTTCGTCATAAGCACCCTCCCAGTGTATTTAAACCCTGTGTGTCCCTGTCTCTGGTCGTCTGTTGCGTAACCTGGTCTGCTGTGCTCTGGTCTACCTGTATAAGACCATTCATGGTATGGTCCCTGTGTTGGTCTCCTGATTGTTTTTGGTATCCTCATCCCTTTTTCTTTCATGTTTGTTGGACTTGCCAGTTTGACTTTGGACATTTTTTCTTTTCTCATTAAATTCTCATCTCACAAATCCTTCTGCTCCCGCATCTCTCTGCGCTTGGGTCCATCCCCTACCAGTCTTTCCCATAACCCTGACACCGCATGCAGTTTGTACATAAGATCAGATACAGTACCTCATTATTGGCGAGCTGGAACCACGGCTGTTTGCCGTAAGTGAAGATCTCCCAGAGGATGACTCCGAAGCTCCAAACGTCACTCTCTGTGGTGAACTTCCTGTACATGATGCTCTCTGGAGGCATCCAGCGGATAGGCAGCATGGTGTGACCTCCCACCTGAACACACACATAGAAGAAAGAGGTTTTAGAGATGAGCGTGAAATGAGTATGATAAAGTGTATGATGAATATCTTACCCTTGATGCCTTTGGGGGATGATTTCGCCATCATTGAAACGCCACAATTATTGAGGGACACACACAAATTAGTCAAACTTACATGTGGTCACTTGCTCATACAATGCCATTATTTTGCAAGTCACAAGCAAATATTATATATTGACAATCCCAGGTTTACAATCTGGAATCAACTTTGGGATTTATAATGGAAAATTCCATTTTATTACATTTTTCTGGAAAAACAAACTGTATTCATCAAAATAACTGACCTGATCTCTTTACCGCTAACCAAAGGTACAAATAGTGCCTATTGTTTCCCAAAATGTGTTTGGGTGGACGTCCAACCCTGTCTTCTCAAAATGATGTTTGTATGCTACTGCTTTGTTTTGAGGCCAACGTCATGGCTGCAGTTAAACTGTTCTTTGTGTCCCGTATTCCGTAGGTCCAGACCAATCCATCCATAGAAGCCACGCCCATTTGGCTGCACTTCTGGTGGCCAAGCTATCGCTCCACGTGCACTGACCTACTTAGAACAAGCATGCAGTTCATATGCGTGATTCTAGCAGAGTTTTAGTGAACTTCTAGAAGTTACATTCACAGTTAACATTCTTAAAACTGTATAAAGCGAAACAGTGACCAGTGACATTTTAAAAGCACTGTTCTCTGCAGCTACAAATCATGGACCCTGTGGCATTTCACTATTAGTTTGTGAATACAAAACTCTACGCACAATGCTGATAATGAGGATCCAATACAAACCCAATACAGCCTCCTGAGTTCTACTGAGTTCTATCATACAGCAGGTCACTTCCTGTGGATTCTGTCATTGGGTGGACTTTTCCTCTAATCAGACATGAGTAATGGTGAGGATATGAGAAGAATATCTTCTCTATTATCCGACAGCGTGTACATCAGACGGACTGAATCATTATTCATCTGCTCCTGCCTGCTCTCCAACTGCTGTGAAATCATAAAGCAGCTTGACTAATTTAGTCAAATATGTGCCTCCTAATCACGACTCACATAATGAATGACCTCCAGTGTGCCGCTGACTAATCGACCTTCCTGCACCCCTCCTCCCTCCTCTGTCTGATTCCCCGTCACCTCTTCCTCCTATCCTGCCATCCTTTACTCGTTTCTCCATCATAAATTAGTCATTTCTTCAATATTCAATGAGCACTTTTACAACTTTAATTGAGTCTGTTATTAGTGATCATTACTGTGTGTAACCTGTTCTCTCTCATCATTAACATACACTGACTTGAATACTTGCAGAATTGTTCCAGGCATGAGAAATCCAAGGGGTGAAGCTGCATCTTCATTTAATCCATTTCCATGAAGATAATGCTTCTGCAGTATTTCACTTTTGTCAACAGAAGTTATCATCAGTCACCATCAATCATTATTGGAGTGAATGAAGAGTGGCAGCCCAACCACATGACATCACCGTGCTTTGATTTTGCTTAATTAATGACTAAGTTTTGGTGGTGGATATAAACACACCCCTATAAACTAGAGAGAGTGCTGTCAGAAGTTTGTGCTTTACATTGGACATTTAACCCGTCGTGTGTTGCAATGGTGACGAGTAGTTGTCTAACATTCAGAATGTCTGATGATCCATAAGCTCACTGTGTTACAATAATCCATATTTTAACTATAATACATAGCTCAATAGTCATAGTCCAGCAGGTGCTCTTCCATAGCTGGGTAATTATTAAAATAATGGTGGCTGCGTCCCAGTACTAGGACTCTGGTCTCGTGCATGCTGACTCACTATCATGGCTCATTGCTGGCTGTTCTCATTCACTGTTTGGACTTATACCTACAAAAAGTAATGCAATACAAATTTGGATACAACCCACTTAATGGTGAGCAGGGTGTGCAGGGCGGCCGCCGAGGAAGTCAGGGGGATGTAGTATGAAGAGAGACAAAATAGGGGTGGATGGATTGGTCAAAGACACACAAAAGTTATTATGGACTTATTCTAACTTACTTTTGCTTAACTTACATAACTACTTTAGTTTGTGACGTAAGTTAAGTAACAAACACACAACTTTCACCCCGGAGATCGCTGTTGGTCAACATTGACTTATTTTAACGTACTTTTGTTGCGTAACCTGCGTAACTACTTTTGTTACGTAACTTCTGTAATTAACTCCGAACGGAAGTTACGTAACAAATGTACTTATTTTAAGCCAAACCACAATCTTTTCCTAAACCTGATTAGTTTTCTGCACTGTGAGGGCTTGCCCAGGCGCACTCAGGTGTTGCTGGACATTCGCAAGAGAACTTTTTGTAAGATGGCATGCATACCGTTGTCTGAGGATACGTTGCTCGTGAAGACAATTAACAAAGCTATGAAGCTGGAGGGCTGGTTCTGTAATCCCATTTCAAACAGTGAGCATGGCTGATGCCCCCAACGTTGCACCCCTGGCCTGATGTGGCGTCGTGTCTGATGTGATCGCATCGTTCTGAGGGAAAGCACGACAAAACCTGAACCCTGAAATCATTTTGTCATGCTCTCAAATTGAGGAGTTCAAATTGAGTCCACTCTCTTGAATAGAGAGAGAAAAAAGCTTGATTATTTTCTACCTGTCTTTCCAGAAGATGATTCTGGGACAGCACTTTTCCGTAGATTTTAAATGCTCTGCATTAATCGCATTCGTTCAAAGGCTTCATGTTCTCAGGCTTCGTGTTCAAGCCCAGGGTTACTGCTAGCCTCGGGCCAAGAGCTGGCCTGACTTTAATCATTCTCTGGTTCCAGCTTCTACATTTTTTTTTATGTGACTGTAAACTCAATATCTATGTTTGTCAAAGAAGACAAAGAAACAGGAAGAAGTCACCTTGGGTTCGTTGAAATTGTGATTGACTTTCTTCACAATTTAAGTAGGTAAAGCATCAATATTCAGAACAATATTTCAAGACTGAGCTGCCATAAGGGTAGAGGTAGATGGAGATATATGCACTGCAGCTTTGGTTTTGTAGCCGGAAGCCGGGTACAGCTGTGAGCATGCAGCGCAGAGACGCTGGTACTCCATCTGACCCTGAAGTCCTGCATGCTTCGGTGCAATCTGCTCAGTCTGAGCTGTAGACAGAGTTCCCAGAGTTCTATTTGACTGCAGGCGAACAATCTGCACAGGGAGGAGGATCACTCTGGGGGAATGATATCCTCTGTCCCGTTGGCTGTCTGAGTTTGAATTGTAGACAGCGGACGCATGTTAATCAGCCAGTCATTCTGTCCTCTCAGACGGAGTACAGCTGGGAGGACATGTGGCCCTTGTGTCTGGAAAAGGACATTATTGGCTTACTTGCCAGGAGATTAACTCAATTTAAAAAATACCAATAAAAACAGGAAATTGTGGAAGTTGTTTATTATTGTAACCAAGACGACGAAGGTCCTGCGACCCAAACCGAGATGTTTCTCTAAGCTTAGGTAGGCCAAGGTGCACTGTGTAACGCCTAGCCACGTGCCCCACAGAAATAAAGGGCAGCATTCCACCTCTACTACTGGGTCGATACAATCTTAATTCACGGTCATCAGTTCTAAAACAAAAGTACTAACTTTTCCCAAGTACTAACTAACAACACATTCAACCTAAACAACATTGTGCTGCATTGAGGTGAAGGTCGGTGAGTGTACACAAGGGAGTGAAGAAGTTCACTGTTGATAAGGGTAAAGATTTAAAGAGAGTCAGTTGGCCGTCGCTGCTGCTGCTGTCTACCACTGGGCCCCGCTGAGACATCGGAGCAGCCATTAAAAAGAAAGCAGTCCACAGAAGCTACTTAGGGGGATGGGACTCGATGGAGTCATTGACATTTACTGCCAAATACAAATTATTTCCCACCATGCCAATTAACGTGCTGAGAGAGTCTCCTGAAAATCCCTGTGAGCCGCTGGTACAAGCGTCTATGAAGACAAACCTCTTCTGCACAGGAAGGAGACGTAACAGGCGGTTTCTCTATCTGGGACCCACATGATCGTTTTCAACATCTCATCCAGGGCTCATTAAAACATTACAAATCCTTAAAAAAACAGCTGCAGGCTGAATCATTTAGAGAAGCTACAAAGTTACTCATAATGGGATGGCCATTTAAGTTATAGCAGCCTCCTTTCCCACAGCTATGGCACACTGGTACCAATCAGATGTCCATCCTCCATCTGTCCACTGCTGACATGTTGAGAACAAAACTTAGATGGTCCAAAACCACAATGAAAACCTCCAAAGGTGAGTCTGGATGGGTGATGTCATGTTCCGCTACATCTACCAAAAGCACAACACATGTATTGGATGGTGAAGAAGGCATCCAATAAAGGTCAAGGAACTATATACTGTATGTGTCGCGTGTCCGTTTCCGCTCGTTACTGCTCGTTGCATGCATGGTGTCTTTTCTAAAGTAACTTCAAACTTAGTTTCAGCCTTTTACATTTTTTCAAAATAAACTCCCAGCAACAAAATGACTTAGTTAGGTTTAGGCCACAAAAGTACCTGGTTAGACTTAGGAAAATGTTGTGGTTTGGCTTAAAATAAGTGTCCTACTTTTGTTTGGTAAAATGTTTACCTTTTTTAACATAACTGGCATTAGTTAAGCACGAATCTTGCATTACCAAACTAAAATATGTCAATGGGACACGAACAGCGGCGTCCTTGTTGAACGTCTTTGAGCGTTTTGACCCATCCGTTCACAGCTGCAATCCGCCACACGGAGCTTTTCTCCCGCTATACTACGTCAGCTGCTCTGACCAGTATGGGGTATGGATGGGTTTAAAATGGAGAAGCCTGGTTAATCTCATACGGACACTTAAGGGTGCCTGGGTTACGTTGATGTCAGACGCTGAGCGGCACGGTTGGCAGTTACAACGGGTCGGCTTTGGACGTCCAGGTTCACAAATATCACACACAATTAAAATTGACTGTTTGGTTCTCACTGAGAAGCTATTTTTGGTTGCACAAATAACCCTAGCACCAAGCTCTTGAGCTAAGCCTTACTGCTGCTGTCTTTTCCTACAGTTTGACACTGGCACTTTCATTTAGCAATCAAACTTTGTTGTGTCAGTGGCCACAGTATAAATTTGAATATATTCAGCGTGCAAATTTGTGAAAGTTGACATCTTATTCTGAGGCTGACATCAGAGGGAACACAGTATCCCAAGATGAACAGGTTAATCTTCTGGGAGCAGGGATGCGCTTAGTTCATTCCATTGCCTAAAATTGGCCCTGTGTGAATGAGACATGCATACTGTGTACCGCAATTACTTTTTCAATTGGGGTAAATACATGGGGAGAAAAGAAAAAGGTGTGTTTGCATGAAACAAAAGTCTCTTACCCTGTAATAATCTGTGCTGTAAATGTCTCTAGACATGCCAAAGTCTCCTATTTTCACCAGAAGTCCGTTCCCAACCAGGCAGTTCCTGGTTGCCAGATCGCGGTGCACAAAGTGTTGCGACGCCAAGTAGATCATCCCAGCTGCGATCTGACTGGCTATGTGAAGCATCTGGGACAGACCCAGCTCCCCGTTGGTCTGCAGAGGCTGTCCATCCACCAGGATCATGGCGTCTGGCCCGTGGGCTCTGAGGAGGAAGGTACAGAGTGAGTTAGGAGCTCAGGAAATCTCTCACAATCAAACGTTTGACATGCGAGACAACCCTAACGTCAGCCGGTGTCATGTAGCTTAGCGTTTTTGCAGTGAAGAGGCACACTGCTGCTTTTGCACGTTGTAGCTCATTAAATCCAAATTGTGCACATTGCACAACTGCTGGCCTACATATCACCAATTTGATTTCCTTCCTTTCGGCAGCCATTGTTTCAAGTCATTTTGGTATAGTATGAACATGATCTTGTAGACCCTTGAAACGTGTTGAGATAGGTGATTCACAGTGGCCTGTGATCCATTCATGTCCCTCCTGCAGTTGCAATTGAGAAGTAAATATTTGAATGAGATATAGTTTTTATTTGTAGTGTTAACATCTAGATAGATGGCTATATAGATACTTTATTCATCCCCAGGGGGAAACTAGTTTTTCATTTGTTACATTAACGTAAATCATACATTGAAATGTGTGAAGACTAATAAAACAGAGCTGCCTACAGTCTTTGCCTTGGTAGCGATGGACGAAAAAAAAATGAATCTGTGGCAGAACATTTTAAGTCCAAACATTTGCTCGAGTGGGTTGACAAAAAATGTTGGCCCAGTTTGTCATAGTGCCAATATTATTTCCAAACTAACCTGGCAACACAGCTGAGTGGCTAAACGGCCTCCAGCTTCTAGCTAAGACCACCAACAATGAATAGAGAATCTGTGTAAAAAGTATTGTGATGTGGGATTACAGGAATGTTTCAAGTAATATCTTTCATATTCATGAATTTGAATGTCTGAACGTCCCTGAACAAAACAAAAAAAACACAAGTGATCCTTTTAGATAAGAGTATTTCCCAAAGGAACACATGGAACAATACATCTCCATGCTCAATTATTCTGCATTTGTATTTGTGCTCGTATCTGCTACATTAATGCTAATCCCTGATTCAATTCTACGCTACATTCTCTGTTGTGTGTTATACATACATAGCGTTGTGGAGGACACGTGGAGCCACTTTTCCAGTAAGTCTCCCTGAATTAAGTAGTCCAGCTTGTGAGGTTGTCGGCTCTTGTGTCCACCTGGCATTCTCTTTTTGTGTGTGTGTGTGTGTGTGTGTGTGTGTGTGTGTGTGTGTGTGTGTGTGTGTGTGTGTGTGTGTGTGTGTGTGTGTGTGTGTGTGTGTGTGTGTGTGTGTGTGTGTGTCAACATTACAGCTGTGCATGCAAGAGTGCGCTGTGTGTACAGTTGGTTTGTCGGTGAATAAATGCTACAACTCCTCGAGACCCAAGTTCCTGAGTCTTGCTTGCCAACTGCTGTTCAAAGTGTAGGCAGTTAGCGCCTGCTGCTAACGCCAGCTTCAGGCTCAGGCTCAGGACCAGCCATTCTCAATTTAGTGAGCTGCTTCGCTTGTTTTGCTTGTTAATATATATTTTTAACTGATTGCATTAATTTGTCCCATCCATCTATCCATTTTCCTCTGCTTATCTGGGGTCGGGTCGCGTTGGCAGCAGGCTGACCCAGACTTCCCTCTCCCCCGCAACATGTTCCAGCTCATACTGGGGGATCCCTGGGGGATCACAGGCCAGCAAACCGCCCCATTAATTTGTCAACATTCTTACTGTTGGTTAACGGTTAATTATTTATATCCGGATCCAGTGGATTTGCATACATTTACAAAAATGTCCATCACACGATGATTCATCAAAAAAAAGGAAGTCAGTGACACTTCTGAGTTGTGACTCTGCATCACCGATGCAGCACAGCGATCACCGCTACGTTCCAACAATGTGTCAGTGCCGGTTTGGAGGGAGCGATGGGGTTCAGAGACTGAGGGAGGACAGAGTGTGAGTTGTGTTTAGTTGATACAAAGTGTACCCAGTAGTCAGTGTGTGTGTGTGTGTGTGTGTGTGTGTGTGTGTGTGTGTGTGTGTGTGTGTGTGTGTGTGTGTGTGTGTGTGTGTGTGTGTGTGTGTGTGTGTGTGTGTGTGTGTGTGTGTGTGTGTCTTTTCAGCTTCACTGAGTTTTAAGTCTCTAATGGAGGAAGTGATGCCAATGAAGTGGCAGCTTGTGTGTGTGTGTGTGTGTGTGTGTGTGTGTGTGTGTGTGTGTGTGTGTGTGTGTGTGTGTGTGTGTGTGTGTGTGTGTGTGTGTGTGTGTGTGTGTGTGTGTGTGTGTGTGGTTTGGAGGGCAACGGGTGCTGGCTAAATTAGCAGTATGTCCTGGAAGAATTGATGCCAGCACTTTAATGGAAACACAATTACTGAGTCAAAATTAGCATCGGAGGCACAAAGAGACTCGCTGAAACGCTGTCCCATACAAGCATGCGTGTGCAACACACACACACACACACACACACACACACACACACAGTGAGAGTCACACATAAGCACTGGTAGACTTTGCTTCCTGGCGGCGGACTAAGTACCAATGTTCTATTCTGCGGGGCAAAGCATCCTGGGAGCCAATAACATCTAATCACAGCAGACATAATGCAGCTCATTAGCTTACCAACCGCAATTTACAATTTGGGCATTTAGCTTGTGCTTTTATCCAGAGCAGCTGCAGGTAGAGAGGGGCTGCAGAGTCGGACTCGGCTTGGGACCTCCTTGTCAGGAGATAAGTGAGGAAAGGACCCGAGGAGAAAGGAAGAATAAACTATTAGCAACGGATCACGAGGTGTGTGTGTGTGTGTGTGTGTGTGTGTGTGTGTGTGTGTGTGTGTGTGTGTGTGTGTGTGTGTGTGGTGCATGGTGGGTAAACAGAGACCAGAGACGAGGCTTCCTGCATCCTATGAGTGGTTAAGTAAAAGGTTTCAGGTTTAGTCGATTATTCAAAAAGTAAACACTTTTTCTTTTTTACTCTCGGCTCTGCTCTGCTAAAAGAAGTCTAGTTTTGATGCACAGAGCAGGTTGAGCCGGGCAGTATTGTGTCATATTTTGCAGCATTATGTATATTGTATTATAATTCACATTTTATTTGACATTTATTTCTACTTTACATAGTGGTTTCATTCATTTGTTCCCTTATATTTCTTTATAAGGGCAACTCTAATGTACACATTTCATTTCGGGATCAATCAACTATACTCAAAGATTTAATTTGTGCAAAATTGACGTTTGTTTGATTGAGAAGGGTGCTCAGTGAAAGATCATTGAGTTCATCCTCTGGTGAGCATGAATTTGCTCAATACATGTAATGCTAATGTGCCCATTAGATTTGTATATCTGTAAGAGAATAGTTTGACCAACACAGTGGAGTCAGAGGAAAAGTTAGGTTAAGTTATTTATTTATTTATTATATATATACAGTATGTATATATATATATATATATATATATACACACAAAGCAAATCTGGTGGCTATTTGCCATCAATACATTCTGTTTTCCTTGCATTGGACCAAACTGTTGGTGAGATTGAAAGCACACTTATTTACACCAAGGATGCACCAGCATCCGTCTGTTTTCTACATCTCAGCCGTCAATCGCCATGTAACGGCTGGAGCGGCTCCACACTGTTCCTTACTTAAGGCTGACACAGTTTTACATAATGCTCCGAGTGGAACAGTTCCCGCTGTCAGCCTGTCACTCCGTCAGACGGGCTCATTCATCAATCACCGTGGGTCGCACTTGAACTAGTACGACGCGGCTCTAACAAGGCTCTGCAGCGGGGCACGCCGACCGCGCTCAACATACTTGATGGCGGAAAAGGAGTCTGTCATTTATATTTACGACTTCATAACAGGAAGCTCACTAAAAAACATTTTTCATAAACAGCCTGGCAGGAGTCGGCGAGGGGGTTTTACCTGCAGAGAAGGAACGTAAGGGTCTAGAGGAACAGGGGGGGGGGTTGTAGTCCAGTGACGAGGTTCAAACTAAGGCTTCAACCTTTCAGTTGTTCATGGAGACGGGCCCATCCATCACTACGAGCTGGGACACGGCTCTCTGTGAGCACGCTCGGGTCGACCTCTGTGGACCTGTTCTACTCTGAGTACTGATGAGGGAACGTTTGATCGCTGGTCTGAAATACCACAGAACAGTAAAACAAGGTCAAGGCCCAAACTCAAGACCGGTGACCGGTGACCGGTGAGGAGGACGCACCGAGGAAGGAAGATCTAACACTCGTGAGGCAGCGCTCACTAAGTATGGAGACGGTGGTGGATGGTAACAAAGCACATTGTCCATTAATTCAATGATTGTATTAATGGAAAACAATATGGACATATAGCACTTTTTACTACATTTAACTACTGAGTGTGTACATTCACAATGCCCAGACAAAACATTAAATATGAATAAATATCATACACTGTTGGAGATCTAACAAGCAGAACATCTTACCTCAAGCTTCACATCTTCACTTTGTTTTTATTTTGTGTTTTCAGGGTCAAGAATTGATGGTTATGTTTATGTTTACTTACATTAGCTTCAGTAAATAATGCCTACACATCAGTTTGTTTTAGTATTTCACTAAAGTACTGTCCTAAGTACAATTGATGTTTTTAAATAATGTCTTGTTCCACTACATTTAATTGGCAATTTTGTTAGTAGTTACTGTACTTTTTCAAAGAAAATATATGATCACATGACCAATATGCGATTGGGAAATATGATACATTGTCACAGGTACCCAAAAGTCTCTAAGTCTGATGTAAATAGTTTCTTCTCCTGCATTTATGAAAAGGATAATCATTCTAAGTTTCTCATGTTTTCGTCTGTGAAAAAGGTGAAATGAAATAATAATTTCCCTGAGTTCCTTCTGTTTTGTTTTTCATCGGTTAAAACAGGTGAAACAGTTTGGGTTTTGGTCAGGATTCTTTTTCGCTCGTTGTTGTAACTCTCATTTCGGCCACAAGAGGCTGAAGTTCCACCCCCACCCCATGTTCTGAATAGGACAAACATAATCAAGGTGAATTTTTACTTCTCCTTGCTAAACACAAATTACACATATTGTGTGCTTACAAGTTATGTAAATTAAACTCACCTGAAAGAAAAACAAAAGAATGCTTTTAGTCTCATTTAGATTATGTGGTAGTGTTGCACTTCAGCCTCTTGTGGCCAAAATTAGTATTACAACAACAAACACTTGAACATGATTAGAATAGCCTTCTAGTTATGTAGATTAAGTAAATATCTTGGAGGACTTTTTTGCAATGGATATTTTTACATTGTGGTACTACTACTTGTATTCTCAGGACAACTCCAGTTTGTTAAAACTTTGTATTTGTTGGTTAAAAGCTGACATTTAACCAGATTGTTATTTGGAGGTCAAACAGAAAGCGTTGCAGCAGGATGAGGAGCTGTAAACTGATGTCAGAGAGGTTCTGACTGCTCATGTCTGTTGAACCATCTGAAAATAAAAAGTGTGGCCTGATCTCAGCAGTTACTCTGTTGAGCATAATGCTACAGCCAATAGAACCAAAAGCCAGAGCTACAAAAAACAAAACAAGTTGTAATAAACCGAAATGATCCTTAAAGTAAAGGACTACTTCTTTAACCAGTGGCATTGGGGCAGTGGGCTGTACATATTTCAATCTGTTTATTTTGTGATGTTCACATCAAAAGATGGTTTAACATTATTACCCTCAGCTAAAATAATATGAGGTAAGAGGGAAGCTTCTGGATATTTCTCTGGTAACTGCTTGCGGCTGTTGCCTGAGCCATGTGATCGGTCAGCTGTGTGGAGTTGAGAACTTAGGAAGGGTTTGAACTCATCTCTCTGCCTCTAACTTTTTCACTCTTCACTTTTTCAGCATAGAGTGCGACACCATATTCTTGGAGAGAAGCACCCATGTCATTAATTCACACACACACACACACACACACACACACACACACACACACACACACACACACACACACACACACACACATTCATACCCCATGCAAGGTGCCAACTGCCAATCAGGCCTCTATACTGTCATTCACCAGTCAGTGTCTTGCCCAAGGGACACTTCGATACGCAGACTGGAGGAGCCGAACATTAAACCGCGGATCTCCCGACGTACGAATGCAACGCTATGTGGCGGCTGAATCACGTCTGTCATCAGAAAGTCTCTTCAGCATGTGACCGCACCACCGGGAGGGGATCACAGATCACTCCACCATTGTAAAACCATTCAAACTCCAAAATCAAGTAACATGAGCTGGAACCACTGGCCCCTGGAATCTAGCCGCTAGCATGAATTTGGAAATGGTTGTCAGTATTGAAAGTTGTTATTGTGTAAAACCACTGGTAACTCCCATTAAGGCCTTATCCTTATAAAACCAATGTGTTGTACGGGGTATTTCACATCGCTTAACACCCTTAATATGTACTTAATCCTCACATACTATGCGTAAAACATCTTGGTTTCCACAATGAAAATGGAACATTTCGTGTCGGGACGAAAGAAAATATGAAATTGCTCAGTTTCACTTCCAGCCCTTCCGCCACTGGCAATTACAAGCTGCCACTGTCGCCACTCACACCACCAAGTGTTGCCTGTCTGCCGAGCTCACCTGAGAAACTTATTGAGATCCCCGTGCTTCATGTACTCAAAGACCATGATGAGGGGGTCTCCGTCCACGCACACCCCGTAGAACTTCACTATGTGCTCGTGCTGCAGGTTGGTCAGCAACTCGGCCTCGCGCTGGAAATCCTTCCTGGCTGCAAGAGTGGGGTCCTTCAGCGTCTATATGGAGAGAGGGAGAGAGAGAGAGAGATATCTCTTGTTTTTCCTTCCAGCTGCGATAGGTGATACATGACACCTTCCTTCAGACTTGGACCTAAGTTGCATAATAGACAAACAAATGTGGCACTAGAATCTGTAAAATAAAGTAGATCATGAGGAAGATACAATAGATCTCGGCTCTATTTCAGGTACCGGACCCTGTTTCTCATTGGTGCACACATGGGATGCAGCTCGACCAATCGGAGCCGCCTGTGTTCCCAGCATGTGTCGTCACAGGTCCGTGTGTCGGTCCGTTACAACGAGAAGTGCAATGCAGTTACCAGAAAAGTTGACAAAGAGAACTGAGAGTTCGAAGAGGTTTGGAGGGAGAACATTCAGCCATTTTCAGCACTAAACTTCATACCGCACCTGGATCAGTGGATCTGGTAATCACAACCAGGGTGTCTGGATTGAAGGCTGGTTAACAGTGCAGGCTTTGATCCCAAAGAAGAAGCTGTAAAAGCCTTCCAATTGCATTCAGGATGGATTGAAATCCAACTGCCCACCCCCCAAGGTGGTTTGAGGTGGGCCAAACTGCCCCTACCAAAACAACTAACAACTAAAATAACTTTAACAAAACTACTTGGTTAGGCTTATCAAAAGATCATGGTTTAGTGATAGAAATATGAAGCCGACCACTTGTTTAACTCGGTTGGTGTGATGCTGTCTCTATGGGAGATGATGGAACCGTAGGGTTAGCCATAGCTCAGCGGGCCGTTCTGTTTACTCCCCATCAGCTTCAGTACAGCTGCTCATTGGTTACTGTTCATTACTCAAGATCAACTGTGAGCCAAAAGTGAGTGTGAACGCGGCGTTCACAGTGAATTTTAGTGTCCCCGTCTGGTCGCTATCCTGTTCCTGTGAAGACGGAAGTTTATTTTGAAAAGACCGTACGCATATTATGAGCGGAAATCGACACGTGTTATTGGAAAACGCACGAAAAAGATGAAGTCGTTATATGAGGACACGTTGCAATGACGTCCTGGTAGTCGGTCCTCCGCCTGAAGGAATCGATTCAAACCTCCAAACCTCTTATTACACAAGTGCAACTTTTGCAAATGTATGTGTATTTGATTTGTGTAAAGGCCAGAATTAAAACAAATATTTCAAATGCACTGACGTGACTCAGTGTGTGGATCGGGGCTAGGATCCATTGTACTGTTGAAGGAAATGTGTTTTCCTCCGGTTCAGGCTGGCCATTAAAAGATCCCTTCCTAACGCACTTTCAATGTAAATGATGGGGGGTGAAATGTGTTTATTTTTTCATTTTTTTACATTAATTATAGATTCTAAATGTAATGAAAACATTGGATCCACAGTTCCCAGAATATTACATACAATTATTACAATTATGGTAACACTTTATAAAAACTACACGCCGAGTAAATAAGTATGAGTATACACTTAATTCATCATTTATTTCCTACGTTAACACTCATTAGTATACAATTTATAACAACAATTATAAATGTTTTATTCTTGATTAATAAGCTCGTCTATTACGTGTTTGGTGATTGTGTTTTCATACTTTATAAATGATGGATTCTCCATTTGTAAATTAAGTATTATATATATATATTACAAATGAATTATTAAGGAGTTGTAGATGATTAATAACATCCTTTATAAAGTGGATGATTTATATGATTTAGATATGCACTAATGGTGTGGGACTATGTTAATATATGCTTTATAAATGCATATTAACACTGCATCTCATGATTGACTCGCCCCCTGTTGAGTACAGTGTTACTGTCACAGACAGGACAAATAAAACTACAAACACATAGTCTGTCCAAAGTTACAATAAACCACAACCACAAACAATTCACCATTTTGTCCATCAGGTGCAGCTTTACACAGTCACCCCACTACCGTCCCTTCACTCACAAAGGTTTGGCAGAGCTGCATGCATGTGTTAATGGTTCTTCAATGAGCCCGGCAGGCGATCGGATCAGTCCTTAACCGACCCTCTGACAACCCTTCCCTGGCACACCGACAGAAGGCCTTCCTGCAGCCGACTGCATGAACACTTTACTCTCTGTCATTAGACCTCCTTTAGGTTTTCAGACGGAACAAAAAGACAAACACGACAGCTGTTCCGCGAACATTTCCCTGCACTTCAACTGGGTAATAGCAACCTGCCGAGGGACCCTCTGAGGAGACATTCAGTCTGGTTCCAGTCAGAAAGGGGCTCAATTATGATCAGGTACGATGCCTTCAATTTGGGCGTTCCGGCAGTCTGCACACCATGATAGCTGCAGAGGAGATGGAAGGACTCTGCTTTCCCATAATGCTTGGCAGCCAGTACATATTATAGCTGGTATAATTACTGGTTGAATTAGAGGTGGGATTGGCCTGCCCTTCAT
Organism: Cebidichthys violaceus; assembly: GCF_023349555.1. Classification (NCBI taxonomy): domain Eukaryota; kingdom Metazoa; phylum Chordata; class Actinopteri; order Perciformes; family Stichaeidae; genus Cebidichthys; species Cebidichthys violaceus. The sequence goes on along the minus strand of NW_027176483.1, from coordinate 22,329,652 downwards.
TGGTCCTTAGAAAGGAAATGACCTGTGACACCACTTTCAGAAATACTAATTAACCTGTCATGCATAAACATACGAAGGACATTTGCATAAATATCACAGCATACACATGTTCTTCATATTGATGAGTGCACCGCGGCTCGAAGACTTTAATTGATGAAGAGATGGCTTCCTGAACCTTTTTGTCAAACAAATACAAGGAGACACATTTGAGATTGGCCTAGGCCTAACCTCACTATAACAGGAAGTCTATATAGACTCATCCAGGTTGCAAGCAAAAGTAAACGGGATGCCATTACTGTGGTGGCGTCTAACTTCTAAATATGTATAACAGGCTTGGCCAGTGCTATGCTTCAAACTATGACGCTCTAGGTTCCCCTCTAGTGTCCGTTTTGGACGTGTCAGGGACGGTGTGTCTGTTGGCTCCTTAGATGCATGGTGTCTTTTCAAAATAAACTTCAGTTAAATACATTTTAGGTTTACTTACATGGTTAGGGTTAGGAAAAGGTCGTGGTTTGGTATGTTTGTTACGTCACTGGTGTTAGGTATGCAAGTTTCAGTAAACGTTTGGTAACATTTTCACACTCTAAATCAAACTCTTTACGAGATCTGCACGTGGCAACTTATTGAAGGCTAAGGTCAGGAAACGATTGTGGTTTTGATTAAGAAAAGAGCAGCCTTTGTTTTTGACTTCATGAATGGTCCACGAGTTCCTGCACTGACACAGAACATTCACACTGGAGTTCAATTGTGAGGTGCAAATTTGTCCAAAATGTACGTGATTCTTAGGATACTGGTCTACAGGCATTTCCCATAAGTATAGTAGCCATGCACACTGTCTTATGAAGCACACCGTGTTGTGTATACAATACAACCAGTATAATTTATGTGCCAAAAGACAACAGTTGACTCATTATGCATATATTAGTGCTGTAGATCATGTATTGTAAAACTACAGAAAACAACAATGCAGTCCACACACAAACAGCCTTTTCACCTGTCCTGCATCATGTGACTCAGCAGAAACGTCTATGCAGAACCACGTCCTAGATGAAAACCCATCCTGACAAAGACAAAGAGTTTGTGCGAGACAGACTGTGTGTGTGTGTGTGTGTGTGTGTGTGTGTGTGTGTGTGAGATTGGGCTGGCTGGTTGTAGAGATGGTAAAAAATAGCATAATGCTGCAAAGGGCAATAAATCCTGCGGGATTAAAAAGGCTGCAGCTGTAATCCCCCTATATCCTCTCTAAGACTAGCACCTGTCTGCTGCAGGTCAATGTGGCGGCCATGTTTCCATTAATAACTGCTGCGGTGCTTACAACAGATTCTCTGTCTTCGACATATGTCATGTTAATAATCCAATCCATGCCATAATATCCATATGGCAGCTTTAATGAGAGTGTTAACGTCATAAACTGGACTGATGGTGTTCAGGCCCAGTTATTCCTTTCATATGTATATATCACATTTGCCTGCAGTACATCGCAGAGGTGGACTACTCTTATTAACATATTCACGTAGAGTCGAATAAACTGAGCCTCCTTTAGGTTTGGTGCATCGTTTAAGGAAATCTGGGCTTTTCCCAGATGTCTGTAGAACTCTTAACAGAGAGAGCTGCTGGTGGCAACTTCTAAGAGCACCATCACATTACGCTTAAATACACTCCAACTGCACATCCTCCTGTTCACGTGCAGAAAAAGGGTCTGATGACGGGTTTAAGTCATTTCGTGGAAAAAGAAATCTTGAAAGTGGAAACTGGAGATCATTTAACCCCAGACCAGAGAAGCAAAATCGCCAAACAGCGACGCTAGGTCGGTGCCCCTCAGTATTTGATACCACTGCTTCATTATGAGACGGTCAGAGAAACGACGTAGTATGAAGGTTTAGGGAAGAGGTTGGAGTGGATGGTTGGGTCAAACGAACACAGGACTTTGAATCAGGAGACCTGTATTCGTATCCTGTGTGAAACTAAGTCAACATTGACTTAGTTTAACTTATAACATGCAGTAGTTGATCTACTATCCCATTGCTGGGTTAGTCTGAAGTCTTACTTAGACTAACCCTAAGCGCACATCTGATTGGTAGATACAACCCTGTCTCCTAAAAACTACGTTCCCCCAAAACTAAAATGCATTCTCAATTACGTTTCACTAGAAACGTATTTTCTCCCTTTTCTCCCTGATTGCGTTTGTGTTTGACGTATTACAAATACGTTTCTAATCAACATTTTAACACTTTAACCTTTTTCTCCCTCTCCACCACCGCCTCTCCTTCACACTGATTTGAAGCCGAGCATTGAGGCCGATTACGCGGCCAGAACACGACTGCAACACGCCGCCTGTCTTCAGCAGAAACACGCTCATCCAGGCCGAGCAACGAGGAACATGACGCGGCTACAACACCTCCACAAAGGGAGTAACCGTGACTCTCTTCAGGGTTAGGTTTGGTTAGGGTTAGGGTTAGGTTTGGGTGGGAACGTGGCGTCCTGGTGGAGGTCATGGGGAGCACGGGCACAAGGGGAACATTTATCTAAAAGATGTTGGAGTCGTTCTTTCAGGGTGCATGGTTTTGCTAAAAAGTCCCCCTATAATAAACAACCTTTTAAAAGAAAAGTTAAAAAACAAGATTAAAAATAAAAATATAATAAACTAATAAAATAATCTAAAAATTAAAAAGAGGGGCGGGGTTTAAAAACAGCATCAGAGCAGACGCAAGCCGGGCAGCGGGAGAAACCACTAGATCTCCAGGATTCATCCCCCGGTGAAGGTTCCTATAAAGTTAAAGGTACCGTCCAAAATAAAACACAATGAGTTAAAATCCATGTTTTGACAGAAGGGAGAGGAATGGAGATAGTGTTTTTTTAGAGTAAGATAAAACAGTGTAAGAGCACACTAATACAAAGGTGTTCCCTTAGTATAAATACATTAAAAAACAAGAAG
>NW_027176483.1:22291995-22326617 GCF_023349555.1 Cebidichthys violaceus | reverse complement strand
AGCGCAAGTTCAGACAGGAAGACTATCCCCTCATGCTTAGGCTTAAAGGCCTTTCTCCATACGGCTCTCCCACTAGCAGCACATACTCTACACCGGCTGTCACTGTCAGAGGTGTCATAGACTCAATCAGCTGTTTGACAGCCGGGTCACCCTCAGCCAATAGCGCTCTGGCACACCCTCTTCGTCAGCCTATCAGCATGCTGCTGTCTCCTTTTAAAGGTGCTGCATCCCCGCCGCCAGCGTCTGCCGCTGTTTCATGCGACCCTCCTCCTCCCCAGCACCATCCGTCTTCGCCGATTCAGCACTCCATCACCATCTCCAGCCAACTCCAGCCGATCCTCCAGCCACCACCACCAGTGTCTGGACTCCTCGGGGGGATTGATATTGTTGCCACTCAGGGCAATCACAACTCAATCACAAATCTCCTCGGCGAGTTCAAGCGCCAAATAATTTCTGTGTAACTAATTAATGCATCATTCCGTCATAATAAAATGGTAACTACTAATCAGTCACTTGTCTCTCCTGATTGAACTGGACCGTAGTAACTCTGCACAACGCATTAAAAGAAAAAGGAATTCCTTTCCACAGATCGGATAAAAAAACTAAACTTTTCAATTCACTCATGTCTAACCGCCGTGCTCATCGCCCAGTAAACACCAGTTGTCTCAATGGACAGCTTCCACAACTTCCACGACCAGTACAACATAACCTTCCCGTCATTCCATCTGGTCTCTATTACATGTTTCGTTCGCTCATTCCATGATGCCCATCAAAACGCCTACCATCAAAGTTTACCATAGTGGTATAAGCTTCTTCTCCAAACTCTTAACCTTGGAAGCCATGTTCTCCCTGGCCTTGTTTGGTTTATTCAGATGCTGCGAGTTTACTGCTTCGACCCTCATATTCGATCCACACCACCACGCCTGCATATCTGACTCATCTTATTTCTCAGATGAAGCAATGACATTCTACTTAAAGCAAACTAAAACTAACCAATCTGGGTCGACCTACGGCCGTCTTTTACGTCAAAATACAGTCACCGCTGAGTCCATTCGAGGCCCTTTCCACCTACTTGCAGTTGCGAAAATCCCAGAGCCTATTGCTAACGGATCCACTATTCATCTCAGAATCTGGCGAAGTAGCTACCAGATTCTGCCACATTCACACCTTGTCCGGCATTTCTCCCGCTCTGTGCTCCGGACACTCTTTTAGAATCGAAGCCGCTACCTCAGCCTCCCGTAATGGCGTCTCATCCAAATCATGGGCCGCTGGTCCTCGCAAGCGTACCGCCGCTACATCCGCTCAGATCTCGAAGATCTTCGATCCGCTCAATGCGATCTCAAGTAACTGGGGTTTTGGGGGTTCGTCATGCCCGGGCGCCACCGAAGCTCCCCCCAACTCATCCAACCGACTCGACAGAAGTGACACATAAGCCTCGCCATCCATTCATGTCTCACAAATACATTGTTAACTTAAACGCATTCCGTTGATGGTGTGCTCCTTGCTAGTGAATAGACTGCAGTGGTTAGTAAATCAAGCTTTTGATTTAAGTGTTTTTATTTTTCTGTTTTGCTGTCTCCAATTGTGTAACCTTTCCTGCATCTTTTTCCTTACTCCCTTCTGTCCTCGACCATTTCTCTCCCGTCTCCCTTCCGCTCTCTTTTTCCCCACACTACCGGTCGTCGCTCTTCTCGGGGGCCACAACACAACAGCTATATTTCTCTGTCACAGTCTGACGAGCACTCGAGACGGTGTCGGGTCATTACTCTAACCTCCCGGGGAGGAGGGATATCAGGATAGAACCCCTCCCTCTGGACTCTCTCTTTCTTCTTAATTACTGACCGGCCAGATAGGGGTGGAGATCTGAATACTGATTAGGTGGATCCATTGCACTGTTGGTGTGCACATTTGAGTGTGTGTCTCTTCCTATGCACTTGTGTTTGAAAATGTGCACACGTTGTGCATGTGTGTGAATCATTGTTCTATGCGCCGTCATTTACAGCTAAATGTACAGTGTGTGTGTGTGTGTGTGTGTGTGTGTGTGTGTGTGTGTGTGTGTGTGTGTGTGTGTGTGTCTGCAACTCTGATTGTGTAATCCTAAGGAGAGTTGATGGGAGAGTCGACCAGAGGGGGAGAAAAGGACGCAGCAATGTATGGAACCAAATTTAAAAAAAATACATTAATGCATTATGACGTAGACAATCTTATGGATAGATTGAGTAAAATTATGAATGAAGAACAACAACAACAACAGTTTGTGAAATGATTGGAGAAACTGGATTAAGTCATTATTTTTAAATGTTGTTTCACCATTCATTTCCATACCCTCACAGCTGAATTTGATCATTATTATTGTATTGTGGTGTTTTTTTCTCATAATCATATCATATCATTTCATGTGGTTTATTTCATAATGTCACATATATACACACACACACACACACACACACAGTACACTGCAGTGTCCTGAGCAAATTGGCCTTCCTGCTTTGACAGAGGCTCATTTCCCAGAAGTCACCTCTCTCTGACATCTAGCCAAGAGTAGTTTAACTACAGTAACACGACACTCGTATTGAAAGCAGCAATCACACTACGAGTGACAGAAAGAAAACGAGACTTAACTCACAGAAGCTATATGTCACGTGAGGAACTAGTGTTTCTGTTCATGCCTGAAGCGAATGCATTTCTATGTAGTTTTGTAATTTATAATAAATACAAAACAAGTTAATCTGGTGTTCAGAGCGAAACACGGCATTCATTACATGACACAGCTAATGTTAGTTAGGAATGTGAAGATGCTTGCCAGAATTCCCAGACCCGGATTTAAACGGGCTGCACCCCCCACGGACACTTTTCAAATGTCATTGGACATTTCACGTAGCTTATGTTTGTTTTGAATGAAAATTGTTTCCCTCAAATGTAAATCAGCACCTCTTCCACTAAATGAGTGTTTATTTTAAGTTCAACTCAAATTATTAAATATCTTTGAGTTAAATATGTTTTCTAGATGTGAGCTCCCGACTTTTATTCTTAACTGTACCGTCACTTCACTAGTTTCTTATTATTTTGTCCAACGGTTATTTATTTATATACCTTCTGCCTTGCAGTGCATTCTGGGGCAGTTGAGGATGTCTGGTAAGATCATGTCTTATACTCCAAAATTCTTTCTAATGTCACATATTCATCCTGGCATTTCTCGCGTACACAAAATCCACACCTCCGCTCCTCGTCCTCGCCATGCTCTTCATCTTCTGTCTCCTCCTTCTTGCCTGAACCCCCATGTGACACTCTGACACCTCCTCTCCCCTTTCCTCCTCTCTCCTTTCCTCCTCTCCTTTCCGGGGTCAGACTGACTGATACCCTCTTTCATTTCCACTTCCCCATTCTCTCTCCTCGTCTCTTCCTCTGCTTTCCTTTATTGTTCATTGCTTTCTCTTTCTCATATACAGACAGGCACATATGCACACACACACACACACACACACACACACACACACACACACACACACACACAGTTCTTTCCTGAGCAAATTGGCCAACCTGCCCCGACAGAGGCTCATTTCCCAGAGGTCAACTCTCGTCTCTCTGTTGTCTAGCTTACAGCACGGACCCGCACACAAATACATAAAAAAGCTGGCATTGCCCTGCAATTCTCATTTTCTGAGGCTCAATCCTCCCGTGCAATCGTCCAAACAACTACAGCCTGTTCTGTAGGCAGGGAGAGCGAGGGAGAGAGCAAGAAAAGGGAAAGTGGAGAGGAGAAGAGACATAGATAAAGTAAATGAAGACGAGAGAATGACAGGAGAGAGAAAATGGCAGCCAGCGAGCGCAAACGTTCGGAGAGCTGAAGAAGCAGCAAAACACAACGAGCTAACATTTTATTATTCATTATCAAACACACTCACATTACGTCAGTTGTCTGTTTAAGAGTTTAAATTTCATTTGTGTCTTGCTTTTTTGATTTTCTGTGATACATTGTACTTGGCTACTATTGTACAACTATTTAACTTCTGAGATGTGCAAACATGTGGTGACATCGACTATGGCGGGACTGAAACCGTCAGGAACAAACCAGCAGTTAATACCTAAACCACGTGAACTGAAAGAGATGCAGACGTCACATTTCACAAATAACCCCTAATAACACAGGAAAACTGAGATGGCTGTTTACAGCAGTTTGGTAATAGTACCACTGTGTGGCTTACCGGTACACACCATCAATGTTGTTAGTTACACCTGTGCTTTTACCACCATGACAAGTCAAAAAGTTAGCTATGCAATAGAGATATTACAGCAGCAGAGGTAGAGCGGGTCCAATCAGAAGACCGTCCGTCCAATCACCCGGTGCCCAATGTGTCCTTGGGCAGGACCGGTGGCACCTTGCGTAGTAGTCCCCTGCCTTCAGTGTGTCAATGTGTGTGAATGGGCGATGCTGGCAAATGTAGTGGAAGGCGTTTTGAGTGGTCGGAAGAATAGAATGGCGGTATACAAATATCCTTTCACCCTTTACACTGTGGGTGTATTCTGAGAAGCTATTTGAAACAAACTAATGCATTTACATCACTGAAAGGATGTTTATGAAGACCATATGGCTCACTTCCATGAGTTAAGTATTAACCTCATGGACATAGACAGGTGGATTCCCAAAGAATGGATGGGAATTGCTGATAGCGCCATGAATTGTGCATCACTTGCAACCACCATCTGCCCCGTCTCAAGGCCCGGTTCACAAAAGTTATTGCACTAACGATATCGCAGTGCAAACGTGGGCCATAATGTGTTGTGTGCAATTTGCCCAATTTTTTCATCTGATTGCAATTATCCATAGAGCAACGTATAAATACTGCCTTTGTGCCACGAACATAGTAGGCAGAACAATGGCAAAGAGAAAATAAAAAAATTCAGATGGCAAGCTGCAGCTCCTGACCGATGAGGTACATTAGCATTCCTTGAAACTCCAGACAAGGAATTTAAACGTGACAGAGAGGAGCCGTATTTTGGATGTGATATGCCACGATCCCTGGAAAGTCTGGGCATGACAGCCTTTATACATGTGATTCACTTTCCACCAAATCTCTAAGGATGTTTGTAATTTTGCCGTATCTGCGTGTGGCTGTTGGCGTTGACCTTTACAAATTGGACTGTTTCTGCAATGGGGCTAATTTGCATAGAAAGGGGCAGATTTTGCGCACATTACCTAATTCAAACACGTGCAAATAACTCCGGTGCAGCGAGACACTATTTGCTCGGCCGGTGATTTGAGAATTACACGGTTTTCTATTTGTCCTATTTGTGCAGGTGTATTTGTGCGAGCCGTGCAATCCTTTTGGGAATTTGCGTTTATTTATCATCATGCAAATGGAGTCGAGACAGAAACAAGTCTCCGGCCCCGTGCTTCATCTGTTTAGTATGTGTGACCGGGATAATGTAAATGGTGTCGCTGTGTGCCCCTGGCAGAGATTCAGCTCTGAGCTGTGGCTTTGCTGCGAGTTGGAGAGCAGAGAAATGTAGCAAGTGATGACAATGAAATGCCTTGTCGCAAAATAATGAGAGTTCAAACTATTTTTACAGATTTTGGCTGCGCTGACACCCTTTAGTGAAGGTTCACTGTACTGGTAGAACACCGGGGCTCATCGCTGGGAATGCAAGAAGTAGGAGGCCAAGGGGAGGTGCCAGGAGAACCCCCTTGGCTTCTGACCATCTTTTAGGATTTTTAGTCATGCGAGTGGTTGAGGCTCAAGGGAAGGCAATGCCAGCCTGTCCCAACACTTTGATCCAGGCAGAAACATCCCGACTACCGAATGGATCGCACGGCATTTTGACTTCATGACATGAATGATGAATAAATCCTACAGATGATAAATCCTCCTGATCTCCTGGTGATCTGGCGTGTGTTTATAACCAAATTATTACATTAAATCATATATAATAATTATATATATGGGGATATACACGTCACTGGGGAGGGGGGTTGGGGGGACATTGGGATGGGTGTTTGGAGAGGCCCCTGCTGGGTGGGGGGAGGGGAACCTGGTGGTCTGGGGCTGGTTGATGGAGCCATGGGGGGTGGGGTCAGGACTGACCCATTGTCTTTTAAATTGACAGTAGAACTCGTCAAGTTAATGAAGACTGGGGAAGGCCTAAATATAGGGAATTGCAATTATCCAATTGTCATGTAATGAAGGCGTGAATTGCATTTTCCATTTCATGAATAGATTGAGAAATGGTTCCTTAACTTACAGTAACTACTTTGAACAAAAGAACTGATTTGTTTGTCAAGACAGAGCTCAGAATCTAATGTAACACTAAGTAATACTTAACATAAGTAATACTTCACATAAGTAATACTTCACATAAGGGGTGAGATGGTTTCTAGATTTAAAGCGAACAAAGATAATCACTTTTTTTAGCTGGAGAAAATGATTTGCTTAATGTCTTCGAGACAGAGGCTATAGGGAGTCACTAGATTTTAGTTGAAGTAAGTAAGTAATAAATGCTAATCTTCATATAATGTTTACCAGAGGGAGCACATACAGGCAGAATAGAACTGGACCGAGGATGGAACCCTGAGGAACCCCACAGGCAGTGCCCAAAGTAGGCTGGTACTCACTAATCCTAACCACTTCTGCATTTTACTCTTGGCGTACCACGGCTTTTTCTTGCTAACTGGCACTTCTCACAAACTGCCGGTACTCTGTTTCTCTGTATCCGGTCCTCTGGGCATTTCATAATCAACTGACGCAACGTCAACCTTTTTATGCGCCGGCCTCATAAGCCATAAAAACACCAAAACAATTGGGAGAGCATATAGACGAGGCAACACAGGGCAGAGCGGGAGATGAGTTGTTGTGCAGAAAAGTGCACAACTTTAAATTTGAAAGCAAATAGTCTATAATGAAACATTAAAGGTTTTGTGAATCTGCTTGTTTAATTGACAGAATATAATTTTACCAGGCAAACATTTGTAGAATAATTAAATGTGGATATGAAGACTGTGATATGTTATACAATAAGTTATTAACTAGAGCAGGTTTATGTTTTATCTAGGCCTAGTAAAGGCCTTTTTTGACAATTTTTGTGAAATGTCAAAAAACTTCCAATTTTCTTTTGGGTGACCCCTAAACCCGATATATCCCAGTATCTTTTATTGACCGTTAAAATTCAGAATGTAGGCTAGTAATATTTGCTGATACTAGCCAATACACACGTTATTGAAGCCGGAGAGACTACACAGGGTTCTATATTAACCATGGCCTAATGGCCCTTGGTCACAAAAAGTTACTTTGTGGCCACCAAATGTCGCATGCAGGTGGCCACTAAGTTTGATTAGGTCTCTCTTGGAATGAGACTGCCTGTCTTAGTGAGATTATGTTGTCGTTGTCCAAACTGAATTTGACGTGAGCGAGCATCGGAGACAAAGTCACTTTGATTACAATGTCTTCTGCTGGTGTGTCGTATCGCCCTGACAACACAGCTTTAGCACAACTGTTTCTTCACATCCTGTCGCTCACTTTGAAAGCACAATAATGGACGAGAAAAGTCTTCAAAAGTCCACAGTATAGTATTTAAAAAATAGTTCTGTTACGGTATGTCAAAGAGTCATAGTATGTCAAAAAATACATTCTATATAATGTGAATTAAAGTCACAGCATAGAATGTCAAACTGTCCTAAAAACATCAAAGTGCATTATAGTGTGTATATATATATATATATATATATATATATATATATATATATATATATATATATATATATATATATATATATATATATATATATATATTGTATAGTACCCTGAAAAGTCAGTAGAAAAGCCACAAACCACTGCTAATTTTGTTCTGATGCAATTATAATTGTAATTTGTGACTTAAAACTACAATAGTGATAATTTAGTGACAAAGCTGATAAAAAACAAACAAAAGCTTGTTATGATGAAATGGTGCAAAAGTTAGAAAGCGGATGAACGTTTAACGTATTGATGTATTTAATTAAAAGTAGAGGAGGATTTGTTTCTCTAATGTTCCCTGAAGAGGTGGTGGTTGAAGAGAAGACAACAAAAGACAGAACCAGAGGACACAGCTGTTCAAAGATGAAGCAACTTTTAATGAGTCAGAATCATTCACAGAGCCACCGTAAAAGTTCACCACATCTCAGCTTTTTAAAAAGACATTATACACGTTGTCAAATTATTCTAATACATAGAGTTATAAATGATAGTATGGAGACACAGATATACAACACTTTACCCAGAGAGAGAGAGAGGGAGAGAGAGAGACACTGACTTATTATTGAGTAATGGTAGCTTTAACATATTCGGCTTAAATACTTTGTATGGGAAACATGATGCAGGGAAAGCAGGGATGAAAGAGTACATGAGCAAGTAAGATTGATTAAATACCATGGAGAAAAGGAAGGAGAAAAAAGTAATGCTCAAAATAAGGTACTATAAATATGATGTCGTGAGCCAATAGAGTGAAGCGAAACACAATGATCCTCACCCTAATGCCATTAGAGTTAGTGAAGTATACATCTGAGACTCAATGAACGCTTTAGGCTGTGACCATACAGGACACATGCAGCAGTGTGACGAGTCAGTCAAGAGTTTGAATATGGCAAGTCATTTTACCATGTAATAGCAGATACCCTCGATTCAGATCAGATGTCCACAGTAACATTCTTCTTAACCACATTTTTTATTTCAGATATCCACAATTTCTTTCTGTCTCAAAAAAATTTGAATGAACATTTTGGAAATTTGTGACAGAATTCTTACTAAGAAAAAAAACCTCCAATAAATACATTGCGACTAGTAAGAATGTCATTACAGATATCACAAATTGTCATGACAAAAAAAATGAGTTGTGGATGTCTGTTCTGGGTTTCCAAAAAGATAATAATTGGCCAAAATGGCTCACTTTAGTTATGACTAGTAACAATTGGATTGTAGATTTTGAATTGTAGAAATTGAAGGTATTCCTACTCAGAATTCTATTGCAGATATCCAGATATCTGCAATATATATATCCAGTCAAACTATTACATTTTAAAATACTTTTGATTGGAAACGTTGTAGATATCTTCGTCAAGGCTTTACCATAGGATCCCACAGGAATGGCAGACAAAAGTATTGGAGAGTCCAAACAGTGGAGGCTCTCAGAACAGATTTAGCTCATTCCTTGGCTACTGAAAGGTATTCTTCCACCAGCAGATCGGACCCTACAATTTAATTTGACAAAGGAGATAATTGATTTGCTGCTTCTAACTCAGTGAGGATTAGACGCTCCTCTCTGTTGCTGCCTCATCTTGCGACTGAGGCCGATACCACAACTGGGATTTTGCTATGCAGTCTTATGGGCAATTCGTACTTTCCAAGTCTCCATGTCTGCGCGGACCCCAATAGCCCGTACGCATAGTGAGCGCGCCTACTGTGCCTAGTCCAGTTTCAGTCCACACTCCAGTCCAGCTGGTGGGGTACGCACCTCTAGTTGGTTTGCCAAGAAGAGGATAACAAAACGGATGCCTGTTTTAAAGTAAGGTTGCACGAAGAGATCCGGTGATCCCCACAATTGTACAACCAAAGAAATAATGACATTGCCACCAACTGAAATGGAGTGTGGATCGGGAAACGTGCATGCGTAGAATTGTAGTATGAATGGAACCGTATGCACAATGGAAAGTTTGTCTGAGGCTTTACAGACCAGCTATGATTCAAAAGACTTGGGAGTTAGTGACAAAAAACAAGAACTTACATGGTAACCACTGTGAGACTTTCCGTGAATAGATATCTCTATATATGAATTGCAAAAACACTTCAGTGGGAAAATTCGGGTGAATTTGCGTCACAGTCTAAGCGCACAATGAAGGCCGGTCTAAGGTATGCCTGACATATCTTTGAGCGACCCCAGGGGTGTGAGCACACACTAAACATTATGTAAGGCCCTCAGGACTACAGACACTGCCCTTGTACTTTCTTCTCAACTGATTGTAAACCTATAAACATTCTAATGAAGCTGCTTCTCCCCAGCACCTAATAGACATTAGTAAAAACCTGACTTCCTAGAGGACACCCAGAAAAACACATTCACAGTGAGAAAGATGCAACATACCGTACTGATCCACCACGTGTGTGCTTCTACATTCTCCAACAGAACTTTTCAGTAGCATAAAAGACAAGAAGCTGTGAGTTGTTGCAGGAGATTCCTGTCCCTGCTAAATCTCCATTTTCATAAATACTGATACTTATGGAATATAGCCATTTAATATGGTTACAGTTAAATGAGAAAGCAGCCATTCATAATTAAACTAGCAATGGTATCATACAGTAGTTCTTGAAAGGTCTTAGAACGAAAGAGGCTGGGTAGGTTTACACAAGCTGTAAGAAAACGTTGGTCCTATTTCATCCTGGCATTGGGGTCGTACTTCCTACATGAATGTGTAAATTATGGTCATGAATCATGAGGCCGCACACAAAAGCATTGGAATCTGAGGCCCTTCAGCGTCTGTACGAGACGCACCAGGCTTTCAAGTAACCACCATGTGAACACAACCGCGTCATTATTAGACGATCTGAGAAAACACTCCGGGAGTGCGAGGGCGTAGTATAAAGACTGAAAAAGCCACAAAGGGGCGGGAGGAACAAACGAACACAGGACTTTCAACCAGGAAAGCGATGTTGGTGTCCGAAAGTTTTCTGTAATTTTGTTTCGTTGTTTGTGTTTTACGCAATTTAGCCATTTTAATCCCGACCATGAGTCTTTCTAAATCAAACTGTTTTTTGTTGCCTGAACCTAAGCTCGGGTTTTTGTTTAAAATCATGACGTCAACCTCGCGTTTACTGTGACTGTGTGCTGGGCTACCCAACTGTGTTATAAGGCAATGACTTGGAATGAGAACGTGTAGATGTTTGCGTCTGCTCGATCTCGATAACCTTTTACCTCCATTACGACTTTAATGCCAGGTGAAATTTTGGAGTTAAATTATTTTAGAACAATGGTGCTTTTGAGCGACTAGTTGTGAGACATTGACATCAGATACAATCACACAACACTGAGTAGTATGACAGTGGCGTACATGTAGTTGGAGCAGCTATCAAACCCTGCTAACCCTTTCTTAGTCTCCTTCAGCCTTGTGACCCATTCTCTTCCCTGACACAGATGACACATTAATACAGTTATGGCTATAATTTAGGACAAAAGTTGAGCAATGGCTTGTCATTTTGCTGTTAAGTTGACTCAACAGCAGCATAGTGTGGGTTCCGTTTGTCAAGTTAATGGATAGAGCGCTGCTTTTTAATTGCTGGTTGGTGTCATTGAGCAAAGACAGATACAATTTGTATTGATTGTGCCAGCTGATCCATGGGCTCAGACACCCAAACTAAACTCAGTCTTTGCTCACTGGCCCAATGCTTTTGCCTTTGACAGAATATCAAACCTCTCAAGCATGTCTAGCTAACGATCCCATGCCCTGATTTGTCGTTACTGGTGAGATCGGACCATTGTCCGTAAACGGGTGTATTCTAAATCATAATGTTTTACGTTTCTCAATCACCTGAATTTGCAACTTAAATAAGTTTTAAAGAAAGGATCCCAAAATGCCCAAGGTTCCACTCTTTATCCTAAATGAGCTAAACACGCCATTCGTGGACATGCAGAAATAAATAAAAAATACAAATTCTGACTGAGTGGCAAACAAAGTAAATCCCAAAATGTTGAACTGTTCCTTTTAAAATTGAAGAATGTCCTTGATTCTAGAAAATCATTTGAAATCTCAGCAGATCAACGAAACACCGACCCAATAACTTCACATATTTCTTCTACTGTCCTGACTCATACATTACCATCAAATGAGCAACTAAAAGAATCATGAACGGAAATGATTTTAATGTAGATTATCTCGTTAAAATGTTGAAACGACATCGTGTGACTAAATAAAGTAAATAAACAGTAATTACAACTAGAAAGAAAGATTATCAAAATATCTATTGGCTTTCACTGAACCGTTTAACAACACATCAAGAAGCTAAAAATAATCAAACTGGAGAAAAGGAAATAAGTTAACATATCTCAAGACGTAGAGATTTACAGTATATACATTCTTTTTAAAAAGATTGTGTTCATTGACTGGTAGCTCCGTTGTTCTCCTTTCAGTTCACACTTTCTGTTGCCAAGCAGCAGTTTGTAGTCACTGACGTCAGAGTGGATCCAGGCGTGTAACGCAACACAAAAAGGCTTCTGTTAAGTCATCCTTGAAGGCTTCCTCCAAGCCAATTGCTTGTCTTTGTGTGGCGATCACTTCTGTCCTACCCAGTGGCAGAATATTCCAATGGCTTTGGAGCATGGCAGAGGTCCACTCTTTGATTTGAAATAAAAATAAATAAAAAATATATAGAATATGTATTTTTTTCTTTCTTGAAAACAGAAAATGTAACTTCACCTTGGGTAGTTCAACGTTCTTGTCAAGCTGCAAAGGGTACAAAAAAAGCCTTCTTCTTTTCATTCATTTTTGCTTTTCCTCCCAGGGGTTCATTTTTTTCTGAATCATTTTCAACATTTTATTCTTGTTTTTGTGTTGGTTTTTTTTGCAATACATAGAGTGCTGAAAGTTTGTAAGAAAAACAAGGAAGGTTCAGCTAGTGTACATTTTTTTTAAGCAGGTAAACAAAATGTAAAAGTGCTCTTATTTTGAAAGACTTTTTGTTTGTTTGTTTCCAGTGTTTAGAAAGAAGTAGGAGGCACTTAGGTCCATCTTTATGGCGACAGACAGTCACTCAGGCCACACTTCCAGGCTCAGGATTGGAAGGTCCGGTCGGGCTCTTGCAAAAGTGAACAGCTCAGTGAGTCCAGGACTAGAAGGTGTGTATATATGAAGGCTCGGCAGATGAAAACACTGAAGCATTGGACTAGCACTAAAGAACACAACGGCTGCTGCACAGGACAGGTTTGATTTATGCATGTTGTTCACTTCCTCTATGTTTCAATGACCAGTGTTGACAAAATGAAATCTGTCCTACATATTGTCAAGTGAACAGTCCATTCCATCAACGTTTAGCAACAACTGCCTGGTCCTTCTTTCACAGATGTATGTCTGGAATGTGGTGATTTACTTCGTCAGCATTTTTAGCTTTTTTCTTTGGATTTCGTATCTGGACAATTCCGGTTGCAGTGACAAGGATACTGCCAGTTTCAGGAATAGGCATGCCAACAGAGGTTCAAAAAATTAAATGATGCAGCACCTACGTTCCTCTCTCCAGTTTTAATAGGAACCATCCACCAAAGATTATTAGGGGCAGACACCTGTCTCACAACCCAATTTGTACCCTCACAGATTTACTTAACAGACGAATGTTTAGTACTTCTGAACTGTGGGGGTCATGAAGAGCTTGCGAAACGTTTGCCATGAACACTCAAGTTCTACACGAGGGGCATTGAGTCCAATCTGGCCAAGCACTGCTGTGAAGTTAGAGAGAAATAGACAACCCTGGGCAAGATATCTTGGAACACAAAAGCTTCCACTTTTGTTTCCAAAAACACAGCTATTTCTTTAGATTACTCTGTGCAGGTCAACCTTCTGAACTTCTACATTCCACAGCAGAAGTCAAGTGTGGTTTACTGTGTGACAACCAGGCAATAGCACAAGCCGAATGAGGCCTAGCAATTTAGATGGCTCCAATTTAGGGTTTTTGAAACCTAGTTATGTTGAACCATTGCCTGACTTACCAAGGGACACAGATACATCCTTGTTAGGGTGAGGTCAAATAGCCTAGGACAGGATATTTAAAATTTAGCCAGATCGAGCCAGATTCAACCAGGCTACGTAAGGCTTCGTCAAGATAGAACCAAAACTGTTTTGATTTTGACAGTGAAATGACGATCACATAGGACATGATGGTACCTAAATCATTAGGATAAGAAAACCAACAATACTAGACCAGTACAATCAGGGTAATCCAGATCAGTCCAATTTGATGCAATCCAATCTTCATAGTCTCTTAGTCACGAGTTCATTCACAAAAGGAGCAAGGCTGGACCTAAGAAGCCTCGGCTCAACCTTTCCGGTAAGGTTCAAGACATTTCCTTTGATTATAATGCAATGCAATCCAGTTCATTCCAATCCAGTTAAACACACTTTACTCCACTTTAGTTTGTTCATCCCGATTCTTATATGTCAGGCAGTCGGATGCAACACAGTCCATTTTTAATCCCAATCCACACGGTTCCATCTTCGACTATGCTGTGAGTCCAGGCCAGACTTCCACTCTCCAAGGCAATCCATTCCCTTCTAATCCGGTCTACTCATTTGTATTCAAGTGACGATCTAGTCCAACCCAAAGCGCATCCAATTCCTTTTCCCTCTTATTCATTCCTATCCCAGTATGTCCAGATAGACCGGCGTGGCTTTCATCAGAGTGAACAGTATCTTCTGAATGTCTTTGATGTTGAGACGCTGCTGTGGCTCCCTCTGCCAGCAGCCCAGCATCATATCGTAGACTTCCTTGGGACAGAGCCTGGGCCGCTCCAGTACCCTGCCCTGAGTGATGCACTCTATCACCTGGGAAGACAGAAAGACGCACCGTCAAACAAGAAACAACATATTGCCTTGTTCTGAAGAAGCATTGGTTATGCAATTTAAAGATCACATGTAGTGCAACACACATTGGCTGCTTTGCAGAATGTGTCATTTGACCGGAAGCATCACACAGACAGAAGAAGAAGTCTTGGCACAGTAATCAACATGTAGCTGTACAACATGTAGGAACTGTTGATCAAACTGCTGCTTTTCTGGAGAGTTGAAAAACATTGATGGGAAAAAACTGTTGTTGAAATAGTGACTATATATCATTTTTAAGTGTATTACTATCATTATATATTTATAGTTTACAGTTGTGGGACTCGTAATGTATTCTGAAAATGTGATACTACAAAAGTTTACATTTTTCACCATTCCTTTTATGTTTGCTTCAGTTCTACACTAAACAATATATCACTGTTCATTGTGCACTATCTCACCTAGTTATTGATTGTGATTGTAAGTTCATTTGGACTGCTTTGTGCTTGTAAAGTGCTCTCCATGCTTTGGATAGTCTAAGAGTGAACAGAATTGTTGTATATTATACTCTAGCCAACACTTGGGTGTGAAGGCGATGTGTAGATGTTGTATTGGCTGTATTGAACACAGGGTGAGTTATTATGTTATGTCAGTCAGTTTGATACATGCTCAGAAAAGCTTGGATGTTTTCAGGGCTGACCTAGGTGTTCTGCTGATAACCTGGGTTCAGTGTCAAACACAGTGTTCACCCAAAACCAGAAAGTCATTTTATCATTAAGAATTCTATTTGGTGTCTAGAGCCAATGCCCTAATCCACCGTTGGTCTACTAAATCAGGCTGTTACAGACACTGTTCCTATCACTGCAACATGTATGTCTTCCACAACATCAATTCACATGTAATCCATGTGACTGTAAAGGTCTGGGATGGATGTATGAATCCAACATCTCTCCACTGTTACCCCGGGTTAGGGTTAACGTCCCGTGTGAATCCAGAGGTCAACATTGACCTATTTGTCCTGTAACTTCCGTACTTAAATAACCGTAGTCATTTTAACCCAAACCACGATTGTTTCCTCAACGTAACTAGTAATACTTTTGTTCCCTGCGAGGTGAACAACTAGTTTATTTATTTTGAAATTGACCCCCGTTGCTGGACATTCGTAAGAGAACGCACAAAAGAAATCTGGAATAACTTTTCGTAAAATATCATACGAGGGTATGTCGACTAAAGAGACAGTGTTGTTGCTGTTGCAATTAAATTGCTCTGTTATATTTATTATCTCAATGTAATCCACACACAATGAGCTCTCTGTATTCTGGGTTTTTAACATATTACTCTGTGAGACTCGCTCAGTCATATCTGGGGCTCCCTGCTGTCAAATAGGCTCTATTAGGTTTTCCTTATGCTCAGCACCTTTAGCAAGAGCTTCATTTCCTCTTTGTTTTTCTCTGTGCAGTCATTTAAAAAAAAAAAAAGCCTCACTGACACTTTCCACATGAAAATGTCTTCCCTCAGGCCATTTGACCAGGAACTAAGAGCAGGAACAGAAAGACAACCTGAACTATTACAGGCGCTCGCTTCCTTGTGTATGCAAGGGTACAAGCTGGAGAGGTGCAGGACCATGTTGTTTTTCAAAGACTAAACACCAACATGGGTTGAATCATTGGATAAAGTCATGTTGTGAATTTTGTAAATGACAACACCTATCTTTGTTTTCAATAAATTGTGACTTTAGATAATTCCAGAGACGAGGACTTGCTGCAGCTCACGCAGTGTGTGTGTGTGTGTGTGTGTGTGTGTGTGTGTGTGTTTGAGAGAGATTGGCAGAGTGATGGAAAGAGAAGGTGGAAAGTTAGCTTATTTCTCATTCTTTTGCTCTGTCTAGTTATATTTTGGTAATGTCCCCATGTGTTCCGATCTGTTTTAATTAGCTGTCGATGCTGTTTGTGGGTGAACTCAATTTTGTGCTTTCCACGGAACCAACTCCGTCAGCGCTCTGCTGCTCGCGCACCTTCTGTCTTGAATCTTTTTCGGGTCGCTTGTGCTTCGGCCTCGTCTTCGTTGTTCGCCTTAAAGCTACTGGCGACGAAGCGCAACAACTCTGGCGCTGATGTTTCCCGTTAAAAGCCTTCCAGTGGCTCAGAGGGCAAAATCATTCATTACGTGAGAAACGTCTGCAGGAAGTGTTCGTTTCCATTGACGGCAGTTAACAGCGATCAAAACGAACGAAGCAATTAGTTACATCAAGAGTGGTGAGTATGTTATACATATGTTGTTTTTACTTACACACATGCATTTTACTTTGATCTAACTACATTCTTACACAAGAATTGTACTTTTTACTTAATATAGTATTATTTCTACATTTGACTGGCCTTTGTATTGCCCATTGTGGATGCAATTTAAGAAATGGCTTTTGTATGATTTTCGTCAGTTACGCACACACACAAACACACTCGGCCGAACGCATGATCTCCCCGCTGGCATACGCCTGGCAGACACAATAAAAGAGCAGAAGCCTGGATGTGCATGAATATCAGAACGGGACCCATGATGTCTGCAAAGGAAGCCTCATAAAAATGTGATTCTACAACTGTGTGTGTGTGTCATACTCTACAGAATATTTCTGTTTGTCAGGCTGATCTCCGTGGGATATCCGCATGAATTGGACGCCACAATTCACAAGTCCCTTTTTTATTTCCCCAGAGCACAAACAGACCATAATGAATCTGCGCGGAGTTAGGCTTGTTGATCGATACCTACTGACTCAATTTCTACCACCAGCTGCTGAGCTTGCCGCCTCTCCGGTCCATCCTTTTGTTTTTTGAACAAAAAGTGCCCACTTATGGAAATGCCAGCGCTCTACCTACACTCACTCAGAGATGGAGGACGAGCAAGCTGCCACTGTTGGAGCATATCCCCCCCCCCCCCCCCCCCCCCCCCCCCACCAACAGGGTAAGAAACTCGTTGTTCAGGTACAATGTGAATGCCAACTCTATTGTTGCTGCATTTGGCATGGTGATAAAATAAACATCTGAACGACTGTAGAGGCCGAGAGTCCATGCACCTTAATGTGCTCTTGAGGATGAAGGAACTAGTACCAGGAACAGGAAGTAGTCTTTCTGCACTGCTGAGCTATAACTCATCTCTTGATACCTGGTTTTTGTCAGTTGGACAGCACTGTATGGGAGCTCTGGCAATAAAAGTCATACATGACTTAAAACAGACTTCTACCACATGTTAGGTTGTGTTTAATTGTTTCTACCGTTTTATTTTGACATCCCTGCCTCTTGTGTTCTGTGTTCACTTCCTGTCCTTGTCCGTTTCCCGCCTCTGTGATTGTCTGCCCCGCCCTTAATTGAACCCTGCTGTGTCTCGTCATAAGCACCCTCCCAGTGTATTTAAACCCTGTGTGTCCCTGTCTCTGGTCGTCTGTTGCGTAACCTGGTCTGCTGTGCTCTGGTCTACCTGTATAAGACCATTCATGGTATGGTCCCTGTGTTGGTCTCCTGATTGTTTTTGGTATCCTCATCCCTTTTTCTTTCATGTTTGTTGGACTTGCCAGTTTGACTTTGGACATTTTTTCTTTTCTCATTAAATTCTCATCTCACAAATCCTTCTGCTCCCGCATCTCTCTGCGCTTGGGTCCATCCCCTACCAGTCTTTCCCATAACCCTGACACCGCATGCAGTTTGTACATAAGATCAGATACAGTACCTCATTATTGGCGAGCTGGAACCACGGCTGTTTGCCGTAAGTGAAGATCTCCCAGAGGATGACTCCGAAGCTCCAAACGTCACTCTCTGTGGTGAACTTCCTGTACATGATGCTCTCTGGAGGCATCCAGCGGATAGGCAGCATGGTGTGACCTCCCACCTGAACACACACATAGAAGAAAGAGGTTTTAGAGATGAGCGTGAAATGAGTATGATAAAGTGTATGATGAATATCTTACCCTTGATGCCTTTGGGGGATGATTTCGCCATCATTGAAACGCCACAATTATTGAGGGACACACACAAATTAGTCAAACTTACATGTGGTCACTTGCTCATACAATGCCATTATTTTGCAAGTCACAAGCAAATATTATATATTGACAATCCCAGGTTTACAATCTGGAATCAACTTTGGGATTTATAATGGAAAATTCCATTTTATTACATTTTTCTGGAAAAACAAACTGTATTCATCAAAATAACTGACCTGATCTCTTTACCGCTAACCAAAGGTACAAATAGTGCCTATTGTTTCCCAAAATGTGTTTGGGTGGACGTCCAACCCTGTCTTCTCAAAATGATGTTTGTATGCTACTGCTTTGTTTTGAGGCCAACGTCATGGCTGCAGTTAAACTGTTCTTTGTGTCCCGTATTCCGTAGGTCCAGACCAATCCATCCATAGAAGCCACGCCCATTTGGCTGCACTTCTGGTGGCCAAGCTATCGCTCCACGTGCACTGACCTACTTAGAACAAGCATGCAGTTCATATGCGTGATTCTAGCAGAGTTTTAGTGAACTTCTAGAAGTTACATTCACAGTTAACATTCTTAAAACTGTATAAAGCGAAACAGTGACCAGTGACATTTTAAAAGCACTGTTCTCTGCAGCTACAAATCATGGACCCTGTGGCATTTCACTATTAGTTTGTGAATACAAAACTCTACGCACAATGCTGATAATGAGGATCCAATACAAACCCAATACAGCCTCCTGAGTTCTACTGAGTTCTATCATACAGCAGGTCACTTCCTGTGGATTCTGTCATTGGGTGGACTTTTCCTCTAATCAGACATGAGTAATGGTGAGGATATGAGAAGAATATCTTCTCTATTATCCGACAGCGTGTACATCAGACGGACTGAATCATTATTCATCTGCTCCTGCCTGCTCTCCAACTGCTGTGAAATCATAAAGCAGCTTGACTAATTTAGTCAAATATGTGCCTCCTAATCACGACTCACATAATGAATGACCTCCAGTGTGCCGCTGACTAATCGACCTTCCTGCACCCCTCCTCCCTCCTCTGTCTGATTCCCCGTCACCTCTTCCTCCTATCCTGCCATCCTTTACTCGTTTCTCCATCATAAATTAGTCATTTCTTCAATATTCAATGAGCACTTTTACAACTTTAATTGAGTCTGTTATTAGTGATCATTACTGTGTGTAACCTGTTCTCTCTCATCATTAACATACACTGACTTGAATACTTGCAGAATTGTTCCAGGCATGAGAAATCCAAGGGGTGAAGCTGCATCTTCATTTAATCCATTTCCATGAAGATAATGCTTCTGCAGTATTTCACTTTTGTCAACAGAAGTTATCATCAGTCACCATCAATCATTATTGGAGTGAATGAAGAGTGGCAGCCCAACCACATGACATCACCGTGCTTTGATTTTGCTTAATTAATGACTAAGTTTTGGTGGTGGATATAAACACACCCCTATAAACTAGAGAGAGTGCTGTCAGAAGTTTGTGCTTTACATTGGACATTTAACCCGTCGTGTGTTGCAATGGTGACGAGTAGTTGTCTAACATTCAGAATGTCTGATGATCCATAAGCTCACTGTGTTACAATAATCCATATTTTAACTATAATACATAGCTCAATAGTCATAGTCCAGCAGGTGCTCTTCCATAGCTGGGTAATTATTAAAATAATGGTGGCTGCGTCCCAGTACTAGGACTCTGGTCTCGTGCATGCTGACTCACTATCATGGCTCATTGCTGGCTGTTCTCATTCACTGTTTGGACTTATACCTACAAAAAGTAATGCAATACAAATTTGGATACAACCCACTTAATGGTGAGCAGGGTGTGCAGGGCGGCCGCCGAGGAAGTCAGGGGGATGTAGTATGAAGAGAGACAAAATAGGGGTGGATGGATTGGTCAAAGACACACAAAAGTTATTATGGACTTATTCTAACTTACTTTTGCTTAACTTACATAACTACTTTAGTTTGTGACGTAAGTTAAGTAACTAACACACAACTTTCACCCCGGAGATCGCTGTTGGTCAACATTGACTTATTTTAACGTACTTTTGTTGCGTAACCTGCGTAACTACTTTTGTTACGTAACTTCTGTAATTAACTCCGAACGGAAGTTACGTAACAAATGTACTTATTTTAAGCCAAACCACAATCTTTTCCTAAACCTGATTAGTTTTCTGCACTGTGAGGGCTTGCCCAGGCGCACTCAGGTGTTGCTGGACATTCGCAAGAGAACTTTTTGTAAGATGGCATGCATACCGTTGTCTGAGGATACGTTGCTCGTGAAGACAATTAACAAAGCTATGAAGCTGGAGGGCTGGTTCTGTAATCCCATTTCAAACAGTGAGCATGGCTGATGCCCCCAACGTTGCACCCCTGGCCTGATGTGGCGTCGTGTCTGATGTGATCGCATCGTTCTGAGGGAAAGCACGACAAAACCTGAACCCTGAAATCATTTTGTCATGCTCTCAAATTGAGGAGTTCAAATTGAGTCCACTCTCTTGAATAGAGAGAGAAAAAAGCTTGATTATTTTCTACCTGTCTTTCCAGAAGATGATTCTGGGACAGCACTTTTCCGTAGATTTTAAATGCTCTGCATTAATCGCATTCGTTCAAAGGCTTCATGTTCTCAGGCTTCGTGTTCAAGCCCAGGGTTACTGCTAGCCTCGGGCCAAGAGCTGGCCTGACTTTAATCATTCTCTGGTTCCAGCTTCTACATTTTTTTTTATGTGACTGTAAACTCAATATCTATGTTTGTCAAAGAAGACAAAGAAACAGGAAGAAGTCACCTTGGGTTCGTTGAAATTGTGATTGACTTTCTTCACAATTTAAGTAGGTAAAGCATCAATATTCAGAACAATATTTCAAGACTGAGCTGCCATAAGGGTAGAGGTAGATGGAGATATATGCACTGCAGCTTTGGTTTTGTAGCCGGAAGCCGGGTACAGCTGTGAGCATGCAGCGCAGAGACGCTGGTACTCCATCTGACCCTGAAGTCCTGCATGCTTCGGTGCAATCTGCTCAGTCTGAGCTGTAGACAGAGTTCCCAGAGTTCTATTTGACTGCAGGCGAACAATCTGCACAGGGAGGAGGATCACTCTGGGGGAATGATATCCTCTGTCCCGTTGGCTGTCTGAGTTTGAATTGTAGACAGCGGACGCATGTTAATCAGCCAGTCATTCTGTCCTCTCAGACGGAGTACAGCTGGGAGGACATGTGGCCCTTGTGTCTGGAAAAGGACATTATTGGCTTACTTGCCAGGAGATTAACTCAATTTAAAAAATACCAATAAAAACAGGAAATTGTGGAAGTTGTTTATTATTGTAACCAAGACGACGAAGGTCCTGCGACCCAAACCGAGATGTTTCTCTAAGCTTAGGTAGGCCAAGGTGCACTGTGTAACGCCTAGCCACGTGCCCCACAGAAATAAAGGGCAGCATTCCACCTCTACTACTGGGTCGATACAATCTTAATTCACGGTCATCAGTTCTAAAACAAAAGTACTAACTTTTCCCAAGTACTAACTAACAACACATTCAACCTAAACAACATTGTGCTGCATTGAGGTGAAGGTCGGTGAGTGTACACAAGGGAGTGAAGAAGTTCACTGCTGATAAGGGTAAAGATTTAAAGAGAGTCAGTTGGCCGTCGCTGCTGCTGCTGTCTACCACTGGGCCCCGCTGAGACATCGGAGCAGCCATTAAAAAGAAAGCAGTCCACAGAAGCTACTTAGGGGGATGGGACTCGATGGAGTCATTGACATTTACTGCCAAATACAAATTATTTCCCACCATGCCAATTAACGTGCTGAGAGAGTCTCCTGAAAATCCCTGTGAGCCGCTGGTACAAGCGTCTATGAAGACAAACCTCTTCTGCACAGGAAGGAGACGTAACAGGCGGTTTCTCTATCTGGGACCCACATGATCGTTTTCAACATCTCATCCAGGGCTCATTAAAACATTACAAATCCTTAAAAAAACAGCTGCAGGCTGAATCATTTAGAGAAGCTACAAAGTTACTCATAATGGGATGGCCATTTAAGTTATAGCAGCCTCCTTTCCCACAGCTATGGCACACTGGTACCAATCAGATGTCCATCCTCCATCTGTCCACTGCTGACATGTTGAGAACAAAACTTAGATGGTCCAAAACCACAATGAAAACCTCCAAAGGTGAGTCTGGATGGGTGATGTCATGTTCCGCTACATCTACCAAAAGCACAACACATGTATTGGATGGTGAAGAAGGCATCCAATAAAGGTCAAGGAACTATATACTGTATGTGTCGCGTGTCCGTTTCCGCTCGTTACTGCTCGTTGCATGCATGGTGTCTTTTCTAAAGTAACTTCAAACTTAGTTTCAGCCTTTTACGTTTTTTCAAAATAAACTCCCAGCAACAAAATGACTTAGTTAGGTTTAGGCCACAAAAGTACCTGGTTAGACTTAGGAAAATGTTGTGGTTTGGCTTAAAATAAGTGTCCTACTTTTGTTTGGTAAAATGTTTACCTTTTTTAACATAACTGGCATTAGTTAAGCACGAATCTTGCATTACCAAACTAAAATATGTCAATGGGACACGAACAGCGGCGTCCTTGTTGAACGTCTTTGAGCGTTTTGACCCATCCGTTCACAGCTGCAATCCGCCACACGGAGCTTTTCTCCCGCTATACTACGTCAGCTGCTCTGACCAGTATGGGGTATGGATGGGTTTAAAATGGAGAAGCCTGGTTAATCTCATACGGACACTTAAGGGTGCCTGGGTTACGTTGATGTCAGACGCTGAGCGGCACGGTTGGCAGTTACAACGGGTCGGCTTTGGACGTCCAGGTTCACAAATATCACACACAATTAAAATTGACTGTTTGGTTCTCACTGAGAAGCTATTTTTGGTTGCACAAATAACCCTAGCACCAAGCTCTTGAGCTAAGCCTTACTGCTGCTGTCTTTTCCTACAGTTTGACACTGGCACTTTCATTTAGCAATCAAACTTTGTTGTGTCAGTGGCCACAGTATAAATTTGAATATATTCAGCGTGCAAATTTGTGAAAGTTGACATCTTATTCTGAGGCTGACATCAGAGGGAACACAGTATCCCAAGATGAACAGGTTAATCTTCTGGGAGCAGGGATGCGCTTAGTTCATTCCATTGCCTAAAATTGGCCCTGTGTGAATGAGACATGCATACTGTGTACCGCAATTACTTTTTCAATTGGGGTAAATACATGGGGAGAAAAGAAAAAGGTGTGTTTGCATGAAACAAAAGTCTCTTACCCTGTAATAATCTGTGCTGTAAATGTCTCTAGACATGCCAAAGTCTCCTATTTTCACCAGAAGTCCGTTCCCAACCAGGCAGTTCCTGGTTGCCAGATCGCGGTGCACAAAGTGTTGCGACGCCAAGTAGATCATCCCAGCTGCGATCTGACTGGCTATGTGAAGCATCTGGGACAGACCCAGCTCCCCGTTGGTCTGCAGAGGCTGTCCATCCACCAGGATCATGGCGTCTGGCCCGTGGGCTCTGAGGAGGAAGGTACAGAGTGAGTTAGGAGCTCAGGAAATCTCTCACAATCAAACGTTTGACATGCGAGACAACCCTAACGTCAGCCGGTGTCATGTAGCTTAGCGTTTTTGCAGTGAAGAGGCACACTGCTGCTTTTGCACGTTGTAGCTCATTAAATCCAAATTGTGCACATTGCACAACTGCTGGCCTACATATCACCAATTTGATTTCCTTCCTTTCGGCAGCCATTGTTTCAAGTCATTTTGGTATAGTATGAACATGATCTTGTAGACCCTTGAAACGTGTTGAGATAGGTGATTCACAGTGGCCTGTGATCCATTCATGTCCCTCCTGCAGTTGCAATTGAGAAGTAAATATTTGAATGAGATATAGTTTTTATTTGTAGTGTTAACATCTAGATAGATGGCTATATAGATACTTTATTCATCCCCAGGGGGAAACTAGTTTTTCATTTGTTACATTAACGTAAATCATACATTGAAATGTGTGAAGACTAATAAAACAGAGCTGCCTACAGTCTTTGCCTTGGTAGCGATGGACGAAAAAAAAATGAATCTGTGGCAGAACATTTTAAGTCCAAACATTTGCTCGAGTGGGTTGACAAAAAATGTTGGCCCAGTTTGTCATAGTGCCAATATTATTTCCAAACTAACCTGGCAACACAGCTGAGTGGCTAAACGGCCTCCAGCTTCTAGCTAAGACCACCAACAATGAATAGAGAATCTGTGTAAAAAGTATTGTGATGTGGGATTACAGGAATGTTTCAAGTAATATCTTTCATATTCATGAATTTGAATGTCTGAACGTCCCTGAACAAAACAAAAAAAAACACAAGTGATCCTTTTAGATAAGAGTATTTCCCAAAGGAACACATGGAACAATACATCTCCATGCTCAATTATTCTGCATTTGTATTTGTGCTCGTATCTGCTACATTAATGCTAATCCCTGATTCAATTCTACGCTACATTCTCTGTTGTGTGTTATACATACATAGCGTTGTGGAGGACACGTGGAGCCACTTTTCCAGTAAGTCTCCCTGAATTAAGTAGTCCAGCTTGTGAGGTTGTCGGCTCTTGTGTCCACCTGGCATTCTCTTTTTCTGCCTGTGTGTGTGTGTGTGTGTGTGTGTGTGTGTGTGTGTGTGTGTGTGTGTGTGTGTGTGTGTGTGTGTGTGTGTGTGTGTGTGTGTCAACATAACAGCTGTGCATGCAAGAGTGCGCTGTGTGTACAGTTGGTTTGTCGGTGAATAAATGCTACAACTCCTCGAGACCCAAGTTCCTGAGTCTTGCTTGCCAACTGCTGTTCAAAGTGTAGGCAGTTAGCGCCTGCTGCTAACGCCAGCTTCAGGCTCAGGCTCAGGACCAGCCATTCTCAATTTAGTGAGCTGCTTCGCTTGTTTTGCTTGTTAATATATATTTTTAACTGATTGCATTAATTTGTCCCATCCATCTATCCATTTTCCTCTGCTTATCTGGGGTCGGGTCGCGTTGGCAGCAGGCTGACCCAGACTTCCCTCTCCCCCGCAACATGTTCCAGCTCATACTGGGGGATCCCTGGGGGATCACAGGCCAGCAAACCGCCCCATTAATTTGTCAACATTCTTACTGTTGGTTAACGGTTAATTATTTATATCCGGATCCAGTGGATTTGCATACATTTACAAAAATGTCCATCACACGATGATTCATCAAAAAAAAGGAAGTCAGTGACACTTCTGAGTTGTGACTCTGCATCACCGATGCAGCACAGCGATCACCGCTACGTTCCAACAATGTGTCAGTGCCGGTTTGGAGGGAGCGATGGGGTTCAGAGACTGAGGGAGGACAGAGTGTGAGTTGTGTTTAGTTGATACAAAGTGTACCCAGTAGTCAGTGTGTGTGTGTGTGTGTGTGTGTGTGTGTGTGTGTGTGTGTGTGTGTGTGTGTGTGTGTGTGTGTGTGTGTGTGTGTGTGTGTGTGTGTGTGTGTGTGTGTGTGTGTGTGTGTGTCTTTTCAGCTTCACTGAGTTTTAAGTCTCTAATGGAGGAAGTGATGCCAATGAAGTGGCAGCTTGGTGTGTGTGTGTGTGTGTGTGTGTGTGTGTGTGTGTGTGTGTGTGTGTGTGTGTGTGTGTGTGTGTGTGTGTGTGTGTGTGTGTGTGTGTGGTTTGGAGGGCAACGGGTGCTGGCTAAATTAGCAGTATGTCCTGGAAGAATTGATGCCAGCACTTTAATGGAAACACAATTACTGAGTCAAAATTAGCATCGGAGGCACAAAGAGACTCGCTGAAACGCTGTCCCATACAAGCATGCGTGTGCAACACACACACACACACACACACACACACACACACACACACACACAGTGAGAGTCACACATAAGCACTGGTAGACTTTGCTTCCTGGCGGCGGACTAAGTACCAATGTTCTATTCTGCGGGGCAAAGCATCCTGGGAGCCAATAACATCTAATCACAGCAGACATAATGCAGCTCATTAGCTTACCAACCGCAATTTACAATTTGGGCATTTAGCTTGTGCTTTTATCCAGAGCAGCTGCAGGTAGAGAGGGGCTGCAGAGTCGGACTCGGCTTGGGACCTCCTTGTCAGGAGATAAGTGAGGAAAGGACCCGAGGAGAAAGGAAGAATAAACTATTAGCAACGGATCACGAGGTGTGTGTGTGTGTGTGTGTGTGTGTGTGTGTGTGTGTGTGTGTGTGTGTGTGTGTGTGTGTGTGTGTGTGTGTGTGTGTGTGTGTGTGTGTGTGTGTGTGTGTGTGTGTGGTGCATGGTGGGTAAACAGAGACCAGAGACGAGGCTTCCTGCATCCTATGAGTGGTTAAGTAAAAGGTTTCAGGTTTAGTCGATTATTCAAAAAGTAAACACTTTTTCTTTTTTACTCTCGGCTCTGCTCTGCTAAAAGAAGTCTAGTTTTGATGCACAGAGCAGGTTGAGCCGGGCAGTATTGTGTCATATTTTGCAGCATTATGTATATTGTATTATAATTCACATTTTATTTGACATTTATTTCTACTTTACATAGTGGTTTCATTCATTTGTTCCCTTATATTTCTTTATAAGGGCAACTCTAATGTACACATTTCATTTCGGGATCAATCAACTATACTCAAAGATTTAATTTGTGCAAAATTGACGTTTGTTTGATTGAGAAGGGTGCTCAGTGAAAGATCATTGAGTTCATCCTCTGGTGAGCATGAATTTGCTCAATACATGTAATGCTAATGTGCCCATTAGATTTGTATATCTGTAAGAGAATAGTTTGACCAACACAGTGGAGTCAGAGGAAAAGTTAGGTTAAGTTATTTATTTATTTATTTATTATATATATACAGTATGTATATATATATATATATATATATATATATATATATATACACACAAAGCAAATCTGGTGGCTATTTGCCATCAATACATTCTGTTTTCCTTGCATTGGACCAAACTGTTGGTGAGATTGAAAGCACACTTATTTACACCAAGGATGCACCAGCATCCGTCTGTTTTCTACATCTCAGCCATCAATCGCCATGTAACGGCTGGAGCGGCTCCACACTGTTCCTTACTTAAGGCTGACACAGTTTTACATAATGCTCCGAGTGGAACAGTTCCCGCTGTCAGCCTGTCACTCCGTCAGACGGGCTCATTCATCAATCACCGTGGGTCGCACTTGAACTAGTACGACGCGGCTCTAACAAGGCTCTGCAGCGGGGCACGCCGACCGCGCTCAACATACTTGATGGCGGAAAAGGAGTCTGTCATTTATATTTACGACTTCATAACAGGAAGCTCACTAAAAAACATTTTTCATAAACAGCCTGGCAGGAGTCGGCGAGGGGGTTTTACCTGCAGAGAAGGAACGTAAGGGTCTAGAGGAACAGGGGGGGGGGTTGTAGTCCAGTGATGAGGTTCAAACTAAGGCTTCAACCTTTCAGTTGTTCATGGAGACGGGCCCATCCATCACTACGAGCTGGGACACGGCTCTCTGTGAGCACGCTCGGGTCGACCTCTGTGGACCTGTTCTACTCTGAGTACTGATGAGGGAACGTTTGATCGCTGGTCTGAAATACCACAGAACAGTAAAACAAGGTCAAGGCCCAAACTCAAGACCGGTGACCGGTGACCGGTGAGGAGGACGCACCGAGGAAGGAAGATCTAACACTCGTGAGGCAGCGCTCACTAAGTATGGAGACGGTGGTGGATGGTAACAAAGCACATTGTCCATTAATTCAATGATTGTATTAATGGAAAACAATATGGACATATAGCACTTTTTACTACATTTAACTACTGAGTGTGTACATTCACAATGCCCAGACAAAACATTAAATATGAATAAATATCATACACTGTTGGAGATCTAACAAGCAGAACATCTTACCTCAAGCTTCACATCTTCACTTTGTTTTTATTTTGTGTTTTCAGGGTCAAGAATTGATGGTTATGTTTATGTTTACTTACATTAGCTTCAGTAAATAATGCCTACACATCAGTTTGTTTTAGTATTTCACTAAAGTACTGTCCTAAGTACAATTGATGTTTTTAAATAATGTCTTGTTCCACTACATTTAATTGGCAATTTTGTTAGTAGTTACTGTACTTTTTCAAAGAAAATATATGATCACATGACCAATATGCGATTGGGAAATATGATACATTGTCACAGGTACCCAAAAGTCTCTAAGTCTGATGTAAATAGTTTCTTCTCCTGCATTTATGAAAAGGATAATCATTCTAAGTTTCTCATGTTTTCGTCTGTGAAAAAGGTGAAATGAAATAATAATTTCCCTGAGTTCCTTCTGTTTTGTTTTTCATCGGTTAAAACAGGTGAAACAGTTTGGGTTTTGGTCAGGATTCTTTTTCGCTCGTTGTTGTAACTCTCATTTCGGCCACAAGAGGCTGAAGTTCCACCCCCACCCCATGTTCTGAATAGGACAAACATAATCAAGGTGAATTTTTACTTCTCCTTGCTAAACACAAATTACACATATTGTGTGCTTACAAGTTATGTAAATTAAACTCACCTGAAAGAAAAACAAAAGAATGCTTTTAGTCTCATTTAGATTATGTGGTAGTGTTGCACTTCAGCCTCTTGTGGCCAAAATTAGTATTACAACAACAAACACTTGAACATGATTAGAATAGCCTTCTAGTTATGTAGATTAAGTAAATATCTTGGAGGACTTTTTTGCAATGGATATTTTTACATTGTGGTACTACTACTTGTATTCTCAGGACAACTCCAGTTTGTTAAAACTTTGTATTTGTTGGTTAAAAGCTGACATTTAACCAGATTGTTATTTGGAGGTCAAACAGAAAGCGTTGCAGCAGGGTGAGGAGCTGTAAACTGATGTCAGAGAGGTTCTGACTGCTCATGTCTGTTGAACCATCTGAAAATAAAAAGTGTGGCCTGATCTCAGCAGTTACTCTGTTGAGCATAATGCTACAGCCAATAGAACCAAAAGCCAGAGCTACAAAAAACAAAACAAGTTGTAATAAACCGAAATGATCCTTAAAGTAAAGGACTACTTCTTTAACCAGTGGCATTGGGGCAGTGGGCTGTACATATTTCAATCTGTTTATTTTGTGATGTTCACATCAAAAGATGGTTTAACATTATTACCCTCAGCTAAAATAATATGCGGTAAGAGGGAAGCTTCTGGATATTTCTCTGGTAACTGCTTGCGGCTGTTGCCTGAGCCATGTGATCGGTCAGCTGTGTGGAGTTGAGAACTTAGGAAGGGTTTGAACTCATCTCTCTGCCTCTAACTTTTTCACTCTTCACTTTTTCAGCATAGAGTGCGACACCATATTCTTGGAGAGAAGCACCCATGTCATTAATTCACACACACACACACACACACACACACACACACACACACACACACACACACACACACACACACACACACACACACACACATTCATACCCCATGCAAGGTGCCAACTGCCAATCAGGCCTCTATACTGTCATTCACCAGTCAGTGTCTTGCCCAAGGGACACTTCGATACGCAGACTGGAGGAGCCGAACATTAAACCGCGGATCTCCCGACGTACGAATGCAACGCTATGTGGCGGCTGAATCACGTCTGTCATCAGAAAGTCTCTTCAGCATGTGACCGCACCACCGGGAGGGGATCACAGATCACTCCACCATTGTAAAACCATTCAAACTCCAAAATCAAGTAACATGAGCTGGAACCACTGGCCCCTGGAATCTAGCCGCTAGCATGAATTTGGAAATGGTTGTCAGTATTGAAAGTTGTTATTGTGTAAAACCACTGGTAACTCCCATTAAGGCCTTATCCTTATAAAACCAATGTGTTGTACGGGGTATTTCACATCGCTTAACACCCTTAATATGTACTTAATCCTCACATACTATGCGTAAAACATCTTGGTTTCCACAATGAAAATGGAACATTTCGTGTCGGGACGAAAGAAAATATGAAATTGCTCAGTTTCACTTCCAGCCCTTCCGCCACTGGCAATTACAAGCTGCCACTGTCGCCACTCACACCACCAAGTGTTGCCTGTCTGCCGAGCTCACCTGAGAAACTTATTGAGATCCCCGTGCTTCATGTACTCAAAGACCATGATGAGGGGGTCTCCGTCCACGCACACCCCGTAGAACTTCACTATGTGCTCGTGCTGCAGGTTGGTCAGCAACTCGGCCTCGCGCTGGAAATCCTTCCTGGCTGCAAGAGTGGGGTCCTTCAGCGTCTATATGGAGAGAGGGAGAGAGAGAGAGAGATATCTCTTGTTTTTCCTTCCAGCTGCGATAGGTGATACATGACACCTTCCTTCAGACTTGGACCTAAGTTGCATAATAGACAAACAAATGTGGCACTAGAATCTGTAAAATAAAGTAGATCATGAGGAAGATACAATAGATCTCGGCTCTATTTCAGGTACCGGACCCTGTTTCTCATTGGTGCACACATGGGATGCAGCTCGACCAATCGGAGCCGCCTGTGTTCCCAGCATGTGTCGTCACAGGTCCGTGTGTCGGTCCGTTACAACGAGAAGTGCAATGCAGTTACCAGAAAAGTTGACAAAGAGAACTGAGAGTTCGAAGAGGTTTGGAGGGAGAACATTCAGCCATTTTCAGCACTAAACTTCATACCGCACCTGGATCAGTGGATCTGGTAATCACAACCAGGGTGTCTGGATTGAAGGCTGGTTAACAGTGCAGGCTTTGATCCCAAAGAAGAAGCTGTAAAAGCCTTCCAATTGCATTCAGGATGGATTGAAATCCAACTGCCCACCCCCCAAGGTGGTTTGAGGTGGGCCAAACTGCCCCTATCAAAACAACTAACAACTAAAATAACTTTAGGTTAAGGCAACACAAAACTACTTGGTTAGGCTTATCAAAAGATCATGGTTTAGTGATAGAAATATGAAGCCGACCACTTGTTTAA
Source organism: Cebidichthys violaceus (assembly GCF_023349555.1). Taxonomy (NCBI): domain Eukaryota; kingdom Metazoa; phylum Chordata; class Actinopteri; order Perciformes; family Stichaeidae; genus Cebidichthys; species Cebidichthys violaceus. The sequence continues at coordinate 22,295,144 of NW_027176483.1, read as the reverse complement.
CTCGGTTGGTGTGATGCTGTCTCTATGGGAGATGATGGAACCGTAGGGTTAGCCATAGCTCAGCGGGCCGTTCTGTTTACTCCCCATCAGCTTCAGTACAGCTGCTCATTGGTTACTGTTCATTACTCAAGATCAACTGTGAGCCAAAAGTGAGTGTGAACGCGGCGTTCACAGTGAATTTTAGTGTCCCCGTCTGGTCGCTATCCTGTTCCTGTGAAGACGGAAGTTTATTTTGAAAAGACCGTACGCATATTATGAGCGGAAATCGACACGTGTTATTGGAAAACGCACGAAAAAGATGAAGTCGTTATATGAGGACACGTTGCAATGACGTCCTGGTAGTCGGTCCTCCGCCTGAAGGAATCGATTCAAACCTCCAAACCTCTTATTACACAAGTGCAACTTTTGCAAATGTATGTGTATTTGATTTGTGTAAAGGCCAGAATTAAAACAAATATTTCAAATGCACTGACGTGACTCAGTGTGTGGATCGGGGCTAGGATCCATTGTACTGTTGAAGGAAATGTGTTTTCCTCCGGTTCAGGCTGGCCATTAAAAGATCCCTTCCTAACGCACTTTCAATGTAAATGATGGGGGGTGAAATGTGTTTATTTTTTCATTTTTTTACATTAATTATAGATTCTAAATGTAATGAAAACATTGGATCCACAGTTCCCAGAATATTACATACAATTATTACAATTATGGTAACACTTTATAAAAACTACACGCCGAGTAAATAAGTATGAGTATACACTTAATTCATCATTTATTTCCTACGTTAACACTCATTAGTATACAATTTATAACAACAATTATAAATGTTTTATTCTTGATTAATAAGCTTGTCTATTACGTGTTTGGTGATTGTGTTTTCATACTTTATAAATGATGGATTCTCCATTTGTAAATTAAGTATTATATATATATATTACAAATGAATTATTAAGGAGTTGTAGATGATTAATAACATCCTTTATAAAGTGGATGATTTATATGATTTAGATATGCACTAATGGTGTGGGACTATGTTAATATATGCTTTATAAATGCATATTAACACTGCATCTCATGATTGACTCGCCCCCTGTTGAGTACAGTGTTACTGTCACAGACAGGACAAATAAAACTACAAACACATAGTCTGTCCAAAGTTACAATAAACCACAACCACAAACAATTCACCATTTTGTCCATCAGGTGCAGCTTTACACAGTCACCCCACTACCGTCCCTTCACTCACAAAGGTTTGGCAGAGCTGCATGCATGTGTTAATGGTTCTTCAATGAGCCCGGCAGGCGATCGGATCAGTCCTTAACCGACCCTCTGACAACCCTTCCCTGGCACACCGACAGAAGGCCTTCCTGCAGCCGACTGCATGAACACTTTACTCTCTGTCATTAGACCTCCTTTAGGTTTTCAGACGGAACAAAAAGACAAACACGACAGCTGTTCCACGAACATTTCCCTGCACTTCAACTGGGTAATAGCAACCTGCCGAGGGACCCTCTGAGGAGACATTCAGTCTGGTTCCAGTCAGAAAGGGGCTCAATTATGATCAGGTACGATGCCTTCAATTTGGGCGTTCCGGCAGTCTGCACACCATGATAGCTGCAGAGGAGATGGAAGGACTCTGCTTTCCCATAATGCTTGGCAGCCAGTACATATTATAGCTGGTATAATTACTGGTTGAATTAGAGGTGGGATTGGCCTGCCCTTCATTGGTCCTTAGAAAGGAAATGACCTGTGACACCACTTTCAGAAATACTAATTAACCTGTCATGCATAAACATACGAAGGACATTTGCATAAATATCACAGCATACACATGTTCTTCATATTGATGAGTGCACCGCGGCTCGAAGACTTTAATTGATGAAGAGATGGCTTCCTGAACCTTTTTGTCAAACAAATACAAGGAGACACATTTGAGATTGGCCTAGGCCTAACCTCACTATAACAGGAAGTCTATATAGACTCATCCAGGTTGCAAGCAAAAGTAAACGGGATGCCATTACTGTGGTGGCGTCTAACTTCTAAATATGTATAACAGGCTTGGCCAGTGCTATGCTTCAAACTATGACGCTCTAGGTTCCCCTCTAGTGTCCGTTTTGGACGTGTCAGGGACGGTGTGTCTGTTGGCTCCTTAGATGCATGGTGTCTTTTCAAAATAAACTTCAGTTAAATACATTTTAGGTTTACTTACATGGTTAGGGTTAGGAAAAGGTCGTGGTTTGGTATGTTTGTTACGTCACTGGTGTTAGGTATGCAAGTTTCAGTAAACGTTTGGTAACATTTTCACACTCTAAATCAAACTCTTTACGAGATCTGCACGTGGCAACTTATTGAAGGCTAAGGTCAGGAAACGATTGTGGTTTTGATTAAGAAAAGAGCAGCCTTTGTTTTTGACTTCATGAATGGTCCACGAGTTCCTGCACTGACACAGAACATTCACACTGGAGTTCAATTGTGAGGTGCAAATTTGTCCAAAATGTACGTGATTCTTAGGATACTGGTCTACAGGCATTTCCCATAAGTATAGTAGCCATGCACACTGTCTTATGAAGCACACCGTGTTGTGTATACAATACAACCAGTATAATTTATGTGCCAAAAGACAACAGTTGACTCATTATGCATATATTAGTGCTGTAGATCATGTATTGTAAAACTACAGAAAACAACAATGCAGTCCACACACAAACAGCCTTTTCACCTGTCCTGCATCATGTGACTCAGCAGAAACGTCTATGCAGAACCACGTCCTAGATGAAAACCCATCCTGACAAAGACAAAGAGTTTGTGCGAGACAGACTGTGTGTGTGTGTGTGTGTGTGTGTGTGTGTGTGTGTGTGTGTGTGTGTGTGTGTGTGTGTGTGTGTGTGTGTGAGATTGGGCTGGCTGGTTGTAGAGATGGTAAAAAATAGCATAATGCTGCAAAGGGCAATAAATCCTGCGGGATTAAAAAGGCTGCAGCTGTAATCCCCCTATATCCTCTCTAAGACTAGCACCTGTCTGCTGCAGGTCAATGTGGCGGCCATGTTTCCATTAATAACTGCTGCGGTGCTTACAACAGATTCTCTGTCTTCGACATATGTCATGTTAATAATCCAATCCATGCCATAATATCCATATGGCAGCTTTAATGA
>NW_027176483.1:22196995-22286995 GCF_023349555.1 Cebidichthys violaceus | reverse complement strand
TTGTTTTTTTAAAAGTTATTTGTACTTTCAGGTGAACCTAAAATAGATTTTATGTTGTAAAAAGGATTTTATATTTTATTTGGCTGTTTTGCAAATATAACTGGATCATTTGTGCTGTGGGTTGAAGAGAGTGTTCTTTAAAAGAATTTCCTTTCCTTTCCAAACGATCAAAGATGCATCATCAAGTCAACACTTAGAACCATTACCGGGCTGACTCACCTCACGGAACCAGTACACCAGAATCAGTCTGTAACTGTGGAGCCTTTAACGTCACAGAGAACACACAGCTGCTGTGCATTCATGTGTGTGTCAGCTTGTCGGCATCTCTCCTTGAGATGCAGCTGACTGCTGATGCCTGCTGGAATGCACTTGTTCCATCAGCTAGATGCCTTTACTTACACACACACACACACTGCTTCTATCTCTTACCTTCACAGCTACCAGCATCTTGTCCTTGGTGGGGCTCAGGTTGTAACATTCAGCCAGGAAGACCTTGCCGAAGGCTCCTTCTCCGAGTTCCCTCTTCAAAATAATGTCCCTCCGTTTAATATGCTGAACATCTGAGAGGGACAGAGACAAAGCGACACACAGCAACTTAAAAAAATGCCTCCAAACACCCCATCACAATGCTTGCATCCCACGCTGTGAGTGTTGCTGTGTGGTGGAGTCTATTGATTAATTCCCATCTTAACCACGTTACAAACAGTTTTAATCGTAACTACTTTCAACCAAAGAAACGGAAAGAGGTCTGGGGATTATCTGCAGTAACCCGGACATTGTTTCTGGGAGGAAAGAGAGTTGCAGTTGAATTTGAAGTGTCATTTCTCAATGTTCTGAGCACCACTGAATTTAATTCCAATGTATCGAGGCGAAGCACAACCTCAGGACATATATCTCAAAACAATTAGTTAAAATACAACTTGAGTTACAGTTAATGAGGGCAGGTGACGGGTTTAATCCAAGTACCAGTAGGATAAACTGGGAGTACATCTTCATCTTTTCAATACAAATCATTGACCGTAAATAATAAGTGGATGTAGTCACCGTGACGTCACCCATTGACTGTCACCATCTTGGATTTTTTTGCAACCAGAAGTGACACAAAAGGGTGGAGCTGAGTTCAACCAAACGCTGAATAAGACATTTTTTAGGCAACCAAAATGTTACAGATAACTTTCATGAACTGAAAACACACTGTGAAAGGGTAAGAGTTGTAACACGAAACAGTTAGCCAGACTGGACAACGCTCTGGTAGAGACCTGTGTAGCCCCGCCCCTAAATCATCCCCTACTTTCTGGTCTGTTTGACTCTAAATGGAGCATAATGTACTAAATGAACATCATGCTGTATTGAAGAAGACTGTAAACTAGAGATTGACACCATAAACTCATGTTTACAATGTTTACTGAGGGAATACAGGACACAGGACCTAAAACCTAAAAACGTCACTCGTTCAGCGGTGCAGGAAACACACCGACCAATGCGTTGTAAATCACATCACGTGATGCAGCTCAGCCAATCAAAGATGAGTATTCTGACACGTTTCCTGACTCGAGTGAGATGTAGTCACACGGGGGAGAGACGAGGACAGAGAACGAGGAGTAGAAGAATTATTACGTGAGTCAGAGAAGTTGTTTCACATGACGTCAGAGAGGCCAGAGAGACCAGAGTCTTTAACCAACAATGACCAGACTCTTATAGGTTCATTCTTCCCACGGACAGTTTAACACCATCTCATATGTTCAGAGGCCGTTGAGATTATTAAAAGCGGTAATGTGACGAGACAAAGACCAACTTTTATATATTAATTCTTCCCTACGAGACAAAGCACAACTCTTTAGATCAAACGTACCAACTCACATCTGAAATGAAGACACAGAAAATAAACCTCAGAGCTTAATATGATCAGAATCCTAACACGTTAATTCATGACCAACTGTTAACAGAGAGAATAGAGCTGAAACAAGAGGTTTAATAACCACAGATAAAGTCCATGATCACACATTTCTCTTGTTAGAAGATGAGACTTTTTTGATTGACATCACTTCACACCTGAATGAACTGAATTTAAAGCTGCAGGGCAATTCAGTGAAATTCATTTTTCTAAAATTAAGTACTTTATTTTATAGATGCACATTTTTCAAAATCTTTCTGTTTTGTCAGTTTTTCTTTAATCAGCTTTATTTTACTTGAAATGAGAAGAACATTTATTTATGTATTTCTATGTATTATTTATAATCCATCAAGTTAAATGTGAAAACTGAGAATAATAATTGTTAAAATATATTTGATGTATTTCTTTATTTGATTTGACAGTTGTTGACTACACAGAGACGTTGTTACTACTACTAGACTTCTTGAATATATATATATATATATATATGGCACTAAATAGCGCAAGTTAGATATTATTGTAATGTTCTGGACCTTTGCACGAGGAGATTTTCTCAATCTGGACCTTTTGGAATGTTAATTAAATACCCCTGGTGTATATATACATAAGTGGCCATGCATACATGAGCTGATATTGATTAGTGTTGAGCAAAACTGAATAAAGCTGCAATACTGTGTGTGTGTGTGTGTGTGTGTGTGTGTGTGTGTGTGTGTGTGTGTGTGTGTGTGTGTGTGTGTGTGTGTGTGTGTGTGTTTCACTGCTGACAGGGGACTCCCCCTTCCCTCTGTTAACATTAACCCTAGCTAATTGTAACTGCACTAATTAGCCTGTATGGTACACACACACACACACACACACACTCATGAATGCATCACTGCACTGTAGGAACACGAATGGACACCGTCTTGTACGTGGGGGACTTATCGTAAGTGCACATGATATGTGTATACGGTTTGTCTCCATGACAACCATGCTCCCAGACACTTCTATCTATCATGTTTAAATTCAGAAAAAATAATCCACCGTTGATATTGTTTTCTCTGATTCTGACGACTAACAGCGGAGCAAGAATACGCCAAATCCATCAAGAATGCCGATCCGTTTGTGCCACGACCCGGGGGCTGTATGACCCGTGTACATTTCAATAGTTTCATTATTGGATTAAATCCAATAAAAAAATGCTCTGAATTATGTATTTATCACCTTTAAGGATAAGAAAATGAAATTGGTCTTGGGATGGGGACAGTGGGGTAGATGGGTTTTAAGGGTTTTAAGGGTTCTAAGTCCTCGTCACTGGACTAGTCTGCTGGTTTGGGGTTGTTTCTGTCATGACCCTGTCTACTGTCACCTCTGTTCAGGTCCATGGATGACCACCATCTAATTAAGTCCGTCTTCCGCAGACAGAGCTGCTGAAGTACCACAGAGCGACTTCCGCACAAACGCACTTGACAGCTTCACGGAGACAAAACAGCACGTCTGCAGCGATGCGCTCTGGCTCATTGTGCCATCGTTGCCTCCTTGAAAAGCCTTTTCAAAAGTGTTTTGAAAGAAAAGAGTTCCATTCTCTGGCTGACAGCCTCGCTGTCACCTAAAGGTGACAGGTGCCACTAAGGAGCTTGTTGGAGTAGGTCTGACCTTTGTGTCTGATCGAATGGCTTCTGTTGCTGTTTCACCAAAGTCTTTGTTGCTGTTTTGCAGGGCATGGTGTGGGCTGCCCGGTGTGGGCACAGGGCAGTGGTTCAATGTGTATTGTGAACACTCAAGCTAAGAGAGGTATGCTGCAAATGGTAAATTTCAGCTTCTTCCTTCTAGTCGGAGGTGTATGGTCCTACGGTGTAGAGCAAAGCGGGATAAGAACAGCTTTGTTCCAGCAGCCATCACTCAGGTGAACAAGTCATAGCGACAGTGCACACTATAGAAGCAGCGTTTGCGATTGACTGATTTGTAGCCTTGTGCACTTTTATCATGTGTGTCTTGTTGTCTGTGTCGATTGTAATGTGTGTCGAGATGAATGCCTCGCCTTCTATTGCAAACCAAGTCTACCTACGGGTACAAATAAAAGTAACCTGAACCTGAACCAATGATCTGGAGAAAAGACACTCAAATTCATTTAGGTTAGGTTCAGTAAAAGAACATCATGGTTTGGTTTAAAATGACTACGAAATTTAAAGAAAACAAAACACAGCGTAAGTAATTGGTTCTGTTTAGGCAACAAACAAACACATCTAGGACTTGATTATGTCCCGGTTGACCCTGGACATTCTCCTGGTGTAAACCCTTTTGATTTGTGATATTGGGCTGTGTGAAAAAAATCAACTTGACTTGTTACAATAACGATGTTTATCAAATACTAGAAAGAAGATAAATGGTAATCGTTTCTAAATGAATCTGGTGAAGAGACTGAAGAATTCAATTTTGAAGTCAGAATAATGGTAAACGGCCTTGTCCACCAATCAAAGCGCCCATCACCCATTCACACCCCATTCATGCTCTGATGGCAGGGACAACCATGGGAAGTCAGAATTGTTCGAAATCCTGCTTTTTATGTTTTTGCTGCTGAGTGAAATCAGAAAACAAGCCTCCAGTAATCCTGAGGGGCCCCAACTAATCCAAAACACGGTTCATATTTCTTAATGAGGTTAGGACTGTGCTTTGGGTGACACATATTTCTGATAGGCCCCAATATGATAACATCAAAAATATGTATTAATTAGTGCGGGTCTCAAGATGAACAACAAACTGTATTCAGCTCAGGTCCCTGCAGGACAACAGCAGCAGCATGTTGTATGAGTGCGGGGCCTTGAGGGAAAGCTCATTTGGGGCATTTGAACCAGCTAGTCCTTGATGCATTTGGAGTAAGATCCCTGAGCATGTAAGCATTTCACACTAGAAAAGTGCGCTCAGCAGATATCCGCCAGGTGTGTCTGTGATGACGCCTGCTGTAATGTTCGATTGAATGAATACTACCCACGACTGCCTCCGTCTAGAATGCAAGCATATGAGATGCGCTTCACGTAATATATCAACCGTGTCTCCTACAAAACTGCATTCCCATACAACTAAGCTGTGTTCTCAATTACATTGAAACACGTGGTTAACGTTGGCTTAAAATGACTGTGAAATGGAGATGAACAAAAGTAATTGGTTAAGGTTTGGCAACACAACTGCTACTTGGTTATGTCTTGGTTCACACAGGACACAAACAGCCGTCTTCCGGTTAAAAGCCTTTTGTTTTTTGACCCACCCACCAACCTAAACTCTAAATGTGTTCGTGGATTGTCAAAACGCAAACCGTGACAAAATGCATGACCCTTGAAACGTAATTTCCTTTTTAGTAGATGAGATAGATGAGGTAGAACAGATCTACGTAGATGTCTGCACCAGCTCCCTGAAGCTGAACAGAAACCGTGCGTTTGGTTCCGCTAGCTGTAAGCTCTGTTAGTCCTGTTAGACAAACGCACCGGAGGACTCTGCACACCCGACGGGGGCCGACCGCTAACTAGCTCGTTAGCTGTTAGCTGTTAGCTGTTAGCTCTCGGCCCCCGTCGGGTGTGCAGACAATTAGAAGACAAGCTTGATTGTGGTCAGCGCTTCGTTGTTGTCAGCCCTCGGTTCAGTTTGTCAACTGATTAGTGATAGCTATGCACACATACATACGAGCAATTGTCCTGACTTTGAACTATACCGGCCAATTAAGACAAGTGAGGACTCAGCAATCAATAATAAACGGTCAATACTATATTTTTTTATAAAGTGTCAATCATTGCAACCACAAGAGTTGCAAATACAATCATAAATTGGCAAAAATATTAGGCTGTATGTGTGATTAGCTAAATGGACAAGACACAAGATGGGCAGATACAAACACACACACACACACACACACACACACACACACACACACACACACACACACACAAGGGAATACATAATATCCTAGCTGCAATAATGATGGATCTGCAGGATGGATGGAGGACAGGGGAGAGGGTTAATTACTGTGCTTAACAACTTGGCTTATGTAATGGAGTAATTGCCCTGGGAGGTGCTGTCACCCCTGGCATTCAGGCTTCACAGCCCTCAGAACTCCATATGAATAATTGCTGATAAAAATGTGTGACCGTGAATGCCTAATGGTGTAATATTTATCCTCTGTGTTATTTTAGTGCATGTCTTACGACCAAAACTTTAATGTTTGGTTTTCAAATAGACTTTTACTGACGGTGAGCGTTGGTGTTCAGAGGGTTAGCTGTTAGTCGTTAACTGGTCCTTGACCCCAGAGACGTATGTTATTATGTGAACATGGACTCAGCAGAATGGAATGAAGCTTCAGGCTTTGACAGACGCAACCATTCCAAACAATGTTGTTTTCTTTGTGGCCTTCAGAGACTGAAATATTCAGTTTCCCATAAAAATATCGTTATATTTGAGATATATATATATATATATATATATATATATATATATATATATATATATATATATATATATATATATATATATATCTCAAATATAATATAATGTATATGGCCAAACAGATGTGGATGCTCAAACCTTGCACTCATGTGTGATTGTTGAACATGTCATTCCAAAACCATGGGCATTTCTAGGAAGGCTTTTTCTCCCACATGTCTGGATCACTGCCACCGTCTCTTTGTTCAGTGATTCAAATGTGTTTGGTGTTGAACTCAACGATGACTATTTCAGTTGCAGATTTGTACGACTAAATAGAGCTTCGTAGGTGGGACTAAGAATAGAACGTCATCTTCAGAAATAGCTCGCCAACTACGGCCATGAACGTCTTCCAGAGAAAACAATGCTATAGAAATAGTTAGATAATAGGTTCAGCTGTACAGGGTCAACTTACAGGGATGACAACTCTTAAATCAACACATTTCTTTGATTGTCATGTTGAGGCAGTGAACACAGTGTGGACAGAAAGTGAAGACTAAAAGTGTAACCTGGATGTCTAAGTGACTAATGGGGGCAACACTGTTTGAAAGCGGTCCAGTATCGAGGGAGAACGCTGCAGCCGTTGAATGGGCTGCAGTGTAATCGCTGGGGGCAACTCCTCATAATCAATGTACATCCACTAAAAGAATTGTTGCAACAATGAAAGAAGAAACGTACATTGATGGTGAGGAGTTGCCCCGTTTCGCGCCCACCATCTGCAGCGTTCTCCAGTTTAACAAGTCCTGAGGTAATTTTTTTTCCTTATCAGATGCGAGGGTCCAAGGACAGAGGATGCCATATGTTGTATATTTGAAAATGTTGTCATGGGGTGGTGCTTGAGATAAGAAAAAAAAAATCATTAGGATGTATCCTCTGGAGATCATGAATGACTAATTTAACGGCATAACCCTTTAGCCTTGTTACTAGAGGGACACAATACCCAATCATAACAGCAAATTACAATCTGTATCTCTGTGTTCAGGGCGACAGTGTGGCGTGACGCTTAGTGCTGCCTCTAACAGCAGGAGGGGCCCAGGATGGGCGGCCCTTATATGTGCCGATTGCATGTTCTTTCCATGTCAGTGTGTCTTCCTCCCACAGACTAAAGACATGCGGTGTAGGTTAATTGAGGACTCTAAATTGCCCGAAGGCGTGAATGTTTGTCTTTCTCTATTCATCAGCCCTGTGATAGCTTGCGGACCGTGAGTACCCTGCCTTCAGGACCCTGAACAGGATAAGCGGTTACAGATAATGGCTGGATGGATATCTTGTGTTAAGGCTTTAGCACGCTGAGTCCACCTGTTTTTTAATGTGTTTATAATTTGTCATCCGATAAAAACCTTGCACACTGAGTCTGTTGTGTTTTATTGGTTGTAAAATGTCACAATAGTAGACAAAATCAAATATGCAATCATGGTGCTGGTCCATGGGGCTAACGAAGCTATCTTCTCTCTGCCTAGAGCACAATCACTACCGTCTGGTCTTTGGTACATCCTTTGTTTTGGTAAATTGGAAAATTCACACCCGTTCACACACTGATGGCAGGGGGCTACCATGCAAGGTGCCACCTGCCCATCAGGACGTTCTAACCATTCATACAGTCCAGGCACAGACTACGGTTAAGAGTCTTGCCCGATGACATGGACTAGCGGAGCCGGGGATCGAACCACCATCAAACCGCCTGAATCTGCCAGCAGCTCTTGCTTAAAGATTCCGCGCTGTGACCTCTAACTTTTAAACGCACTGTCAAAGTCTTCCCCGGCTTGAGCTCGCACTGCTTTCTAGCTGGCAGTGCTGTGTGCATGGCTGAAAGGCTTCAGGACAGTGGGGACACACACACACATAAAATACACACACAGAAAAGACGTACAAGCACCAAACACACACACAAAAGAACACACATCTTTGACTACACACTCACCAAAAACACCCACTCGCACGCAACGAGGGTTCGCTGAATGACTTGACCGTTCCGCCACTGGGTTGCAATTAGCGAGGCTGTAATGAGCTCTGGGACTCGCATCATCCAGCGGCATCCATATAGATACACATACACATACACATAGCTGCTATAGAGGCTTCGAGGAGGGAGGACAGCGTAGCAAACTGCATCAGCAAAGGACCTCTCATCCGCCAATCGTAGCGTAGCACCAGCTAGCTCCGACAACTACCTGACACGGCTCAATAGACTCTCATGCAATGGTTTTTAGATTGGTGGTGTGGTGGTTCACGTTTACCCTGAGACATGTGGGCTTTAGCTTCTATCGTTATCTTTTTTGTAGCTGAATGAGTTTGACATCCTGAATGTAATCTGCAAACACATATTGTAAACCTTTCTGTCAGAAATGTGATATTTCTCCAAAGAGTGCAGTTTGTGACAGTGTGGGCTCCATGGCAGCTCTGACACCTTGATGGAGTAGCAACCAGCATTTGTTGGCATTACTAAACAAGATTAGAGGCTCCTGTGGAAAAGCAAATTAGGATGCAGATGATTTAAAAACGTGGTACGGCAGCAGTAAGACAGACAGTTGTTATAGTGAGCAGTGTAGTGAGTGTCGACTTTATTTAACAAAGGAAGTGTACCATCGCTGGATCACACCCTTTAGTAATTGTTTCACCTCCAAAATGTTATGGAGTGTATGTTTTGATGCAATGCTTTTCTTGCATAATAAATACAGAAGACACTTCATTGGAACTGAAGGCTCCATCGTAACCAGGATGCTCTTTACCTTTTGTTAGTATCAATTTACAGCTGTGAGGAATTTTAAGTTTTAAAGCATTCCTAGTGCTGGATATTATGTGTCACAGTGTGGTTACTTAGGAAGTGTTAAACCAAGGAGTGTGGTCATTGAATGTATATTGAGTCTGTGATGGGGGTTTGAGGAATGCCAGGAGGTGTAAATCTGCGGGGGAAGTGGGTAGTTCACAGAGGTGTCTGCCCAGGACAATGGGTCAGGATCCAAGGAGGAGCCCATTGGACTTCAGCCAATCGTGGAGCTGATCGATAGGTTGAGGAATGTAACTCTGGGGGGGCAAAGGAGCTGTTTGTCCCCTGAGAGAATCAGACTTCCTTCGTACCATGGGGCAGATACATCAATCTGCTCTGTGGTATGAACGGGGTCTCATATTTCTTGAAATATTTCACTATCGGTAGTGTAATTTGGTTTGTGATTGTTTTGGCTTCTGTTAACAATATTAAATACTTTTGATTTTGACCTGGACCTGCTGACTCCTGCCCTGCTTGCTGATGGAACAAAGAGTACAAAGGGGGGGGGGGGGGGGGCTGCTGCTTCTTCTCCTCAGTGGCCTTCTTCTCCACTATGGCCTTCTTCCTCTCTGTTTGAGAAATTTCTGAACATTACACAGCCAAGTAACCACGGGGTGGGAGGTTCAGTCTTTAAGTCTAATTTACAGTCATTCCTTTAGCTTAGCCTATAAATGTAGATGGAACCCTTTTTACAATGCGAGGAGCGTACATGCACAGAGGTTTGGTTGGTGGTTGAGTTTGAGTGAGAAAACATTTCATGGATTTTGAAAAATGTGGTCATTGAAAGCATTTTAAGCGTGTGTGTGTGTGTGTGTGTGTGTGTGTGTGTGTGTGTGTGTGTGTGTGTGTGTGTGTGTGTGTGAGAAATAGTGAATTTTTGAAGATGATGATGGGTTTATGATCACAGACACATGGGTGGAAGAAACACAGTCAAGACACACACACACACACACACACACACACACACACACACACACACACACACACACACACACACACACAGACACACACACACACACACACACACCTCCAGTGGAAATATACAGCTGGTGATAATCACACAAGGTGACTCTTATGATGGATCAGAATCGCCATTGACAACAACATCAGTGGTGTTTTTGTGTGTGTGTGTGTGTGTGTGTGTGTGTGTGTGTGTGTGTGTGTGTGTGTGTGTGTGTGTGTGTGTGTGTGTGTGTGTGTTGTCTCCCAGGGGATTCGCTTTAGATTTATGTGGCTGTAAAGGCAAAAAGCGATTTGCTCCACCGCTGTGGCAGAATACTTTGTGTTCAATAGAGACACAGAGAGAGTGGAGAGACTACTGGAGAGAGAGAGAGAGAGAGAGAGAGAGAGAGAGAGAGAGAGAGAGAGAGAGAGAGAGAGAGAGAGAGAGAGAGAGAGAGCAGAACCTCAGCTCCCATGAGGCTTTTACAGAACCACCGTGGCTAAGGCTCATGGGAAATTATGTTGTTGAATGTTAACAACCAAATAATAATTTGTATCTTTTTTTTTTTTTTCTTTTTTTACAATTTCTGCTGTAAATGCCCTTTTAGCAGATATGAGAACAGTCATTGTCAGACGGAGGGCGGTGGAGCGGAGAGCAGTCAGACGATCAGGCTGTAAACAAGCCGAGCGTTTGTCCACATCGTGGAAGACAAAGTGAAAGTGAGCACACCAGAAAGGTCTCTCGTTCAACAGACAGTTGACAATGAGGGACGGTTTGTCTCCATCTGAGACTCGAGTTCTTTTGACCTGACTTCTTTTTAGTGTTGGCATGAACCAAATCTCAGCAACAACCTCAATTATTACATTGTGCAGCATTTAGGGGGATCTACTGGCAGAAATGTAGTAGAATATGAATCAGTATGTTTTCTTTGCTGTATAATCACATGAATATCGTTTCCGTTAGCGTAGAACGAGTTGTTTCTATCTACATATGGAGCGGGTCGTTTCCACGGAGCTGGCCATCGTGTTTCTACAATAGCCCGGAACGGACAGGAAGGTCCCAGTTGGTTGCAATCTGCAACTTCACCACTAGATGTCGCCAGATCCTACACACTGGCCCTTCAATTGGTCTCTTTGGGTGCTTTCCCACCTGTAGTTGGGTTCTGACTAAATTACACATTTCAGTTCTGGTGCAGGTCTCTGCTTTCACTGGCCTTTTACCAACAAACCAAGACGAGTAAACAGGAAGTCATAAAGACTTTTCAGGGCTTATGAGGGGAAATCCAATCCCGGTGTTTGACTGCTTCTGATGTGTACAGTTATGTTATTTGCTGTCACAAAGAGCTCAATAACTGATTCCAAGAAGTATTAGTAATATTAGACTGCAATCAACCACATGTTATGCATATTGACCAACAGGTAGAGACAGGACTGCAAGAAAGCCTCTTTGCATGACAACTGGATGGATAGACAGCTATTGGTCTTACTTCAGGGGTTCAGAGGCATCGTTGATCAATGCTACTCAGAGCACTGTCACATTAACAAGAGCCGATGGTGCTGACCCACCCGGTTTATTAAGTCGGTGGTTTACTGTAAATTCATAGCTCATGGAGTCAAGGTGAGGTGACAGTTGGGGGATAGAAGCCACAAGCGAAAACACAGTTGACTCCTGGCTGTTCTAACAATTGGTTTCTGTAATAATCAGTTTGAGTCATTTCAGCATTGTTTTTGAGAATGTTTTCTTCTGGAATTTTGCACGACATCATAGTGGCTGAGTTCAGAATTTTAATTTAAGCTGCAGAATGTTCATCTAATCCATACAAGGACACATTTTTTGCCTCTGCTTGCCTTTAACGTAGAACGTAAAAGCTCTGTGATCGGATGTTTCTTGCTGAAATGCACCTTGGAAGTCATAGTTAATTTCCCTCTTTCGGGTTTTATGTCCCTTTGTGAACCAGATGTTTTCCCACACAATTGATTCAGTTTTCATACTGATGATTCAATCAGGACTGTCCACACAAGTCTCAAATTGCCCCAACTGTGAGTCACCTATAGTGTGATTATGGATGTAGACTTTTACACTGATGGGCCTTTAATCTGTTTATCAAATTAAAGCTTAGCTGATGTTTTTAGGTAACAAAACCTGGGCTCAAGTGGAGAGTTGGGGACAGCAAAAGGCTTTTTGGCTTGTTTAAAACCTTCACAAATTGAACATTTTCATTTTCGTTTAAAAAAAAGCATCCACCTGCCTGATTCGCACACTTTTGACTAGCAACCTCACTATGCAAATGTCAAGTTAATGGCCTGCTGCTAGTTGTGCTATCATCTTAATCTTCACCGACTTTGTCTGTAACCTGGAGTTAAATGACATCATGAAACTTGGCAGTGAAACTTGGGGATATGCCAAGCCGCCTGCTCTGGGTATTTTGTTATGATACCATTAGAAAAATGAAACCTGGATGGGACCATAAAAGATGACACTATTGTTTCTAAGGCAACAGACGCAGAGCTTAAAAAGAAAGGAGGAACATTGGCTCAGGACGAAGGAGCAGAACCTTTGGTTGGTCTACGCCGCCCAGCTCACGAGTTGTTTCTTCGCCTAAAGAATAAACTCTACTGCATCGAACTGCTTTCAGTGCTTTCTTCAAACATCGTTGGGACACCGATAGTTACTAAAGTATAGAATAGACGAGCAGGAGCTTAGACTTCATCAACTGGCCGAGCCTGAGATTCTAATCTAAGGTCCCTCACACTTGTAGTTTGTCCCATTTGGTCTGAACCAAAGGAAACAAACCATGAACTCATCTTTTCAAAAGGTTTTGGTCTTGTTGTTTGATTACCATCAGAGTTTGAATGCCAACCAGCCAACACAACCGAACCAAGCAGGTGTGAAGGTGCACTTGTTGGCTTTGTTGGCAATGTTAGCTTCACTGTGCTTAAATGGAAGGAAAAGGCAAATTACGGGGTGGCTATGCCTCTGCCAAGCAGTTATGTTGCATCCATGTCTGTCAAACCCTAACTCGTATGAATAATTGATTTATGTTGAAAATCGTGTTTTGTGAGGTCAGTCACGTTCGATCACCAAATTCTAACCAGTCCATCTTTGAGTCCAAGTGGACATTCGTTCTTGAGATATTGCATTCATGAGAATGGACTGGACAGATCACATATTACAACACCTGCACAGTGTGTGGGTCCATCCAGACGTCTGTACTTACAGGTGGCTGGTTTGTTACAGTTGTGTCCATGTCTGAAGTACTGTGGGTTCTCTATGACGGGGATCCTGGTCATTCCAATCACCACAGCGTCCGGCCCGGCATCCAGTGTACAGGGACTGATAATCCCATGGTTCACATGATGAAGGGGGCTGGCGGAGTCTTCCTCACCGCTAATCACTGCTACCGGTCCTGAAAAGACAGAGTCACAGACTTAACACCTGTAGGTGAAACAAAAGCCCAAACTTGATTAAATCTAGCCTAATTGTTTTAATCCAAACAACATAAATATATTATCATATGTTTCCGTAATGCAGTGTTACGTCTTTCTATGAGATAACGTTGAATTCTTAAAAAAAATCTTGGTTGGTAATCGAAGATGAGGGATGGAGGGACAATGAAGAGGAGGGATGGGATGAGGGGGGAAGAAGAGATATTAGTTTGACGGTCAAACAGTTGCAACTTTATTTCAATTAGGAGAGACAAGTCAGATGAAGAAAAGATAATTGTTTATTATTAACAGATGACATGTGATGATGAAGTTTTGACAGAGTCTTTGGCCCTTGGATTTGTAATGGAGGGGCGTCTGCCCTGAGCAGCACAAGATAAATCCCCCCGTGGAGTCCAGACACTGATAGGATGATGAGTTGATGAAGCTGATGAAGCTGATGAAGACTGGGCGGAGATGGGGAGGTGGAGGTTGCGTAACAGCAACATGAACATACTGAAGGTAGAGAGACGGTCATATTTAAAAGAGACAGCAGCGAGATGATAGGCTAACGGTGTCATTGTTTCATTGTGCTGTTGGATAAAGGCGACCAGCTGATCTAAACAGCTGATATTGTGATTGACAGCCCCAAACAATAACAGCAAGGGAATAATGAGTGAGCATGTGTGAGGAGTGAAAGGCAGATGTTTGAGAAGTAAACTACAAGCCTAAGCAGCATCCAAGCAGCTGGTGAATGAACTGGCCACCCAGTCACTACACCATGCTATCGCTAATGCAGCCAATTAGTCAGTAAGTGAGTCAGCAAGGCTGCTGAGTAGTTAAGAATGCAATCAGCCAGGCTACAAATCACCATCATATTTTGCTTTGTGTGATAATACAAATTTGAATCAGAATGAAAAGAAGATGATGAATACCATCTTGTCATTTAGACAGACTCAGCTATAGAGATCTCAAATTTCCCATTCCATTCTTTGAAAACGTATTAGAGCGTAGATTAAGACACTCCGTGAGAGTAAATAAATGAAATCCCAACTGTAGATGACTTATAGATATAAAGATGAAGAAAGACCTAACAGGCCACCATTTCACTGCAGCTGACAAAAACATTGGACATTTGTTTGAGTCCAACACTCAGAAGTAGTGTCTGTGCAACTTCTAGATATTCTGGAAACATTTCCAATTCCAAACTCAGTAAACATTGTAAAGATGAGTTTATGGTCTCAATCTCTAGTTTACAGTCTTCTTCAACACAGCATGATGTTCATTTAGTACATTATGCTCCATTTAGAGTCACACAGACCATAAAGAAGGGGATGCTTCGACCCTCCACGACATCAGCCAAAGCCCTGGAGGCCTCTTACGCGGTGTCTTTGCTCACAGCTAAAGCCAAGAAACCATTCACTATAGCCGAAGACCTGCTCCTTCCAGTCGCCGCTGTGCCGGCTGAGACCGTGCTGGACACAAACGCAGCGGAGAAGTTAAAGACTGTGCCTTCGTCAAACCACTCTGTGTGCCGCAGAGTAGATACAATGGGAACAGACGTTGTCGAGCAAGTTGTGGGAAAACCTAGCGACTCTTTTTCACTCCAGCTGGATGAATCCACAGATGTCAGTGGGAATGCACAACGTGTTGCTTTTGTGAGATACATCGATACTGACGACATTCATGAGCACGAGGGGAAAACAACAGGAGAGGACATTTCTGATGTTGTCAACACCTTCTTCTGTGTAAACGGCATGAGCTGGAAGTCCTGCAGCAGCGTCTACACGGACGGAGCAGCATCAATGACGGGCAGCGCGAGAGGACTCGTAGCGCCCATTAAAAATGAAAACCCTGACGTGAAGTGGACTCACTGCGTCATACACAGGGAAGCATTGGCGTCCGAGAAAATGAGTTTTTGAACGACAGCATCAAAGTGATCGACTTCATAAAGTCAAGGCCACGTAATGCACGCCTGTTTTACCGCCTGTGTGAATACATGGGAGCTGATCACAGGCTGGCTCTCTCCAGGGAGAATACTCAACCGGCTGTTGGAATTACAATCTGAAGTGCACACCTTTCTGATGGAGCACAGATCTCCCAATGCCACCTTGTTCCAGGACACAGACTGGCTTGCAAAGCTGTGCTACCTGGCAGATATATTTAGCAAACTGAACATGTCTCTGCAGGGCAAGGACACCAGCATTTTAAACCTGTAGGACAAAGTGGGTGGCTTCCTGAAGAAAGCAGAGCTGTGGAGAAGGGCCTCTGCACAGGGGGATCTCACCTGGATGATTTTATCTCCAGTGAGGATGTGGACAGAGCTCCGGTCAAGTCGGTCGTAGTGGGACATTTGACCAACTTGATTCAAGATTTTCATTCCTACTTTCCTGACATGGAGGAGAAATCTGCACAGCGGGATTGGGTGAGAAATGAAAGCAAGCAATCTGTCAACTCCTGGAAGCGTCATCTGCTCGTGGCCTCCAGATGAAGTTTGCCACACTCACACAGTTTTGGGTGCGTGTGAAGCAGGAGCACCCTGACCTGGGACAGAAAGCTGTGGAGCAGCTACTACCCTTTGTATGTGCACAGACTGTGCTTGGAGAAGAGCTCAATCCTCCCTGCCACCAAGACAAAGATCCTCAGTGAAGCACAAGTTTCTCACTAAAATGTAAATGCAAAAGCACTCAGTTCAATGCAACTATGCAATCTTCAGTGTTGACAGTTTAATAAGTCAGACACTGATGACACAGCGCTGTGTATTACATCTTTTTTTCAACCAAAAATGCTTTGCACTGGTTCGGGGGTACGTCACTTCACAAAGGTTGAGAAGCACTGCTTTAGGGCATGGCCACCTTGTGATCGACATGTCTAAACCATAGCGTTGTCCGGTCGGGCTTTGACCCTTTCACTGTGGGTCTTCAGTTCAGGAAAGTTAAATGTATCATTTCTTATCCAGCTTATCAGTTGCACTTAGCCCCACCCTGCAACCCTTCTGGGGTTGCAAAGAAATCGTGATGGTGATGGCCACAAACCAAGATGGCGACGACCAAAATGCTGAACTTGAGGCTTCAAAGTTGTAGTCCACAAACTAATGGACTGTGACTACGTTGACTTCTTATATGCAGCCTGTGGCTCAGACGTTGAGGCAGGAGATCGGGGCAGAGGACAGAAGTTACAGATACAGAAGGCTCGTATTATATTCATAGCTTTGGCCATCGTCCTTATCAGTGGGCGTGCCGCATCCCCGGGTCTCAGCAATGAAGCCGTGTGAGTTAAGTGTTTTCTTATCGACAGGAAGGATGGCAAAAAAAAAAACGATGAATATCAGAACGTCCCTTTAAATGGAGTGATGGAAGTAAAGAGGTGGAAAATCTGGAGGAGCTTGTTGAGGTGGATACAGAGCTTTACCAGGTGGAGGAAGAGCTTCATCGGTAACATCAGTGGTTTGAGATGCAGAGGGGGACGTTCAGAGACAGAGGAGGCGGTTTAAAGACAAAAGAGGAACTTTAGAAGTAGAGCAGCGGTTTAGAGGACGGGATGTTTTCTTTTTTTAAGAAACGTAGCATTTTAAAGCCATTTAATGGATCTGCTGTTAAACGCATTGCAACATCATGTCAGTGGATGAATGAGATAGACGATTACCGAGAAGGGACTCCTCCATGGTGCCATTTAAATAACACCATGGTCGAGTTGTCATGTTTAATGTGAAGTCAGTGCCTGTGCCCCTCACCAAAACTGCTGAAACCACCACCACTGTGTTTTTGTGAAAATTGAAAGATTACATTTGAAATGAATCTTATTATTGGACTGTATTTATGTCTGTATGTCATTAGATGATTATTGTAGCTGTGTAAGATGGATTTGAGTTATGTATGAATTTGCTTATTTAGCTTATGATTGTCCTTTGGGAAAAAAAAACTGAATATAAAACAAATATATATATATAAAATACATATTAATGTATAAATGTAAAAAAAATATATATATATTTAGCACTGAACCTGAAAAAAAAAATAGCACAAACTGGAAGAATATTTAGAAGCTTCAGTTGCAGCACTATGAGGCTGAGTTGTACACAGCATAGCAGGAAGTCTGCTTTGTAGTCCACATAGTGCAGTCCGCTGGGAGCTGAACTCACAGGAGACCACAGACAGCAGGTAGACAGCATGGACGAGCTGCAGTCCATCTCCACTCACACACACTGTCACACCTGGAGAGACCCTCAGACTCAAATCCACCTGAGCTGCTTGTTGTTGCTCTGGAAGCCCCGTGCCAAACACCCTGGGAACATGTTGACTTAGTAAAGAGCAGGGTTGAGACTGGTCCAAAGCAATAAGACCAGGTCCACATGTGTTCCCTCTGTCCAATGGTCTGTTTGGTGTCGTTATAACAGAAGAAAAAAAACTACTACTTCATCTACGCCCGTGATGTTTCACATAAACCTCAACTGTCCACTCTTCTCTACACTGTTCATGGAGCTTTACCGATGAAAAGTAATGCACTGCAATTTGTATTTGTTATGTAATGCACAAATCGTGAATCAGGAAGTATAGAGAGCGACACACTTTGTATAGGGAGGAGGTCAAGTTCGATCCAAAAGCACCAGACTTTCACCCAGGAGACCGTTGTCTGTGTCCCGTGTGAAACCATAAGTCAATGTTGACTTATTTGTCATGTATCTCTCGTTATTATGTTGCATTATGTTGTATGAGGAGAAATTGCATTAGGTTACAAGTGGTCCTGGTACTATGCATGCTGGCTCGCTCTCATGAATAGCAGAGATCCATTGATGAGGTTATTAGCAATGTCTGTGCTAATTGTTGACCTAAATAAACAAGGGACCATTGTCAGGCAACTCCAGGAATTAACTGGTCCTGACCAAGAGAGTAAAGTTGATGTTTTTCCACTTCTGTCTTTAGCCTAAGATAGCCTGCTGCTAGCTTTAGCGTCATATCTACCTTACAGACACGTGAGTGGTATCATCTGACCGTCTTACTCTCTGCAAGAAAGGGAAAAAGTGTGTTTCCCAAAATGTCAACCCTTAAAGGTTCAAACGTTTTGCCTTATTCTCTGTTTCTCAAAAAATCTCACCTTCCTCGCCTCCTTTCCACTGTATATAATATGTGGTTAATATCACAAGTATGCAACACCCTTCCATTAAAGCCAAAGCCTTGGTCAGGTCGATATTATCAGCAGAGTTTAGATTAGATTAGATTAGAAGTAGCAGCCATTGCTCCACAAAAAGGCTCAATTTAAAAATGTCTCTTTCTCCTCATCCTCGTTATCGCCTCTTCACAAATTCGCTGGCTTCCACAGCACACTGACTTATGAATGAACCCGTGCTGACTTCAATGTTCTCTATGTTTGCTACCCAACGACAGCGTGCAGCATTTGATGTCTTTTTTTAATCGACTCTTTCGGGTCAGTTCATGATTGTGACCAATTCAAACTCGGTCACGTTTAAAAGATAGTGTGAACAGACAAACAAAAATAAATCTGATCTGAGCAATAAATCAGAATTGAGCGCTGAGGCTCACAGTCTGAACGTAGCCTGAGTCATCTGATAATCTACAAGTAATGTCAAAGGTGTGTTCTATTCATGGTCATACATATATTCATCTTCTAATTCTCCTCAATGGTACTTTGTAAATATGGTATTTTGATGAATGTCATGATGACGGTTATGTTGTCCAAACAGCCTGATGAAGGCGATGTGAGTAGAATGTGGTACAGAGAAGCTGAGAAATTAGTTTTGAATCATATTTGACGTAGGTTCATTACACAGACACACATTTGTAAGAGGATAGGGAACAGTGTCAGCCCATACATTGGTTTCAGCATTTGACATATTGGTTAGGGCTATATATACTGTGTATATATATCCCCTTTTCAATTTTCTCCCTGGCTGTAATCTGTGTTCTGCTGTTCCCCATGGAAATCCTTGTATTTGTATCATTGTTGGACTCTATAGACTGTGCGCTTTATATACGTATGGAGTCCGCTGTTGTGTGTCAACAAACCAGTGGAGAGCCACTGATGTGCCGGTGTGTGTTCTGATGGAACCGAGCACACCGGCCTGCAGTTAATACGACCGACACAGTCAACCTTCACAGCTGACAGAAAACAAGGAAGCGTTTGGGTTTGTGAGGTGGTGCTGGGGGAGAGGATGGCTTTGATGGAAACGGGGGACAGGAGGACATGATGAGAGAGGAAGAAAGGAAATGAGAGACATCAACCGTTAAAGGGATAAACCGATAAAGGGATTAAAGGAGGGAAGGTGGCAAGATGACTGTGAGGTTGGATCTCCGCAGGAATGCAACACGTGAAAAGAGAACACGTTGGGCACTGATTACATTACAGACTTTATACCTGTGACTACAATTATATTCAAAAACATCCCCCCTCTTAACTTGAATGCAAAAATTACAAGGGCTCGGTCAGCATTCACAATAGCAGCATTTCTGACGAAAATCAGATGATTTAAGTGACTTACTCATGGAGGTGAAGTACATCTGTGCTGTGCTGACGTCACTTTGCCTCCGAGAGACCTGACCGAGAGGACTAACCAACATTCACACCCAATCACACACCGTAGGCACAGTTTACGGGAGCAACTTTGGGGTTGAGTGTCTTGCCCAAGGACACATCGAAATGGACTGGAGTATGGAATCGAACCACCGATCTTTAAGTTGAAGTACAACCTGCTCTCTGACAGAGCAACAGCCAGGGCAGGGGAAGAAATATAAAAAGGTCACCGGCTGCATGCGATGGGCCACCAGCAGGCAGAGAGTACCCTAGAAGGTAGTTTATTTAGTTTTCTCCACTGGAAAGACAACCTAGAGGATGTTTTCTCCAATAGAAAGGCATCTTAGAGGATGTTTTCTCCAACAGAAAGGCATCCTAGAGGATGTTTTCTCCAACAGAAAGGCATCCTAGAGGATGTTTTCTCCAACAGAAAGGCATCTTAGAGGATGTTTTCTCCAATAGAAGGGCAT
Organism: Cebidichthys violaceus; assembly: GCF_023349555.1. Lineage (NCBI taxonomy): Eukaryota > Metazoa > Chordata > Actinopteri > Perciformes > Stichaeidae > Cebidichthys > Cebidichthys violaceus. Next base: position 22,266,522 of record NW_027176483.1, on the reverse strand, counting down.
CTTAGAGGATGTTTTCTCCAATGGAAAGGTATCTTAGAGGATGTTTTCTCCAATAGAAAGGCATTTTAGAGGATGTTTTCTCCAACAGAAAGGCATCTTAGAAGATGTTTTCTCCAATGGAAAGGCATCTTAGAGGATGTTTTCTCCAACAGAAAGGCATCCTAGAGGATGTTTTCTCCAACAGAAAGGCATCTTAGAGGATGTTTTCTCCAATGGCAAGGCATCTTAGAGGATGTTTTCTCCAATGGAAAGGCATCTTAGAGGATGTTTTCTCCAATGGAAAGGCATCTTAAAGGGCACTTTATCACATTTTTTATATATCACACTCTACTGGAAGGGCTTCTTATAGGGGACTTCATGTTACGATAACATCATTAACTACCTATCACACAGAAATGCCCCGCAATATTCTGCATAACCACTTTCTGATATGACCAGTCTAAAAGTCGTACTTGCAGCACTTTGAGGTCATAACACTTGTTACAAAGCAGAACAAAGTGCTGGACAAAATTCAAAATGATAATGGAGGTACACATTTAAAGTCTGTCGTGTGGGAGGGGGTGCCAGATTAAAAGTCACAGAGTCATTTATGGAACAGCTCAACATATTGGGAAATAGGCATTTTTGTTACACAACAAGTAGCCTCTGACCGGTAGTTTTGGTCTGGACCAGAGTACAATTACTGTGTTCACAACTGCTCATACTACCTTAGTTCAATTAAAAGGAACAAAATGCTGGCTTCGATGTTTTAGGTGTACCAGTGTGTGTTATTACTCATGAAGGTATGTTTGACATCAGACATGCTAACTTGCATATTCTTGTAATGTTTCCATTTATATGTACATCGCTTCCAGCTCAGGTTTCAGGAGCTCTTTCATCCACAGAGACTCTCGGTGAGCGGGTCGGGGATTTGGACGAAAGCTGAAGGACACTTGAAAAGAACTTGTGAGTATTGATGGACATGTTGGCCGCTGCGGGAGAACTGACTCTGACCTTTGTCAGTTACTGCACAACCTATGTTAATATTTATGGCCATGTGTCAGACAAGCTGACATGTAGGCTGAACGGTCAGCTGATAATGGATAAGAGAGGACATGGAGTGAGTGAAGGAGAGGCATGGAGGGGGGTGGAGAAGGGCAGGAAGATGTGAGGTAGACAGTTTTCATGGAGCACAAAGGTCAGAGCTTGAATGATGTTAGTGGGCCATCGGGCAGACTCACTGAGGAACTGGGAATACTGACTGGTAGCTGCTGTCTTTCTAGTTTACAGTCAGAACTGCACATCCCACTACTTAGACTGGGTGCATGTTGAGCTATTTTCTGTAAAGTAACATACGTATATAACAGTATGTTATCTATGGTACATGTACAGTACATCTACAGAGCCTAGGGTTTACAGTTTAGTCAATAAGGCAAAGACTTGATGTCCCGCCTAAGATTATAGCAACAGTGCACAGATGGATGCCTCGCCTTCTATTGCAAACCAAGTCTACCTACGGATACAAATAAAAGGAACCTGAACCTGAAGATCAATTTAGGGTTAATTTAAGACTTTTGCTTGTGTAAATATAGTACAGACGGAGAACACATCCACAGACGTTGCTGTGAACTGTTGCTTCAACCAGTCACGTCTATTTCCTCCTTACATAGTGGTCATAATAATGCAAAAGCACTATTGCATTGGCAGGGAGTCAAACTACAATACCTATGAACATGTTGATAACTGTATGCAACAACAGGGTATAACAACTCTAAATGATGATATTGCTGCTGTGTTTCAATGGAAATGACACAATCTTCTCAAAGAATGCAACTGTGATGGAGTGATGTAGTAACCATTACAAATTGAACTCTTCAAGGGCATCTGTGCCCAATTACTTGCAATTTTACTGGAACACAGAGACCTTAATGGCTTATTGGAACTACCAGGGAATCCACTTGTATAATAAAAATAAATGTCCTTAGGTCATGGTGATTAATGCCGTAGTTTACAACATGACCACCCCCTCTGTTTTCCTTAGTGCCCAATTGGCGCCACAGTCTTTCAATCACACTTTATTACTCACATCAATCTAATAGGCCCCCAGTATTGATACCTGCTTCTCACCGGCTCACATAACAGTCAGACCGACTTCATTAACTCCATAAATCACCTGATCAGCTGTTTCCGTCACTCTGCCACTTCTGAGCACTGGAGCATCCAAGATGTTTCCCTGGAAGTCTCCCTAAAGCAAACTAAATGTCCTCACATCATGCCAGCCCAAAGAAGGGAACGCTTGTGTTAATGCGTGGTGGCTTGGGAGCATATGACGCTACATTCTGGGTATTTCGGGGGGCAAATCAGGACACTGCATGCATTTCACTGCAAAGTTTGGCTGACAAATGTACTGTCAAACAGCAGTTGGGACAAAGTAATGGAGGATGGCAAGAAAAGGAAAGAAATGGGGGGTGATGAATGATTTCAAGAATAAATTGTTTTTCAAGATAACTGAAGCTTGACATTACTGTAAACGCAGAATTCCGAAGAACACAAATAATAGTCACAATATGTCGTTGACAGTGTTGCAATTAATATGTTGTCATTAACAAAACAAACTTAAAACTGACAGAAAGTCACCAAACCCCTTGCAAAAATCTGTCTTAATCACAAAGGTGCAAGGGTGTTACCATCACATTCCCTCTCCCAGTCTGTCAGAAAATGATTTAAGAATATTTTCTATTTTAAAACAAACCTATTTTAACCCAAACGCATTCCTTTCTTAAACCTAACCTTGTATTTTTTCTTTCTTTCTGAAAACCAAGTAAACGTACGTTAGAAGTTTATTTTGAAAAGAGACTGTATGCATGTAATGGATTGACACTGTACGCTTCCTGTGAACAGGGACGTTTATTTTGAAAAGACTTAATGCTTGCAACGAGCAGAAACAGACACGCCGCCACTGACACGTCCAAGACTGAAGCTTGAAACAAAGAAATGTCTGAAAGCTCTGCACATAACGAAGAGGAGGAGTTGGTAAAAAAAAGTCCATTGTCCAATGTATGGACATGGTTCTGGTTTAATTAAAAAAGTCAGACAGCTAGAAGAACATGATAATCTGTGAATTATGTCTAAAGAAAGTGGTTGCAAAGGGTGGTAATACAAGAAATCCTGTCTAACCAGAAAATGTTCTGGTATATGAGGAAAGCTAAATGGCAAGTGAGTCATCGAGCATGGAGAAAAGATAAACAGGGTTTGTGTTCCTCCATATTTATTATTGCCGTTTGGCACAATAAGTGAAACCATACGTCTCTACAATTCTCTTTACACAATATACAAGTGGTGGCAGCACCAACGCAGTCAATATAAATGACTCCTTCCTTTCAGAGCTCTGTGATTACTGTGGGTTCAGTGCTCCATCTCTCTCCTGTCATCCCCTCAGACCTCCTTCTCCCAAAACCTGTAAATCATTCTGCCAACAGACACTTTGCAAATGCACCTTCACACCTGCCCTGCCAAACACACAAACGAACAAACTAATAGGCCCTCCCTTTCCGATCCCTCACATACACTGGATTGATGTAAATCAGGCAGAGGACTGAGTGCAAGCATCCGTCACACAGCGACAATCACAATATGTGTGTGTGTGTTTGTGTGTTCTCCACCCTGGTGTGAGGCATCTGGGCTTCTAGCATCTATGATACAGCCACATGTCAAATATGTGTGTTGGTACGCTCCATCGAAAGCAGTACACATGATCTTCACTTGACCTCAGCCCAGGGGGCAACCTCCGGTTCTGAGAAGTGAAGCCGATGCTTCAAGTGTTAAAGCTGCATTCTCTCTAGTGTCCACCAGGGGGCGACTCCTCTGGTTGTATAGAAGTCTAGTCTAAAATGACTCTACTTCTCTCTTGATTTATTCCCTCAGTAAACATTGTAAACATGAGTTTATGGTCTCAATCTCTAGTTTACAGTCTTCTTCAATACAGCATGATGTTCATTTAGTACATTATGCTCCATTTAGAGTCAAACAGACCATGAAGCAGGGGCTGATTTAGGGCGGGGCCACCTTGTAATTGACAGGTCTCTACCAGAGCGTTGTCCAGTCTGGGTGCTTTCCGTGTTTGAAAATGGTTTGTGTAAGGTTAGGATAGGATATCCGCATTCTTAAGATATCGCATTCACAAAAATTGGACCAGACGGACAGACAACCCAAAAACATAATGACTCCAGCGACGGCTTTTGCTGGCGGGATACATAAAAACCAAGATGGCGACGGTCTAAAACCAAGACATCCAATCAGAGGGCTTGAAATTCTGAAACATGTGGAGCTAGCAGCTGTTGATAGATAAAGATTATGATAACAAGAAAGTTAACAACATCCAGAATGAACTCACAGCATGTCATTTGTGCTGCTAGGCAAACGAAACAATGACAAAAGACGGACTTTGATGACATCAAGAAGTAGCGTGGGATCATAAGAGTTGTGTTTGTTATTAAACAAACACAATGAAACGATGAAAATCTGATTTGCAATAAAACAAGAAAAGTCTTCGACACATATGCCATTTTTTGCCAGAGGGAATCTAAATTCACTCATGGCCTTTTGCTTGGAGGAAATCATTATTTTAGTTTATTTATTTTTTATTTTTACTCAAGTTACGTTTAATTCAGGTTCCAATGCAACCTTTGTTGGAATGAACGGGAGCCTCCAACGCTGTATCCAGGTCTGCTGAAACCTCCGTGTTGTCCTCCTTCTGAAGGTCTAAAACTGAGAATTGGCTCCTTCTAAGATTGCAGTACAACAATACACACACGTATATTTACGCGGGGGGACGGCCAGTGTGTAAATTGATGCACACCGTTTATCCAGTGTGGGGCTCTGCACAGTGTTGCTAAATGATGGCTGATAATTACTTCACCTTTAACACCTCCCAGTGTCCTGAGGCCTGAGCTCCCAGCAGACTCTCTCTTACCCTTTTTGCCTCAGTGCCCTATCTCTCTCTCTCTCTCTCTCTCTCTCTCTCTGTCTGTCTGTCTGTCTGTCTGTCTGTCTGTCTCTCTCTCCCCCTTCACTGACTCTACCTTGCCCTCTCCTCTCTCCCCGTCCACACTCGAGCTATTTCCCGTCTTGTTCCCGTACGCTGACCGTCTCCTCTGCGCGCCGCTCTATCTCTGTGATGCTAAACGATAGAGGCAGGCAGAGCGCTCTCATCTGACAGCCTTGAGCAGCCCAAACCCTCCTCTCCTCTCTCTCTCTCTCTCTCTCTCTCTCTCTCTCTCTCTCTCTCTCTCTCTCCCCACCTTTCGTAATTGGTTTGCTGCTCGGGGCTTGGGGGGGTGGGGATATGGGGGGTTGGGTGTTGGAGGCAAGAGGGGGATGTCACAGAGGCTGACAGCAAAGCGATGCCATGTAGACAGACAAGAGAAAAACAACAAACAATTACACTGACTGGGGTGGTGGCTGGCCGACACACTCCCTCACTGACCGACTGCCTGTTACTGGAAACAGCACTGAGATTACAGAATGCAACAGTTGTGTTGGTGTGAGCGCGTTGCTTCAGGTACCGGTCAATGACTTTTCAATCCATCTTTTAGATCTTTGTAGACAGACTCTGTGAATAAATTATGTTGCACATGAACCATTTGCACACTGGATGCGTTCCCCACCCTGTGCATTTAATTCGTACGTCAATGTCGTTTTTCGATCTGTTGTTTTTGTTATATTGTCATACAGAAAGCGAATTTTACGCGGCGGAAAAAAAAGGGAGGTTTTGTATCGGCAACAAAAGCATCAACCGATCACGTTGTGTGGAACCGACCGTACACTAGTGTGTACAACAGGAGGGAGGCTCCGTAGTCTGAACCAAGACGGCATTACTCTTTTTAACCCTGAAAAAGACCAGATCCACTCCTTTTGATTCTTACGTTTCACGATAAAAGCCAGCTACATATACACTGGATAGCTGTTTACCAGAGGGAACTACATTTTACTCAGAGTATTTGGCAAAAAGGAAACTCAATAAAATAGCTGACAGTAGCTTAGGCTGTACAACAATTCACCTCAAACGGAATGGCACGAAGCCGCCTGGTCTCATCCAGCATTCGTAGCAAAAAAACACAAAAAAGTAATTTGGCGTAATTTGTTTTTGAAATTATGAATGAAGAAGTATTAAAACCAGTAAAGTAAACACAGGGCGGGCGGGACAGGAGGTGAATGGGTACAAGAAACCAGCGGAACGCTGTTTGTTCCGCATTGGAAAGGCCAGTCAATATTGATGTTTTCGTCACGTAACTTTCCAAAATGATGGAGTAACTTTTCGTAAGATACCATACAAACCGTCTTAAGAGGATACGTTGCAATACGATCGTGGTAGGTGATCCTCTGCCTGAAACAGTCCGTTCAAACCTTTTATTAAAAAGTGCAACTGTTGCTGATCGCCTTGAGTCGTTGGAAATATCAGATATGCGTGGAGCGATGAGGAGACTGTAACCTCCCTCACATTAATACATGAAGCTGACATGATTTCTTCAACAATGGTTTTCCATCGTCGGCTCCACCAGCTCTATATCTCCATCAACCATTAACACAGAAAAAATAAAGTGGTGGATGAAACAGGCACACATTCACATTTTCCTGGACCATTTTCTGTTGAAATATGTGCTACATTTAGATAAAAACAAACGTGATGATCTATGAGTACAAAGGCGCATCAGATCCCAAAACACTGCACAGGGTGAGGAGAATGTACCACAGAATCAAGGGTTTCATCCTCTCCTTTGAAGATGTTCTCTTATTTTCTGACGGAGCACTATGTAGAAGCAAGGGACACTCACACACAAACACACAGAGGAGGATTTGTGCTGAACAAACTGGAACAATTGCCACTTTTACCTCCAATTCCATCTTTCATCTCCATCCTTCCCTCCTGAATGATGTTGGTTAAGAGGTGAAGTGAATGAGGGCTGAAAGCTTTCCCTCCGATTCATCCCGTTGCTCCGTTTCATGGCGATGTAACCAGGTTGTGTTGGCACTCTGTAACCGTGTACCGATTTGATGATTCAGATCAACGAGTTGATTGGAACGGCTCGTATTGAGCCAAAACTAAGACGCCAGGTGTCGTGGCTTGGCAAATTGAACCCTAACCACAGTGTTTCCATTAACCTTACCAAACCTTAACGGGTTTTTTTTTTTGGGAGGCTGCCGTTCTAAAGGGTAAGAATGACATTTTGTTCAGAGGATGATGCTATTCATCTGTTCAAATACATTTTAAATAGATACATAAGCACAAAGCAAACTAAAGTCAAGGTATTTGTGACATAATCTTCATCTTCGTGAATATCACTGCCAGACTAAAAGATGACAGAGACGACAAAACCCAAGGGTTAGAAATCAGAGCTGCTGGTTTAATCTGAATTTTGGGATTATTCCCCAGCCGCTTACGCCTCCTCGGATCTATTTGCCAGATCTGACTTCATACCTTTTGTCAACCATTGACCGCCTGATCTGCCTAGTGAACTTTTGTGTCTTTACTCTCTTGTCCGTCAGGAGTAAGCGTGGGAGTAGTAGTTGTTGTTGTTGTTTATTTCAGCAATGACTCCAGTCTTTCCCTAACTCTAACGAGTAGTTTAGTGTCAAGAACCCCTAACCATGGTGGTGTCAAATCAGGATACACCCCTTTGGAAGAGACCGACAAACGATTCTGTCCTGCCTATAGTGTTTATCAGCTCTGAAAAGACTCCTTAGAATACAATGAAAAGCAAAGATATTGTTGTTCAGTTGGGAGGAAATCGGCTGTTCAGTCTGCGCTGCTACATTCACACAAGACATCCCCCACTCTGCGTCAACCATCCAACACAACGGAAGGCTAATGAAGCTATAAGAAGTTCTTCCAATGGTGCAGCTGTTTGATCACTCAGCAAGCCTCTCAACAACTCTTCAAGTCTGCTATTGGAGCCCATTGTGTGTCTTTTATGGAGTGAAAAGTTGACTTTTCAGTATCGTTCCTCTCCTTATCTGTTTATATAGAACAGACTGGTTCATGGACTTGGACATGAGAGGACATGGCATAATTAAATGTCGGGTGAATGTAAGTTTTTCAATAGCGTCTCAGTTTGTGCCCTTGACACTTGAAAGCGTTATATGTCTATTGATTGTATCTGTGCTTTGAAGATTTAATTTGAATCCAAGAGAGATGGCACAGGATTATTCACACTGAACACGCTAACTTCAACTCCCCCTCCTTATTAGCTTCATCCTCACTACGATATTTAATTATGGTTAGTTCATACAAATACATTTATACACATAGACTTATAGAGTTCCGTCTGGTCTCTGTAGAAGTAAGAGGTACGATGGTCTGGTTCTCACTGATTGAACATCAGGAAGTCAGTGACGACAGGAGTGTCAAGCCAATTTCTCGCTCAACTAGAACATTTTCAAATCACGCAGATATGCAAATTATGGGAATTTTGCGTTATTTGCATCGCCCTGCACAAATTTGCGCCTTCCACATCTTTGCATTAACTTTGTATGAAATTGCGTTGCCCCAAAATGTTTCCTTCACAAGTGCAAGAGAGACAGTGGGCTGCCTGAGAGGACTTGTTGTGGTGAAACCAAGTCTTTTCGACCAAGAAATTGAGCTGTAATTGATCAAATAAATATATTCTACCCATTTGATAATTTATTTAAGGAAGAAATAATGCCACATCTCACAGATTTTAGCTGTATTACTTCATGGAGGGAATGTTTACCCTGTGATCGGTGCAAATTGAATTCGGACTACAATACAATATTTGAGGCATCTTTAACACCTTTAAAGCCAAAGAGCAGACATGTACTGAGGAATCACTGTTTTGATCCTTACAAAGTCCAACCTGAGAGCTATAGCCAATCAGTCCTTTCTGAAAATGATAGGTACGGGTTTGAATGGGCTACACTTACTAGATCACCAATACAAATACAAGAAGACGACGCCAACCAGTCGTAATAATCATGAGGTGAGCAAGGGAATAAGTCAGGTTGGAGTTGATGGACGGGTCCATCAAACACAGGACTTTCACCAAGGAGACCACTGTTTGTGTCCTTTGAAACCAATTTAACCCATTTTAGAGCAATGAGCTATGATCTGTTGGTCTCAACAGTTCTCAGCCAGACGTCTGAGCCGGCAGCTATCAGCTAACGGTGCTGACACAGTAACAGTGCAAACAATGGCAAAAGACCCTTTTCTCCACAGTAGTTATTATCCCTCCATTTCCATTGACACCTTCACCCTCCACATTTACATTCAGAGACTGTAGCTGAACCCTTAGAGACTCTCTGGGACTAAACCAGTGCTGCAGGGCCTTCGCTGTGTTGCTCAAGGACACCTCGACAGGAAACCGCGTTTTCCTAAAATCCACCCTGACAGCTACCAGATATCGCACAGCCTCGCATTTTCATTCAATGCACTCTCTTCTTCCCACTCCTTGCACCATTTCTCTCCACCACCAACCCCCTCCCTATCCCTATCTCTCCCTCTCTTTCCCTCCAGGCCAGGCCAGTAATGAGAGGAAATGCAGTGAATGCCTGAGGAGTGAGAGTTTTAATTTTTCTGCGCAGCACGGGTAATAGTTCTGTAATCACAAGTCGACAATTTAAAATATTGATCTGAAGGTCTGGGGTAGAGAGACAGAAAGAAACGACGCATGCATATTCTGCTGCATTCATTAACTCATAGTGCATATCAAAAAGACTCCAATGCACTGCAGTTAGAGTGTTGTCTATAGACCATAGGGAATAAGATCAGAGCATCAACCGATACAATGAACTTGAGTTTGTAATGTGTTTGATGCAACAGGCTGTGGTTGATTGTGCAGTGACCTGTCTATGACCAGCACACACCGCATAATGATTTACCCTGAATGAGTTAGTGTATGGCTGTCGATGAAAAAGTTTGCACACCATTTCTTATTTGTTCAAATAGTCAATAAGTAAACCTTTATCCATATATCACTTCCATTACCAGTTACAACATGCTTTACAGTAAAGAAAACAAATTCCAAGTGAAAAACTAAAATCATAGATTAATACAAATGCAATGCGCTCAAGAACAAAAGAAGAATACAGCACCCAGGTAACCCACAGATCAACCCTTGAACTTGAAAATGTATCAAATTTATAAAAAAGTTACAAAGTCTGGGGGCTAGGACAGCAAAAGAGCAGTCCTCTTTGGTTTTATTATTGACACACGGTATCGCCAACAGAGTTTGGTTGGAAGACCAAAGTGGACGATTGGTATTGGTCGGAGATGAGCCAGGAGCTCGGCCTTGAAGTGTCCTATGTGTGATTCAAATCAATCCTGAACCTCACTGGCAGCCAGGGCAATGAAGCTAAAGCAGGAGTGATTCAATTCAATTGTATTTGTGTCGTCAACAGTTGGCACGGTGTTGGAATTACAATTGAAGATCAAATATAAAGCCAAGATTCCCTGAGTTCTGTTTGACATAGGGGGCAAGAGGGCGGACACACTGGAGAATGCCATTTGTAGCATTTTAGGGCGAATAATAGGCCTAAAATACTTTTGACTGTCAAGGACCACTGGCAACCACTTCATGAATTAGAACTCTGTCGGACACGACCATCCACCCAGCACAACCTCCTCCCAGAGAGGCGGTTGGAAGGCTCAGCAATGCGTGAGAGTTTGATGGAGAGGCTGACTGCTGATTGGTTTCCCACCAACAGTCGTCATTGTTTCTTTTAACCGGTGATCCTGACTTCCGAGAGATAAAACAGATGCATTTTGAACCAAAGCCTTTTTGTCTGCTGCAGCTTTAATTCTAAAGATGATGATGGTAGTTGTAAAGTCAGAGATCCAAGTTCTGGTATGAGCCACAACATAATTGAAACTAAACTTTTGAACGTCCACATTCTTGTCCTTGGTGTCCTCGTTTCTCACCTCACTCTCTCATGCATGGGATGATTTCGGTTTATCTTTTGACTCGGTGAATGCTTTAATTGTTTTCGGGTCTCCCTAGAGCGTCTTGAGCATCTGATATTTTGGGTGGAGACAGCAATATTCTACCAGTTTAGGAAGGCAATGTTTGTTACTGCAGATGCTGGTGTCACATTATGGATTAAATTTAAAGTGCAGGTAGTTTCCAAGAATGCTTTCTGAATACAGATGAGAATGCTGAGCCTACAGTCAGAATAGACAATCAGGAAGTAGAGCCGGCCAATGAAGCGAAAACTTACCCAAAATGACATTATGACTCTCTGACAACCTCATTTCAGTGACAGATAACTCCAAATGAATTAATTTTTAACCAGTTAAAAGTTCCACACAGTGACTTAAGAGTACTGGAATTGTTATATAAATATTACTTTGAATTATCATCAATGATTTTCTGTTCATTGGGTCGTGCAAAGATTTGATAAGAGCTCCAATGTGAGGACAGATGTGAACCTGGTTCCTCAAGTCAAATTGCAGGTGAAGTTCCTGAGTTCCCAGAAAAGGTAGAAACTGACTATTACTAAAGTTTGGACCTGAAAAAGATCAACATTATCAACAATAATGACCCTAATATCTGAGAATACTGTACATTTGATGTGTGAAAATAAACAGTACATGGACTGCACGGTGAATGGTGTCAAGAGCCTCGCCTTCAGATTCAGCTTATTCTTCAACACAAGAGGATGTGAGTAAGAGCTCTTGGTCTTTGAAATCAAATATCAAGAATTGTTTTTAACAAAAACCTCAATATCGATATTGTGACAACAATGCAAGGTTGACTATTGCTGCTTTCACAAAATATTATAACTATTTATAATAATCATCAGTAAAGAGGATATAATGACTAAAAACAAATAATGGAACAGCTAGAAGAGCTAAAAGACAACACTTACGCCACCTTACGGTAGAATGGTATCCAAAATCTAAAACAATATCTAGTCTCATATATAACTATATTGATGTATTGCCCAGCCCCAGTCCTGTCCCTCATTGCTTTTTCTATTTGGTTTACTGAGATGCAGGGAACAGAGAGAAAGTGAGAGCTGGGGGATTGACAGGGAAAAAAAGCAGTGGGGTTTGTTATGAGTCATCCTCCATTCACTGTAGAGCCAAGCAAAGCAAAGTAAACCTCTCCTCTGTGGGCTTCTCCAGCCAGACCAGCATACACACTGCAGCTGCCACCAAACTCAGAAAAGCACACACTGACATTTTAGACCTGAGCGAAATAGACATGTGTGTGCATGTCACTGGGGTATGTGTCTTTCAAGAAATGTTCTGTCCTTTACCAATTTTAAAAGCATTGTTGGGTGATTCTGAATTGGATTAAAGAAAGGGTCTAAAGAGCACAGGGAGTGACAAAAGATTAGCAGTACAGGGAAATGGAAACAAACTAATAAAAACTTTGTTTTCAAACACTGTTCATAGTTATACCTACTAAAAAACAATGCACATTATTTTGCATATAACCCGCAATATACATTTGTATGTAATGCACCTAATTGTGAGCCCGGACAGGTCACATAGTATAACGACCTGAGTCTGGTAAGTCCGCATTGGGAGGAGGTCAGGGTGGATGTCTTGGTCTAAAAGCACAGGACTTCCACCAAGGAGACCACTGTCTGTGTCCTGTGTGAGTCAACGTTGACTTATTTGTCACTTAACTTCGGTACTTAAGCAATGTCACCTCCTTAGTTATTTCAACCCCAACATTTGCTTATTTGTTACTCAACCTCCGTATTAAACTAACGCCACTTTGGTAGTTATTCTTATTAAAATGTTAAATTAATTTAGTCCCAAATTGAATATAGAAATTCAAAGAAACACTCCAACCGCTATGAAGCCATCTCAAAGTAAGAGGCTTTTGTCTGGGCAGAGATAGGTCATAGTGTGTTTGTAACCTTGTTTGTTTTCTTTTAAGTTTAACTGTAATGTTAACGTGTTATTGTGTATGTTTACATGCTGACATAATGGTGTTGTGTTTAGATCAGTCACTATGAGTAAGGTTGGTAACTGTAACTTTATTAGTCAAATGCCCAGAGCTTCTGATTCGTAATTATATAGTAGTTGTTGTTAGTTTTAGATAGTATTGACTTGATCAGTGTTGTTAGAATTTAAGATCCACTCTGAATGTGGAATAGTACTTTGACTGTTGACATTTTGAGTGAAAACCAGTTTAGAGACTTACTTTATAGTTTGGTTATTGGTCCCTGATCTCAGGGTGGTGCCTCGTTATTATTATTTGTCAATAATCATATTGATATTAATACTTTTATTAATGTCAATAATTTTGTCTTAGTTTTCATACCAGATCCTAACAGTTTTGTAAGATATCATTCAAACCCAAAAACACAGCCAACATTTACTTGTTAATTGGAATGAGAATCAACTTTAACTGAATTTGTGACTCTTAGGCTGCACTTCATCTTCATGAAGGACAAAGAGGACATGTTGCCTGATGCTGCCTAAATGTCATGGGGGGACCATGTGTGATTATCAGTTACTATAGGTGTTTGTCATGATTTTGGTTCACGGTTCATCATCAGGTCAATATTTCAAACATCCTTTGTCCCAGCAGACATCTTTCACTTGTCATAGCAAGAAAAGCACAGGTCCAATCTGTATAGTGAGGATGTTTGACTTCAACGAGCACAAAGGTAGCAATGCCCATTAGATCATAACGTATAATGTGTAATGTGTCGTATGTTTTGTGTTACTGTTGTAATCCAATTTAAAATGCTATTAACAAAAGTATTGAATGTGAAATGTACTGTGCTTCTACATCAACTTGGTGGTTGATTACAAATTGACTTTGAATTTGAATATTTGTTTATGAAGGAGAGATGTACTGTAATGCTATGTGAGTATATCAATGCTCTATTGACAGTTCTGGAAAAAAGTATTCATAACACTATATATAATTACCAGGAGTGTCAACAGATGTGACAGTTGCTTTTTCTTTTTCTTCTTCAGAACCGTTCATACAAACGAGTGGGAGCAATCAAATCCTTTCACATCAAAACATTTTCACTTCTTATGCAGATTGTTCACAAATTTAGGTTCTAATAGAGCAAAACAGGGTGATGCTGTAAACAGTTTCCCACTCCAGCAAGTACCTGCTGTAGCACAAGCCGAGAGATGTTCCTACATTTATTTATGCTAATATGTCACTGTCTGGAGGCCTGTTCTGCACGTTTCTGTCAGTTTAATTAATTTCAGGGTCCTGCGAGGAACAGATCTGTCCACCATAAAGCACTCCTGTTAGCCTCCAGCCACCCCCAGCGCTGCCATATCACTGTCAGTCCAAAGGAGTGTGCTGCCATGGAACCTCAAACCACTCATCGTTTTTTCAGCAACTTAAGAGGCATATTTACAACAGCGCATCTACAGCATTTGCATTTAGCATGGGCCGTGAAAAATTGATTAACTCCTATCCCAATTAAGAAATCAAACCAGGAGGGTTCATTTTATATAATAGTAATGAGTTGGAGCTCTTGTATCATCTTTAATGGGATTACAGATTCTTTCAAATTATTTTGTGGGCATAAGCATTTGTATTTGGAGAAAATAGGCAGAGATGTCTTTTTTTATAGTGCTGCTTTTGGGGGGGGGGGGGGGCAAAAACCAGATATGTGAGTTCTGGGCCTAAAACTCCCCACTCCGTGAATGAGCTACGCCTGGCAAACGAGCTGAACAAGTTCTACTGCCGTTTTGAAAGACAATGGGACAGTCCTGACCCCATCCCCCATGGGTCCATCAACCAGCCCGAGACCACCAGGTCCCCCTCCCCCAGCCCATCAGGAGCCCATGCCCCTCTACCACCCATCCTAGTGTCCCCCCCACCCCCCTCCCCAGTGACGACTCTCTCTATCCTGGAGAGAGACGTCAACAGGCTTTTTAAAAAACAGAACCCCCGCAAAGCAGCCGGCCCGGACTCTGTCTCCCCCTCCACCCTGAAGCATTGTGCCGATCAGCTGTCTCCGGTGTTTACAGACATCTTCAGCACCTCCCAGAAGACATGCCACGTACCAGCCTGCTTCAAGGCCTCCACCATCATCCCCGTCCCCAAAAAACCAAGGATCACAGGACTCAATGACTACAGGACCGTCGCCCTGACCTCTGTGGTCACGAAGTCTTTTGAGTGTCTGGTCCTGTCCCACCTGAAAACCCTCACTGATCCAGTCCTGGACCCCCTGCAGTTCGCCTACAGAGCCAACAGGTCTGTAGACGAAAGTTTTCTTTTTGACGCAAGACAAATTAAAATGTAGTGTGAATGGTCATACAATATACTGTTATTTACACACATTCCTGCTCCCTAGAGGAAGAATCATCTCCATTTAAACCTTCTGGGCTTCCGACCCTTCATAGCAAAGCAATGCCCAATTGTGACCGATTGTTCCAGGTTGCATACGTTTGTGACCTATGAGCAGTGTTACGTTCCTCTACCAGATTGTTTCCTTTTTCCAAAAGAAGAAAATGATTTGAGAAGAGGGCTTTGGGAGGCCCTGACCCCCAAGTCGAGAACCACTGCTCTAGCCTAACCCTCAGGACAAACTTTTTATTTAAAACCCTGGTAAAAACCTGGCGAGGCTCAAAGAAAGGCAAAGTTATGTGTTTCTTGGTACAATTTGGCTGTATTTTTACTTCTCGCACTAATTCTACTGCAGAAATCAAATATTTTATCTATTATAAGTGCCTCTATATAAAAAACTAAATACACCGAATCTAAAGCCATGGTTAAAAATCAACAAAAGAAATACTTTCCATCGAATTACCACCTTACGGTTTGTATGCCTTCTCCAAGCAGTCAATCTAAAATGTCTTCACTTCATAATTTAACCCTTTTGACAATTGCTAAAATCATCAAATTTAGCACATGAATTTTTGAGTTACGGCATCACATCACATCTCTCACCGGCACAGAGATATAGCAATGCCTGGGGATGATGCTGACTGCGTACAATTACTCAACTGAAAGGTAGCCCTTTAACTATGCAAACTGTTAAGTGGCATATATGCATACAGGCCGGTCCCACAGCCCACATTTCATGGAACAAAACGGTGTTATTTATTTCGAAGCGGGTGTCATTCCCAGGAGGCTTTCCACTGTAGATCCAAGCCAAGAAATCCTTCTGTCACATCCAGCGCTTGCTGCCTTTCATTTACACACAAGTTATTAGCCAGAAGCGTATATATCAAACGGACAGAATCCCTGCGGGATTTCTATAAGGCTGTGGCACGTGTCGGAAAGAACACAAAACGATTCTCTCTGAACTCTGCTAATGTTCTCGTAAGCCAGTCATGAGGAAACGATGATAACTCTTTCTTCTAATTGTAATGAGCCAGTTCCTTTTTTTCCCATAGGGAAACCACTGGGAGCATTAGCCAATGAGCACCCTGTCTGGGGAGATACCGCATGTGTGTGTGTGTGTGTGTGTGTGTGTGTGTGTGTGTGTGTGTGTTTGTAAGGACGCCACACTGCCGTGGTGTAACAAAGCGATATTTAAATCTACACTGGAGAAAAAGAGAAGTTAAGAGTGTAATTATGTATATGTTTGATGGTCCCATTTAAATGGTAATGAACAGTAAGCGTGCAGTCTTCCTTAAGGGGACGTGTGCGGGATAAATACCTTCATTCATCTGGTGTGACTCATGTAAGAGGAGCACTTTCTTCTCTCTTGTTAGGTATTGATTTCATTTCCTTAATTAGAATTTCAGAAGCTGCAACGCCACAGCAGCTTAAATGTAAAGATATTGCCTCATTATCATTATTAGTCATCTGAGCATTTGCACAGCCACATGTAAAGAATCACAAAGCAAGTATTTGCCACACACATATTAACGCAGTCGATTACATTTGAACATGTTTTGACTTCTCTGTGAGAAGGCTACTTTCTGTTACAGCCACACTTTTAACTCATTAACTCATCTGTGTCTCAGTGTCCTGATGCGTGAGCTAGTCACATGAATGCACAGTGATAGTTGACTACATGTTGTTATTGTCCAATAAGCTGACGTGATACGGGCACAGAATCAGTCGGATGGATGAATGTTGAGATGCTCAGTTCACTGATTAAACCACACATATGAGCCATGTCATTAAGTAAGTCAACATTCAGTGAATGATGAAGAGATAAGTGTAATATGTCGTCATCCGTGGGTGCCTGTTGAACTCATTTTCTTGTCGTCAGACATAGGCCAAAGCCAGTTTAGGTATTCCCAATAAAGGCTGGTGTTTGTTTGGTTTTATCTTCTTAATTATCATCAATAATTGCCCTAAATAGATTGAAATCAATTATGAATGCTGTGCAAGAAATGTGCACTCAGCTGTATTAGACCTGTTAGCTGTTAGTTATGTTAGCAGCATTAGCCCTGTTAGCTGTTAGCTCTGTTAGCAGCATTAGCCCTGTTAGCTGTTAGCTCTGTTAGCTGTATTAGCCCTGGTAGCTGTTAGCCTGTTTAGCTGTATTAGACCTGTTCGCTGTTAGCTATGTTAGCAGCATTAGCCCTGTTAGCTGTTAGCTCCGTTAGCTGTATTAGCCCTGTTAGCTATGTTAGCTGTATTAAACCTGTTAGCTGTTAGCTCTGTTAGCTGTATTAGCCCTGTTAGCTGTTAGCTATGTTAGCTGTATTAGACCTGTTAGCTGTTAGCTCTGTTAGCTGTATTAGGCCTGTTAGCTGTTAGCTCTGTTAGCTGTATTAGCCCTGTTAGCTCCAGGTGGAAACTATGAAACGCATCCCATAAAAGTATTGTCTTTGTGGCCACAGCCTGATATATATTAGAGTTGCTTTGTGCCACCAGAAACTGACTCCTACTCTGACCCAGTACCTGCACCTGCCTTGCAAGCCTATGTATGTATGTACTGCCTATGTATACACTGTAAATATTAACCTTTTTATGTTGTTAAAAATGTAGGCAATGTTGGCATTGTGCGTCCTATAAAACTCATTAGTTGAATATTGTCATATTTGAAAGACAGGGCTCATACCACCTATCCTGCTAAAAGGTATCTGTCATGTAGCTTATGCCTCCATGATTTAGAACTCTATTACTGTCCAACAGCTATATACTTCAGGTAATACCATCTTGCATTACACTGTCATCCCATCTTCTAGAATGAATGCAGGCATATGGAGATATGTTATTGACATTTCTTTTTGTTTTCTCATATTGAATGCACGTACTCAACTGTGGAGGTATAAAAATGAAGTTACATAAAAGTCAGGAAAGTGACTCATGTAAACAAATAGAAAAACCCAAACCTAAGTCCTAAATCTCTGCAAACCTCTGAGCTGTCGGACACAGAAGCCAGAGAGCGATCCCAGAGATACAGTCTGAGCCAGTGTTAGTCAGTGTTTGTGTGTGAATAAGTAAAGCAGGCCCCGAGGAGGCTGTTTGGTTTTTAATAAAACACCAGAGCAGATGGTAGTATGATCTGGGACACAGAGAGACAGTCAGAAATAACAAAGTAAAGAATGCTTCCTCCTCTACATTCTCTTTTCTGTTTCACCACGTTCCCTTTCTACACTTTAAACACATTTTGGGTAGAAATGTGTTCATACAGCAATAGAATATTATAACTTGTATACTTGAATATTATTAATTGTGACATGCATCAACGTTATTAAACCAATACAGCCACTGACAAACATGACTTCCTTGTCTTTCTCGGTATGAGAACTGGTCCCGTTAATGGTTGGGAGTGAGTCCAGGGTTGAAGTCTTCACAGATTTAAAATTATGGGGAGAACCTCGCGGTCGTATGCCTCCACCAACCAGTCAAGTTTTGGTTTACATCCACGTCTGTCCAAAATGTCATCATACTATCCTATTAAACCAAGATTAGATTGTGTAAAATAGTCATCATTTTCATATGAGGGTCGGCAGTTCGATCCTTGGCTGAGACGTGAGCTGAGTCGAAGTGTCCCTGAGCAAGACACTGTCCCCCTAGTGGCTCCCCGGGCGCCTGTCATGGGCAGCCCACTGCTCCCTGGTACAGGGATGGGTCAAATGCAGAGAAAAATGTCCCCCTCAATGGGATAAATATAGTGTAATAAAATAAATTAAAAAAAAAAAATATTCATTCTTGAGTTATGGCCAGAAATATGTTGATTGAAATCACATTGACCTTCTAAAAAGTTCCTCATTGAGTTCAGGTCGACATTTGTCCTACATTGCAGGTGTGAATGGAGTGGAAGGACGGACGTGTCATTTCATGTTTTTCACCAGTGCAGAGGCATCAAAAGGAACCTTCTTTGAAAAGGACCTGACATCTTGACACTCGGTTAGGGTTAGGCAACAAAACCACTTGGTCACGGTTATTAAAAACATAATGGTTTGAGTTTTAATAATAACGTACAGTTACAATATATTGAGCATGAATAAAGAACTTCTTACATAATGGTAAGTAACAAGCTTCACAATGTGTTTTAACCGTGTAGCCCCGCCCCTAAAGCATCCCCTCTTTATGGTCTGTTTGACTCTAAATGGAGCATAATGTACTAAATGAACATCATGCTGTATTGAAGAAGACTGTAAACTAGAGATTGAGACCATAAACTCATGTTTACAATGTTTACTGAGGGAATAAATCAAGAGAGAAGTAGAGTCATTTTAGACTAGACTTCTATACAACCAGAGGAGTCGCCCCCTGCTGGACACTAGAGAGAATGCATGTTTAGGGCACTTTTGCATTGGCTTTACATGGCTTTCCATATTGCAAAATCGTAAACTCCATTCATATCGTTACTGGTATGACGCTGCCACCTCTTTTTTTACCTGCAAGACCTTGCAATATGAGCAGGTTGTAGTATTTTTTCTAGCATGTTAAATATAATATATATACTGTATATATTTAGCTGTTGAGAATGCAAGTTTAGGACACTTCCTCATTGGCTTCACTTTTTAGAACTGGAGGTTACCCCCTGTTTTGAAGCCACACCTGAACCCCCTTGGTCCATAAGGGTCTGCTGAAATAAAGCTCACTGCATATGTGAGTTGTTGCCTTTGATAGCAGCTAACAGATCAGAAGCTGTTGAATCACTCTGAAGTCTCCTGACCCGATTAGAGACACAGCCAATTAGAGGAGTCAAAGAATCAAGGTCGGTAAGGATGAGACTCTCTTTGTTATGACGGACTTCTCTGTGTGTTCTCATGTATTCTGATACAGCGGTGTTTCACAGCTCGCCCGTGGCTGTATCCCCGGCTAGTGTGTTTAGCCTCAGGACAGAAAATGGTAATACCCTTTTCAACCTTTCAAGGCCTGGCGATGGGAATCAAAAACATCTCAGAGAGAAAGTACCTAAATATGTAACACAAGCATATGCAATCCCCATCAAGAAGTGAGAAGCGCTGCAGGTGAACTCTGTAGTCATGTCCTGCAACCCTGAACAACCCCAAATATCTCCTTCATATTGTTTCACTCCTCGAAGGCCCCCTTCTCTTTCTACAACTTCAGTTCACCTCTGTTCAGGCAGTTCTAAATATTCTATCACCTATTTAGAAAGATCACATCCATTGTGGGGAACTATGGGACTGCAGGTTCACCTCCTCATTACTGAAACAGAAAGCGCTTCAGTATAGCTGCTAATGTTGATGCATGTCATTTAACCTCAGTTGCCTCATTCAAATGTATATAATCGGGAAGAAAGCTTTGCTATACTTCAAATATACTCGTCGCTCGAGGATTTATTTTCGACTGGGTTGAGATTATAAACTAAAGTAAGGAATAGTTCAACTCTTTGGATATCAATCTCATGTATGTGTGTTATCTACAAAGCTAGAGTCAGGATGCTAGCCGAACTTAGCATGAAGACTGAAGCAGGGGCAGACGGCTAGCTGGGCTCTGGTCAAAGTTCAGAAACTTTTTGGCTCAGTTTTTTTTTTTTTAAAGGTTAATACATGAATTGGTGATTAGTATATTTTATGCAATATCTTTAACAATGACCAATTACCATTTTCGCATCAATTCTCACAATTTGTGTAGGACCATCACTGCCTTAAACTGCTAATTTTAGATTTTAGTTTGGCTTCACCTTCGTGATTGTTCCATTTAGATGAACGTTTCCTCTCCTATGTAGATATTTTCTCCTGGCAAGAATCCAAATGGCAATACATTCTCACCCCCAACTTGTTAAGATCCGAAGCTCGTTCATTGGCCCAACGCTTCAGCCTGTGACGCTCTAGACTTCCTCCCTTAGTGTCTTTTCAAAATAAACTTCCGATGTTGGTTAAGGTTAAAATATTACATTTGTTGAGTAAAATAAATACGCTTGTAGCTTAACTTAGTTAAGTATGTAAGTCACATGACAAAAGTAAAGTAAAATAAGTCAATGTTGACTTTCACACTCCTGTGTTGGTAGACCCAACCATCCAGCCCTCCTCAGTATGCTATGTCAGTTGCTTTTACCATGGAATAGATGGGTTTACGTTGGAGTTAAAAGCCCGATGCTTCTCACACAGACCCTAAAAGGCGCCTTGGTGCGTTGGTATCGTCGGAGTTAGGAGTGGAGTGTGTTGGATCGTCTGCAGAGCAACGACCACACGGCGATCGATTGAAACCCTTTAGAGGCCGGGCCAAATGACTCAGAGAGGAGACTTTCAGTTGTCACAGCAACGACCCAAATGGGATGCAGGAGTTTGATCGCTTTGCGTTTTCAGCATTCCATAATCCGCAGTGTCTGACGAAGACGAGCCACACAGAGTTCAACAACGCAGCTAAGAAGAGGAGGACAAATTGTACAAACAGCGCTTTTGAAATGCTAATATTTTTGCATAAAAGGTGTCCAAGTGTAGCTAAACCAGTTGAGCTTCATGGGTGATGCACTTCAGCTCCAGAAGACAGACGCCTTCGTGTCCGTCAAGTCTCGACAGGGACAGAGACGGACGCTGGCAAGCAGACGTGATAGACATCTCTCCGTTTTCTCTGGACATTAAGAGACTATTGGATCTAAAAGATTACAGCATGATAAAGATGACAATATTCCTTCTGAGGAGAAAACAGAGATGTCATTTCCTCCTAAAACAGAGGAGCGGAGTGTACGAGGAGGACGACTTATGGGGACATAATAGAATCATCGCTGTTTTGCTCGGCTCCGTCTTCCTCAAAAAAGCATCCATTTTGGGCGTCTGAGACTCCGTATCAGCACACTTCATCTCTGTGTGTGTACCGCGAGTCAAATGCCAGAGTTTGTTTGTGTATGTGTGTGTGTGTGTGTGTGTGTGTGTGTGTGTGTGTGTGTGTGGAAGTGCGTGTGTGGAAGTGCACACTCACCCTACAGGCAGTAATGTGGGTTGGCTGTAAGGCGGCACTAAATGAACAGATGGAAGTAATCAACAGATGGTTGATATGGTGTGTGTGTGTGTGTGTGTGTGTGTGTGTGTGTGTGTGTGTGTGTGTGTGTGTGTGTGTGTGCCCTTCAGACATGGGGTGTGTGTGTGTGTGTGTGTGTGTGTGTGTGTGTGTGTGTGTGTGTGTTCGAGAGAGACAGAGGGAAACAGCGACAGAGAGAGAGAGAGAGAGAGAGAGAGAGAGAGAGAGAGAGAGAGAGAGACAGAGATGCACTTCCTCCTTAAATGTAAAACATTCAAAAAAATACAAAAATTCTTATTGAAACTTTAATGGCAATAAAGTAACATTGAATTGAATTAAGAGCAAAAGAGAGCGGGGCTTTAAAGTATATTTTGAAAACATTATCATAATACTCTCATACTTCTTCAGTAATTTAATTCAAATCTTCCTCCACACCAGAAGCTATCTAGTCGACCTTCACACTGATGCGCTGCTCCACACGTTCTCCGTGTCGTACCGTGAGATCTCTTCCTGGTTCTCTCCATCACTTGAGCTGGTCTCTAAATCAATGGATGGAGTTACCTGCGTTATCATCCATTGCGTGGTCATTTTAGCATATTGTACATCTGGTGCCATCAGTGGAACAGCATGGCACACTCTCTACTATTAGGTAGGGTACAGTTTATGGTGTGTGTTAACCTGACCTGAGCGCTCATTCAGTGGTTGCCTAACAACAATAATTGGAAAAAAAGTTGCAGCAAATCACAAAAAACGACCTGTTTTGGGCAACCAAAATGTAGTGAGTCCTACGTTTGTATGATATCATGGAAAAACGTACTCTTCCAAAAGCCACCAACACGTGTCAATTTACACGCGTTACATGCATACAGTCTTTTCAAAATAAAGTTACGTATTCACAAGAAACAAATTAATTAGATTTAGGCAACAAACTACTTATTTAGGTTTATGTAAAGATGGTGATATATTCAGTTAGGTTTAGTTACTTTGTTAGCTTTGGAATAAGATCGTTAAAATGACAAGTTGCGTGACAAATGAATCAACGCTGACTTCCTGTTCCACGGTCTCGTGGCTGAAAGCTCGCGGTTTCTTCGACTAGTTTGGAAGCGTGGTGCGGATGTCTGCTTTAAGTAAAAACAGGAGAGAACCAGGAAGAGATCTCACGGTACGACACGGACAACGTGTGGAGCAGCTCATCAGCGTGAAGGTCGACTACATAGATTCTGGTGTGGAGGAAGATTTGAATAATTAATGAAGGTGCCTGAAAAAAAAAACCTGGAGACTGCAAAATGCCAGACGCATATATTCCCTCTGCTGAAGGGTTAGGGTAACTAAGGAAGAACATTATTAGTAAGAATCATCCCGTTTCATTGTGACGTGCGTCTAAATCTGCCCTTCATTTTGTTGTCTTTGCATTTGAGGCCTTGATCGCTACTTGAGAATTCTTTGGTTTGGATTTGTAAGAGGCCCTCTTCACTTTACTAACATAAAAACAGAATCCAAGTCATCTTTCTCCCAGCCTTAAGAGCTTTCATTCTAACTTTCAAATTAATTTCACAGAAGCCTCTCGCATTGGCAATTGGCCACTTCAGCCTGTTTAAGTGAGCATCCCTTCTATAAAAGGTGTTTATATTTATGAAAACAATAAAACCAGAGAGAGAGAGAGAGAGAGAGAGAGAGAGAGAGAGAGAGAGAGAGAGAGGCGTAAGAAGAATTTAGAAATGTACAAACACCCCCATGCTTAATCCTGTACTTCAGTGGACTTTAATAAATCCAGGTTACACCAACACCAACCCCTCAAAGAGAAACCAGCTGACCCTGGCAGGGCCTGTGTTGTTCACCATTAGATACAACATTCAGCTCTGATCCAAGCAGCGCTGCTTTCAGGTGAGTGTAAATCCTTAAAGCGGCTTCATCCTCTTTTTCATACTGAGAGCTTAGACGGATGTCCACACCAAAGACTGGGAAACACGTCAGAGAGACAGAAACATGGTGGAAAGAACGGCCACCAGGAAACAAAGAACAATGCAAGCATCCAAAACATCCTTGTTTCCTTCGTTGCCTTCCTCTTTCTGTCCTTCCATCATTTTGTCCTACCTTTCCTCCTACTGGACTATTGTCAGTTCTTCTTTTTTGTCAAGCTCAAATCATGCTTTCCATGTCCGCAAAGCTGTGAGTGAGACCTCCTTTCCTCCCTGCACCCTTCTTTTTGTCCCTACTTGCTTCCTCCCTTCGTGCCAAACGAAGTATGAATGCGACAAAGATATCGGCGAAGCAGACGGATTCAGCCCCTTTCCGTCCACGAGTCGCTGCTTTAAGTGGTGTTCAAGAGCAGCAAGAGCCTGATTTAAGACAGAACAAATAGATCTAGAGACACGTCTTACCTTTCATGCCAAACTTGGAGCGTCGTCCGTATTTGTTGATGAGAAGGAAGAGAACCACGAGCATCACACAGGCAAACCCTGCCAGGCCTACTGCTATGGAGACCTGCAGACCGGGGGGGGGGGGGGGGGGGGGGGAATAGCGTTAGGGCAATTACAAACATACATCGGAATAAAGAGCAAGGACCTCAGCAGGCCTTACAGGGGAACAACAGCTATATATACACTATACAGTATATACATATATATATTATATTTAACATGCTAGAAAAAATACTACAACCTGCTCATATTGCGAGGTTTGGCAGGTAAAAAAAGAGGTGGCAGCGTCATACCATCATACTTCTCTCTTGATTTATTCCCTCAGTAAACATTGTAAACATGAGTTTATGGTCTCAATCTCTAGTTTACAGTCTTCTTCAATACAGCATGATGTTCATTTAGTACATTATGCTCCATTTAGAGTCAAACAGACCAGAAAGCAGGGGATGATTTAGGGGGCGGGGCTTACTGTGACATGGGAGTTGCCCCTGTTTTTGTTTTACAACTTTAACCCTTTTTGTTTTACAACTTTAACCCTTTTTGTTTTACAACTTTAACCCTTTTTGTTTTACAACTTTAACCCTTTCACAGTGTGTTTTCACCTCATGAAAGTTATTTGTAATATTTTGGTCACCTAAACATTCTTAGTTAGCGTTCGGTTGCACTTAGCTCCTCCCTCTCGTGTCACTTCAGGTTGTAAAAGAACAAGAGGTGGCGACTAAATGACAAAGCCAACTGCATTTTGGTCACGGCCATCTAGTGGTTTTAGCCTTTTTTTTGGTATTAATTAAGAGCAGATTACGTTTGCCGAGCACATTTGGGAGGCAACAGCTCAGTCATTAGGGACTCGGCTCGGGGCGGCCGGTTCAAGTCCAGCGCCGACCATACGGAACAGCCCGGTGCCTGGTGCTCTCAAGCAATTCAGCGAACCACAAACTGCTCAGTGCTGCCTGACTTCGGCAGCCCATCTCTCAACAGCAGTAATGCATGTCAATGGGTCATGTGTGTGTATGTTGGGCCTATCCCCGTGTGTACCAAGAGAATGACGGATTAATAAAGACCTTCTTCTTCTTCTCCACATTCAGGAGGAGATGAATGTTTTGGATTGAACTACTCCATGACCGTGCTTTCCTCTAGCAACCACCATTAGCACCAGTTTGACTTTTTGTAGCCCCGTCTCTGGTGAGCTGCTTTCATATTCTGAGCTTGAATGACCCACAGCAGCCTCTAGACCAGTGGTTCTCAACTGGTCTGGCTGCGGGACCCACCATCACCCATTAATGACAAGCCGAGACCCGAATTTCTCAATCCATATCTCAAGTAGTCGGTGTCGTACTTGTGGTTCGCTCAATTAGCATGAAAACAAACTGTGTGGCTGTTCTTCTATACTGTGAAATGGGCTTTAGATTGGACGATATCCGTCGCGGTCATACACGTGAATCTAAAGATGCATACAGGTATTTGTATTTTTCGAAACACAGAATTATGTAAAAGGAAAAAAAAGGCACCCACACACATACACTAACCCACTACGCTCCATTAAAGCCTCTGCTTCAACAGTTATCTTTTCCCAGTCAATTACAGGAAAAAAAAGAACTCAATTACATTTCTAACCGACTCTCAGGCTCACCGGCCACCAGGGGATTTCAGCAGATAGCAGCAAACGGCAGCGGGCGAATGGCGAAGAAGGAAAGGCTTGATTAAAATAGAACCTCGAAACTCTTCACTTCCTGAGCTACTTTTTTAGACTTTTGTTCTCTTTTGCTCCACATCTTCCTTTTTTTTAGTCTTCCTTTGCACTGGTACTTTAACACTTACTTAAACGGTCATCACAAGTTTAAAAACATTTACATTTGTTGCCGTCGACTCAACTCCAGTAAGTAAGTTAGAATGTGGTGACGAGTACATGGGTCAAACAAACACAACTTTCACCCCGGAGGCCTCTGTTCATGTCCTTTGTGAAACATAAGTCAACATTGACTTGTTTTACCTTATGTATCTAACGCTGCACCACTAACGCCTAAACCTAACCAAGTGGTAACTACTGTTACTTTGTTTCACTCTCACAACTGATAGGTGCCGTTTGGACCATCTGAAGCATTAGAATGCTCGTGATCACCACCGATAACATCCACTCAATTGGCTGATAATTTTCCTAATGGCTGTCACTGGCAGCAGAGCAGCCACGCCCGGCCAGAAGACCAGAGACGGTTATAGACGAGGCCAGTAGAAGATGGAGATGAAAAGCCCTCCACACCAAGACAAGTCTGAGTCAGAGCACCCTCAGGACTGAGAAAAGACACAACCCAAGTCCACGATGCCCTGGGAGTACCTGAGAAAAAACCAGCACCGAAGGCCTGCTCTGTTACCTACACTCAGCCAGAGGTAGTTTCAGAATTACACTTCAATCACTGTCTTTTAGGTGTCGGTTTAGACCTTAGACCTGTCTCTTGTCTGTGTGTGTGTGTGTGTGTGTGTGTGTGTGTGTGTGTGTGTGTGTGTGTGTGTGTGTGTGTGTGTGGAAGCGGCACTGTCCTTAGTACTGGAATGGAGACACGGACTCAGTTTCTCAACCTGCCAGCTCTTTCATAGTTGTAAGTAGAACTTGTGCACCTAGTTCTATCGGCCGTATTTCATGACTTATTGGGGACAAAACAAGCAATTCTTCATGAAATCAAACATTCAGCACCCGCATGAAGCCCGAATGGAACGATAATTAAATCATAACCACATTTTTCGACTTTGAGGTTGTCAGTCGAAACAGACTCCTCACATCGAATGTGGAAATATTCCTCTAAGCGATGCGATGCTGCAGTGTGAGCTGAACTGGTCATCTCTTCTAGCGACATCAGTTCACTAAGACTTTAATTTGACTCTTTTTGAAAGCTCAATGCTGGCAGGACCTCAACCACGTCAAGTCCGTCATTTTATCCGGTCGTTTAAATCGTGTGACAACGCTCGTTTGAGAAGCTTCACCTTGTTCAATACAATCAATAATACCGGCCTGTGATTAGGACCTTTGTCATCATCCAAACACTCGACGTGTTTAACATCTCCATCACTCACCCCAAAATGGTCTTCCTCTGGTTTGTGAGTCTCTGCCGTCGGGGTTACTGGGAGGATGAACACAAGAAGATACTGAGCAGAGTCATCACACACAACAAGAGACTCAAATCAGTAATGAACAGAGGGCTGCAGACACATAGCTTCGAGATGGAAGTCATGCAATGTAGTCGTTATGGGCCAGTTAATAGACTGAAGAATATCATGCAGTCCTATAACAAATCCTCTCTTCTTAAAGATCACATGTCTGGGAATCTTAAACGTTACCATTAGTGTAAGTGTATTATCCAACTGTAAAACACATTTACTCAAGCATACCTTGATTTATGTATGTTCATAGAAAGATATGTGGCTTGATACACTGGATATGTATGATTGTCAAGCTCCTATAACCTTAGCCTCCAACAAAGGCTTAAAAACAATTCATTATAAAGACTTGTCCCTTTTAGAATATGAACAATTTTAAACACTCAGGATCAAATTTACAGAAGGATTGTGCAGCTTCTGAAACCTCCATGACGTTGTAGTTGCATCATGATAACTCAATGAATAAAGGTCTGCTGTGTGTCACTTTGTGAAAATAAATGATAAAACAAAAACAGGATTTACATAATCCACTAGATTATTAGTGCTCAGAGCACGCCTGTCTTTAAACCACGCCTTCTTTTGGATCTCAAGACACATCTGTACAGTTGTGTGACTTTATCTCACACAGTTGAGCCATATGTGTAAGAGTATATATATATATATATATATATATATATATATATATATATATATATATATATATCCAATCAATGTATATTCAATCAATCAGTCACTGTAATAAATTGATACTGTAATGACATAATAATGGATAAAGAAACAAGTAGCTACTGCTTTAAATTTGCAATCTGGAAGATGTTCTATTGAATAATGAATAACTCACTTTTTACAGTCAGAGGAGGTGATCAAAGTATTGCAATATTTAGGAACATTCTCTCGAGGCGTATGTATATAGATATATATAGAGTCTGACCAGAGCCTGCTCCACACAACCACACGAGTGACTACACTCAGCTGCAGATGTTGCACGTTCATGGTGCCATCACCGGACACAATTCATTCATTTTCAATTTGGTGACAACTTGCAAATATAGCAATGTTCAGTTGTGATTGACAGAAGTATTGAGTCTATTGTGAGGGTATTGAGTAGTATACTCCAGTATTGAGTCTATTGTGAGGGTATGGAGTAGTATACTCCAGTATTGAGTCTATTGTGAGGGTATTGAGTAGTATACTCCAGTATTGAGTCTATTGTGAGGGTATGGAGTAGTGTACTCCAGTATTGAGTCTATTGTGAGGGTATTGAGTAGTATACTCCAGTATTGAGTCTATTGTGAGGGTATGGAGTAGTGTACTCCAGTATTGAGTCTATTGTGAGGGTATGGAGTAGTATACTCCAGTATTGAGTCTATTGTGAGGGTATGGAGTAGTATACTCCAGTATTGAGTCTATTGTGAGGGTATGGAGTAGTGTACTCCAGTATTGAGTCTATTGTGAGGGTATGGAGTAGTGTACTCCAGTATTGAGTCTATTGTGAGGGTATGGAGTAGTGTACTCCAGTATTGAGTCTATTGTGAGGGTATGGAGTAGTATACTCCAGTATTGAGTCTATTGTGAGGGTATTGAGTAGTATACTCCAGTATTGAGTCTATTGTGAGGGTATGGAGTAGTATACTCCAGTATTGAGTCTATTGTGAGGGTATGGAGTAGTGTACTCCAGTATTGAGTCTATTGTGAGGGTATGGAGTAGTGTACTCCAGTATTGAGTCTATTGTGAGGGTATTGAGTAGTGTACTCCAGTATTGAGTCTATTGTGAGGGTATGGAGTAGTGTACTCCAGTATTGAGTCTATTGTGAGGGTATGGAGTAGTGTACTCCAGTATTGAGTCTATTGTGAGGGTATGGAGTAGTGTACTCCAGTATTGAGTCTATTGTGAGGGTATGGAGTAGTGTACTCCAGTATTGAGTCTATTGTGAGGGTATGGAGTAGTATACTCCAGTATTGAGTCTATTGTGAGGGTATGGAGTAGTGTACTCCAGTATTGAGTCTATTGTGAGGGTATTGAGTAGTATACTCCAGTATTGAGTCTATTGTGAGGGTATGGAGTAGTGTACTCCAGTATTGAGTCTATTGTGAGGGTATGGAGTAGTATACTCCAGTATTGAGTCTATTGTGAGGGTATGGAGTAGTGTACTCCAGTATTGAGTCTATTGTGAGGGTATTGAGTAGTGTACTCCAGTATTGAGTCTATTGTGAGGGTATGGAGTAGTATACTCCAGTATTGAGTCTATTGTGAGGGTATTGAGTAGTGTACTCCAGTATTGAGTCTATTGTGAGGGTATTGAGTAGTGTACTCCAGTATTGAGTCTATTGTGAGGGTATGGAGTAGTATACTCCAGTATTGAGTCTATTGTGAGGGTATGGAGTAGTATACTCCAGTATTGAGTCTATTGTGAGGGTATTGAGTAGTGTACTCCAGTATTGAGTCTATTGTGAGGGTATGGAGTAGTATACTCCAGTATTGAGTCTATTGTGAGGGTATGGAGTAGTATACTCCAGTATTGAGTCTATTGTGAGGGTATTGAGTAGTGTACTCCAGTATTGAGTCTATTGTGAGGGTATGGAGTAGTGTACTCCAGTATTGAGTCTATTGTGAGGGTATGGAGTAGTGTACTCCAGTATTGAGTCTATTGTGAGGGTATGGAGTAGTATACTCCAGTATTGAGTCTATTGTGAGGGTATGGAGTAGTATACTCCAGTATTGAGTCTATTGTGAGGGTATGGAGTAGTGTACTCCAGTATTGAGTCTATTGTGAGGGTATGGAGTAGTATACTCCAGTATTGAGTCTATTGTGAGGGTATGGAGTAGTGTACTCCAGTATTGAGTCTATTGTGAGGGTATGGAGTAGTGTACTCCAGTATTGAGTCTATTGTGAGGGTATGGAGTAGTGGAGGTGGTGGAGCGTGTGTGGCTGAGCTGCCGTATTGGTTTGCATTAGATTTAACAGGAGAAGCTGTATTTAAAATAGGGCGACGATACATTCTGACTCCACTTCATGCCTTCATGCCTGTCAGTCTGTGGAATTGTTCGGGTCACGAGTCATGTTTTTTGCCACATCAACGATATTGAGCTAATTGTTTAAAATGTAAAATGTACACATGTAGAGGATGTCATGTTGAGGAGCTGACTCCTTCTTGACAGCCGTGAACATTTAAACCATGGTAATATAATGGGATTCTCACTTACCATAATCATAGTCTGTGTCTGGGCCTGTGGAAGATGAAAGAGAAGACGGGACGCTGTGAGACACAGACCGGGATAAGTACGGAATCCGAGCGTACGTGAGAAAAGCATAACCGAGAGATGAAAATAGTTTGAGCGGAGCAAATGTTTAGATTAGAGACAGAACATTGGGTGTGAGGTGTGAGAAGAGCAAAGCACCAGAAATAACAGCGTCACCGAGGCCGTCGCCTCCGGTCTAAATATAACGTTGTTCTCCGCATCTCATTCACACTTTGACTAAATATAAGCCTTGTGTCATCGCGTCAGGCAACGCAGAACGCAGCCGGGGTGCTGTGAGGAGGGGCCCACGCGTCGACCTTAGGGCTAAACCGATCAGGAGAAGGGGACGGACGGACGCGTCACGGTGACCTCGACGTTTGACCGACAAAATCTCATCAAGGTGGATGCGACAGAAATCGGACAGAAGGACGGACAGCCCGGAAAACGTCTCCTGAAGGCTCTTGAGACGACTCAAGCCAATATGTGTTTAGCGTGTGCTACGTTTGTTCCCAAGCATGCGACGCATCTCGGCAGCGCCTATACTCCAATCAATCGATTGAGTGTTCGTGGAGATAGCTGGCAACCTTGAATTTGGGCGAAAAGTGGGGAAGAGATATGCGAGATAACGCTTAATGGTTCCGAATTCCAACAGAGTGAAGATCTAAAAGAAGTCGTGCATGTTTGTGCATGTAAGCATATTACAGAAGTCTAAAGCAAAACGGCAGCTTGCAGACTGTGTCATGAGCATTTTTAGTTTAATCCTGTGATTTTAGGTTTTACAGCCAACCGTGTCCAGGTCCAACACAAAGCCACAATGTAAACCAGCTGCGTGCTGCCGTGGTGCGTTAGCATGTCAACCGCAGCGATCACTAAAGGACTGACATATGGTTCTGATGGTGTCAGTTGGGAGGAACAGGTGCAGATAGTTCTCTGTTGCCGATGACTTTTTCTTCAACACGTGATGCAACAGAAACTCACCGTCAAAGGGCTTGTCGAGGAAGTGGCCGTACACGCTGCTGGTGGCCACTCCCAGGTAGTTGCTGGCCGTCAGGGTGTAGTTCCCGTTGTTGTGGTGCGTTGGGTTCTTAAAGGTCAGGCAGCCCTCTATGTAGTCCTGATAAATATCCATATCAGGACGCACATACTCAGTGTGGGATATTTCCTGAAAGGACAGAACAAATGAACGGTGACGTCATGTCACGGAGCCCTGAGTAAAGTCCTACAACGTCTGGCAACTATGTCATTATTTAAATATTGCTGTGAAAACATCCGGTTCAAACAACTTGAACACATCATGATTATATCATAATCAGCTTTTGTCTAAATCTCAGTGCCTTTGTCTGTTAACGTTGGCTGCTAGCTCCGTTATTTAGCCGAGGAGGACTTTGCTGCCCACTGGTTGCTATATGCTAAGCTAACAGCTAACATGTATTAGCTCTCTTCCGGCACAGATCTGTTTAATTCAATCCGTCCACCGTTGATTTGCGGCACCATGAGCCTGCGGTCGTCCACTTCACTGCAGACACATATTGAAACCTTTTATTTGACAGCTGATGTTTCTTTATCCATACACAACATGTCATCAGCCTGTAAGACGTGAGGATCAATAAATACACCTTGTAAATGAATGCACTGTGATTATAGGTATATTTCCATTGTTCAGTCTAATACATCCTTGGTGCATTTCATGCCGAGCTGCTCATTCTTTCCAGGTAGACGAATGATTGCTTAGAAAGAGCAGCCATGAAGTACAGCATCATTTAGACGGTAGGCATTGCACAGTAGATTGAGTGGGTTGTGATTCGGTTACACACTGACGGTCGAAACGAGCGCACCTTGTCTCGGTAGAACCACTGCAGCGTCGGGTGGGGCGACCCTCGAACGGTGAACTCTATGCAGGTGTCATGGCGGCGTTCGGGCTCCTTCAGCTTCACGATGGAGGGAGGAACTGAAGAGACCAGAGAGAGCAGAGGGCAGATGAGCACTCCACTTTGTAATTGAAACGGAGGACGACATAAAAGTGTTTCAGTGTCGCTGCACTGCTAGTGAAGCTTATACTGTCGGCCATTACACCGGATGTATTGTGGCAGCACATGGAAATTCGAGAGTGATAGAAAATGGGAGAGACCTTGATTATCATTTTAATATGCCCGTCTCATCACAATCTGTTCCGATCGATTCGGAGCGTGTGTGTGTGTGTGTGTGTGTGTGTGTGTGTGTGTGTGTGTGTGTGTGTGTGTGTGTGTGTGTGTGTGTGTGTTCCCGCTCTCGTGTTTCTCTGTTGACAGACAAAACGTTTTCCGAATGCAAACACAGTTTTGCGGCCTGCTGCAAACAGTGTCACGGTCTTTCTGCAGCCCGTGGTGAGAAATCCAAAACCGGCACCAGAGAAAGACGATCGCTGTTAATAGACGTTCCACCGCAAACGGAATTCATCCTCACACTCACACACACACACAAGATAATACATCATCAGAGTTGCTGGGATGAGTTTCACAAGCTTCAGATGCTCAAAACGATTTATAGAGTGTATGTCTGACATGCAGTATATGCATAAGAGAGTAAAAAGAGCTCTGCATGAAAGCACCCTTGGGTGTTATTAATAATCGTCCAGTAAGAATAATTAGCAAGACTAACGCCACGCTAGCAGCACCTAGGGGCTGCCTCTACAGGTCCATTTACATGCTTTGTAAAGGCTTTATATGCATTAGCCTCTCACATCTGAACACACACAACCATAAGTGGAAAAAGATTGAAGTTCCTGCAGAGGGTGGTGCTTGAGGAAAGGTCACGCGGTATGAAATATGGAAAGCTTCTATCAACTGTGGAACATGACATTGATACTGTTTCATGATTTGTGATATTTTGTGTGGAAATTGATGGTGCCAGAGGAAAGGTCAGGGGTCACCCAGTTCTTAAGAAAAGCCAACTTTTGAAGATCGTTAACATCCAGAGTAAAGTTCATTGAAATCAGGTTCGAAGGTTAACTTTTTAATATGATAAGAGGGTCGAACAATTCTTTCTATTTTCATAGCGTCCAATCGTGGCTACTCCAGATTGCTGAGAGTTGAAACGTTCTGCTTCATTCCTTATTCGTTGCTGTTTAGCCGTCCAAGAACACATCATTTGCTGTGGTAAAAAAAATGTCTCCCAATTCTAATCGAATGTAGAAAAAAGACGGTCAATACAGCCGTATCCATAACGTTCATGACTCTTATGGAGCGCAGAGCACAGACTTAAAGTAAGTTTGTTAAAGCGCCTTAACATCGGCCTAAGAACTATCTGTGATACACGCTCTGATCACCGATCGGCACGAGCCGATATCTCGTCATCTCGAGGTTCAACGTTAACGAATAGAGGTTGTAGTCCCTGTATGCTACACGAGAAACTACTAAACAACAAGGAGTGTCTTCCCGGGCCGCGGCGCTCAGGTATCTCACAACTTACACAAAACCCCGTACACAAGGAAGGACTGTGCATGAAACAATGAGACCATTTTGAGGAACATGAGTGCAGTCCATATGTTGCTTCCAGACCATAGTCGCAGATGGTGGGGCCATTTTTCAATTTGCACACATGGGAGCTTTGTATTGGTAATAATGAAAGCAGCTTTGATTCCATTTGTATGCACACATACCCTTTAATGTCACTCTGACTGCTTCATGTTTGTATCCACGTTTGGTGCATTTGGTGCAAACGCATCATGTTATTCCGCAGGATGCATTGCTGTAATTATTATCCCTTATTTCCAGTCAGAGGGGCTCCACCTCTTGCTGAAGCGCTGTTCTCCGGTGAATCGATGAGCGGGACAACATTGGCCGTGGATGAATGGGACGTGGCTACGGCAGCTAGCTGTGTGCTCGACGTCTGAGGAACAGCGAGTGGGCTGATGAACGGCACTCGTAAAGAGGCAGTGAGGACGAAGCACAGGGGTCAGCTGTGAGGTCCCCTCGTGTTCAAACACTATTAAGACAAGACGGGGACAAAGACGGCAGAGGACAAAGGAGGAACGCCGTAGCAAAGAGTTAGACAAAGGAAATACCAACGAGTGATATCTTTAAAATGAGTAAGTAGCGAGAGAGACCACTACACGTCTTTTTAAAACGGGGCTGCAGACTTGATAGGCCCACTCTCAACTCATGCTCAGTGTTGAGCTTGGATCTGTGTTCTGTTGTGAGAGAGGCAGGGTGTGGTGAAGGGAAGCAGGGCCCACAGCCCTCTGTCCGAGGAGGTGCAAGCCTAACCCGTTAACGGCGTAACGTAGACATTCACACGAGTACAGGACCCCATGAATTTATTAATGACTTAGTTTTATGTCCGTGTGCTTTGTACTTTTGTAATATGTGAAGTTCTCAATAAAGTTCTTGAAATTCTCTATTTCCCCCTGCGCCCCGCCTGTCATACCACTGCGCCCCACTAGAGGGGCGCGCCCCACAGCTTGAGAAACACTGGCCTAAAGTGACGGTAGGTAGCTTTCCTTTTCTGTCAGCAAGATACGAAATCAGCCAAAGGACGAGCTGGACAATGTCATCAACAGATGGCAGACGGAGACAATGTGCAGTAGTGAGGGAATGTGTGATAACAGGGGCAACGTCGTTATACGGAGAAAGACCAGGAACCTTTGCCAATTCAAGACGTAGCGTCCGTCCTCAAACGGCCACCGGACGGACTTCCATAAATATCACTTCCTGTGGTCTCCTTCTGGATGTGTCTGACCTACAACTTGTTCCGCACTGAACCAGGTTGGGTTCCAGGAGGGGCTGTGATAATCTGCTGATTATTTACCCAATCAATTGATCAAGTGTTTGTTTGGCAATTTAACACGTAGTCGAGATCAGCAGCCTGTGTGTTAAATCCAGCTTGTGTTGTATCAGTAACGAGAAGGACGGTTCAGGAAGGAGACGGCCCGCTGAGAGTCAGTTCCCTGTGTTCTGCGTCGCCTGGGTTTCGCCATTGCCCCGCCCCTTTTAGGAGAACAGCAGCAGGCCCTGGGTCTATTAACTCCAATGGGAGATTAGAACTTGAACACAGATCATGACCGGTTCTGAAGCAGTACATGTTGAGCCCTTCTTTTCTACAAATCCAAAGAAAATTCACTTTGTTTCAGAGAAACATTGGCAAACGCTCTTATAGTTTCCGCAATGCTAAATATGGCTGTTAGCTGAGTTGATGTCATTTTGGATTTGAAGGCGAAAGCAAGAAGAAGTCAAGTTAACCGGTTCAAAGAACAAACACAAAGAGTCAGCCGTCCTGCTGATCGTGGGCGCCGTTTCACTCTCTGCTTTTTCTTCTTCTCATTTAATGTTTACCGGCGGCCGGCATACATATTGTATTTATGCCTCATAGCTCATTTCTCATCCCTATTGACTGCATCCCTGTTGCTGTATCATTCCACGTAGAGCCACTGCACGTCTCATGAATCAATAAGCAATCCAGCTGTGTCCAGATGCACAAAGAGATGCATGGCTGTAATGTGATGAATACGTTGCGCTCTGACTCATCTGTCCTGCCGGTCCTGCCATTAAAACTACCGGAGCTTCAAATAGTTACCAGGGTTTGATGAGGGGAAAGTTCAATAATGAAAAGCAGTGAGCTTATGGAGGCAGTGGGCACTATTTTGGCTCTCATTGCTTACCCGCATAAAACAAGTTTCCAGTCCAGAGCAACTCAAACTTGTTTCCTCAGCGGCCTCGTCTTTTTGAAATTCAAGCCTCTGGGTGTAGCGAGATATATGCATGATGCGCGGGTGGAGCTCGCCCTGAGAATAGATTTGTGCATCCGTGAGTGTTTACATTATCGTGCACAGGCTGGTCGGGTCCCTGCCATCATTGTGTGATTATCATAGGAGCATTCGTGACGACGTGACGATTCCACTGCTGCTTGTATGTACCACATTCTAGTGGAATCAATCTGCAATGTGTTATGCACCGTAGAAACCCCGTCAGTTCAAATCATCATTGATACTCGCCATTTTTCTTAAATCCAAACCAGGGTGCATGAAAGCTCGTCTGACGTGGACGTCAATGCTGCTGCTGGAGCAACCGACAGAGCTGACAGAGATGTCACACCGCATGGAGAACGCTGTGAAGAAGTGAATACCTGCAAAGTGGACCGAAGAAGCACCTGAAAAGGGCCAGTGTGGGGGATTTGGCGCCGTCCGGTGGTGAGGTGGCAGATTGCAACCAACTGAAACTTCTCCAGCGTGTCGAGCTTTAGGAGAACTGTGACGATGTGAAAACGCCTGTATGTAGATATCAACGGCTCATTCTAAGGTAACTAAAACACAAGCACTATAGAAAACACACTTATTAATACTATGCTCCATTTCTAAAAACCCTTAAATGCTGCACACTGGCCCTTTAACATTTAAGGTCAGGCGCCTCACCTTCCAGTATGAGAGCAACTGTTCACCTCCTCATAGAAACGTTCTTATCCTCATCAAATCACATGCGCAGGCCAAACCAATCAGTGAATGTGTCCGGTAATAGTGTGCATTCATCACAGTGGTACGAGGTGAAACGTCTTCATTACCATGAGCACACACACACACACACACACACACGCTGTAGTTTATTCTGACTCCATCCTGCATATGCCGTCCTGCTGCCACAAATACTCATTAGAGCGCTGAATGTGGATTAATCCGCTAGTCCCCAACAAACGACTCGTGTTTGAGAAAGCTTTGATGGAGACAACAGTGACCAGCTGTTTGTGAACATGCTGAGCCGTTTTAAATCAAAAGCAAAAGTCACCTGTTGGCAGTGAGAGCCTCACAGACAGCAGGGCAGTCGCACAGTATCGTGAGTAACAAGTGATGTCAATTGATTTTGAAAGAAGTGCAATTAAGAATGATTTCTGTTAAGTTGGCTCACGTACAGCCAGATGTACGCTACTGAAGTCAAGCTAATGACTGAGAATATAAGAATGTGCACATGTAATATAATAATATAATACAAAAATGCCATTCAAAAGGTTGAATGAATAATCAGGTTATCATCAGCTGTAATGAGACTCAACTGTGCATTCAGCTGGCGGGCGCATGCCTTCTCCTTTATGATGTACTATAGGCGCGCTGCTTGTCGTGGCCTTTTTAATTTGCCATGTGACAGGATAATTAATCAGAAGCATTCACGCAAACAAGCTCCTTTTGTAGGTCACATGAATATAAACACACACACACACACACACACACTCTGTAGGTCACATGTGTATGCGCCGTAATGATGACGGATGGGCGTGTTGACCACTATGATAACACTAATAAGTGTTTTCCTAGAGTCACCATTAAAGGGAAGACATTAGAGTAAAGACAATGGAAGAGCACTGTGTGTGTGTGTGTGTGTGTGTGTGTGTGTGTGTGTGTGTGTGTGCTCTCACAGTTAACAGTTAGCTGGACGGAAGCGTTGGTCATGCCCACGATGTTGGTGGCGGTGCAGGTCAGCAGGAAGTTGTTGTCCTCTCGACTCACATTGACCAGCGTTATGTTGATGGAGTGGATGGTGTTGTTGTCGTAGACTCTGGCCTGGAAGGGGAAGGAGAGGACACAACGGGCTGAAAACTCGCCGGGCACGAGTGTAGAAAGGCAACAAGGTTGTGAGCATCTCAGCTAGCTAACTAGCCAGCATCTAGCAAAAGGTATCGGCGCCAATGTCGGCGTTATGTTGCGTTCACGCCAAGTTTGTCCGAGTGTGAAGCACACGGAACCATGACGTCACTCTGACTTCAACCACGGTCACCCCCACTGTTACCCTCGTACTCACAGACTTTGAATTGCCCACATGAGCTACTTTTACAGTGTTTAGTTCGTCAACATGGGAATACAAACTGTGTGTGTTTCAGTGTCTACACCGGTACTAGTGTACTGTAGTATAGTGTAGTTCTTTAAGCTTTATTCATCTTTTTAAAAATATTTAAAACAACAACATTACAAGTGACTATCTCTTGGCAGCTGTTTCAGAACAATGGACAGCGCTGTTTGTTGTGTGTGTGTGTGTGTGTGTGTGTGTGTGTGTGTGTGTGTGTGTGTGTGTGTGTGTGTGTGTGCGGATGCAGGAGCTGTCCGTAGTGCTGAAAACAGACGCGCACCGTTTTCTTAGCCTGCTTGCTTTTCATGGTTGTAAGTGGAACTTTTGGCCCTGGTTCCATTTCCATTAGAGAATTGTTCATGGATGTATCTCGCGCTCTGATAGCGTTGACTGAGACCAGCAGCTGAATCAGGCTCTTTGAGAGCGGGGGTCACCCCTAGACCGGCTTATATTCAGCACAGACAGAGTCTTAGTGGTAACAATAGTATGAAAGTGGAGATGGTGGAAGTCATGGACGTAATGGAAGACAAAACTGTTATTTTGTCCTCCACGATCTCCCACTCTAACGAGCTGAAGCTCGTTAATAATGTAAGACCTTGACACTTACTGTACGATGTTTGTTTCTGCTGGAAAGCGCGTCAATGATTGATGTCGACAGACACATCGGTTACTGCCAGCAGCTTGCGAGTATCGCATGTAAAATGCAACACAACACAAGTGTGGCTGGGTGTTCGCCTCGGCGTGTGCGTGCGTGTCCTCCTTTACCTCTTGCGCATTGATGGAGTGCAAGCCGTTCACGGGCCAGTCCACCTCGGGTAACGGGGATCCAGAGCCGTTGCAGATCGCCGTCACTCGGTCGCCCTCCACGACGGTGAGGTTGCTGTGGCTGACGCTGATGTCTGGCAGGTCTGAGAGACGGAGACGGAATATATAATAATTCTACCCATATCCGCAGAAACGATACTTTTTGAGTAATTTCTGAAGATTGAAGGCTCCAGTGGGAACCAATGGGCTCGGAGCCGAGAGCCGCAGTCACTCATTCTGGGTGTGATTTATTCAAAAATGATTTAATCAGCTCCAACACAAAAATCATAATCAGCAGTCAGAATTCCCAGGTGTGTGTGTGTGTGTGTGTGTGTGCGTGTGTCTGTGCACTCTCAACTCACCACAACTGCTAATGTTCATATCCTGCAGCAGTATCTTGGTGTCGCCGTCAGCACAGTACAACTGTTGGCTGCTCAGCCCCGCCTCTCCTCTCTGTTGCCATAGCTGCAGCCAGCGGATCTCACAGCCGCAGTCGAACACCACCTCCTCCAAATGGCTGGAGAGAGAAAGGAAGCAAAAAAGACACAGAGAGCATTGGCGGCATTAGCCGGGCGTGATAAATCTCATCAGCGACACGTTCACCCTTCAAAACTGGAAACCCTGAGAGGGGGAACGGAGAACGTTCATCACGCCAAAACTCCTGAAGAAAGTCACGGCGGGACTGAGCTACCGCGAAGCTGAGACCTTCCCTTCGACCCTAGTTAGGTAAAGTGATGGGGGACACCTTCAGCAGGCCCACAGGGACTCACCCCCCCCTCACGGTGAGACAGCTAAGTGTGTAGGTGCAGTATTTCCCAGTGGGCCTGAACTATTCTCGCCCAAGGCACACACTGCTGAATTGGGCCGGCTGAGAGAATGACAGAAAGTGAATGTAGAAGAAGTAAATCACAGTGCCTCATCCCCCCCACCCCACACACACACACACACACACAAATCCTGGAATACATGGAAGCTCACAGATTGGTGATTATATAACACCCCAGAAAACACACTTCTTCTGTAAGTAAAGTGTGTTTTGTGTATTCATTCTGGTGGAATGAGTCAGCAGAGTAACTATTCTAAAATACAGCTTTCTCATCCATCATCAGCACACATTTCAGATTTCAGGTTTTGGTACCTTCTGACAGCAGAAAATGGTAAAGAAATGGCTAAAAGTCCGAGCACATTCGACGAGGTCCCATCCCTGTTCCTCAGGATCTGCTGCTTGGGCAGAAGCCCCCGCCGTCTGCACTGTAGTATCTTGAGGCTGCAGGTTTGCGCGTGGTTATCGTCGTGAAGTGGTCACGGTTATTGTTCACGCTGTGCTTTAAGCTATAAAATAAACTAGGATTTAATCCAAATAAATATGCATGTAGAGAAACATAAGCTCCGGGCGAAGTGTCACCTGACACGACGTCATTAGTAAGAACAAACGCGGGACATGAACAGCGGCCTCCTGAGTAAAGGTCCCGTGTTTGTCGTCTCAACCGGGGAGTGAGACCCACACCGGTCCACAGAAGACTGACACCAGCACGAGGGAAGGGATGAGGCTGGTTTCTTTGAAACTTGAAACTGCTACACTTCGCTGGTTTGGGGTTTTAGTGATATTAGCTAAAGTGGGCAAGCCGTCAATAGCATTTGTCTGTAACTAAGCAGACTAAAGCTTCTGTATCATTATACAGTCAGCACCCCTGTACTGCTATAGGGTCACTTGCTACTTCCAGTTTAAAGAAGCCCTTTGATGTGTGCTTTCTACGATGTATGTGTTAAACTAGTGTTGAACCAAGCAACACATACTAAGACTAACTGCATTACAAAACAAGCCCACAGAGTGTCGTCAACAGCCTCTCTGCACGTGCAATACTGCAGGATATGTGCAAGATGCCAAACTACTACAGGGACTGTACACATACGTGCTCATAGGGATCATTTCATGTCTACTTGAAGTACCGAGTCAATGGCCTATTGGTACATTTTCATATTGTACCTTTTGGAGGTGAAATATTGAACAGCACACATGACATCGACACATAAAGTGCTATTTTCCACACGGTGCTCGTGAGAAAACTCCACCACATTATCACATCCTCTACGGCGGCTGAGAGTGTGACAGAACAACGACAC
The DNA here is from genome assembly GCF_023349555.1 of Cebidichthys violaceus. Taxonomy (NCBI): domain Eukaryota; kingdom Metazoa; phylum Chordata; class Actinopteri; order Perciformes; family Stichaeidae; genus Cebidichthys; species Cebidichthys violaceus. The sequence continues at coordinate 22,224,703 of NW_027176483.1, read as the reverse complement.
CTCACCGTCTCTAGGATTAATCTACCACCTCCCTGAAGTCAGCGCAGGAAGGTGCATAAGTAACTCTCCGAGGTAGGTGGGTGTTTCAGTCCTATGTTCACTTTCAGTTATATTCCTAGGGGTGATCGTGAGAGGGCTTGACAGATACTGTGTCTTCCATTATGCACATATGCCAAGAGTGACTTCCTGATAGATTTTAGAAGGAGGACAAACATCGCTGCACCGGTCTCTATGGGTTGAAGGGTGGAAGTATCTTGAACATGTGACCCAGCAAAACAAGCTGGGTGTGGTCTGCTGGGTGTGGTCAGGTGGGTGTGGTCATCAGGGTGTGGTCAACTGGGTGTGGACGTCAGGGTGTGGTCAACTGGGTGTGGACATCAGGGTGTGGTCAACTGGGTGTGGTCAGCTGGGTGTGGTCAGGTGGGTGTGGTCAGGTGGGTGTGGTCAGCTGGGTGTGGTCAGATGGGTGTTGTCAGGTGGGTGTGGTCAGCTGGGTGTGGTCATCAGGGTGTGGTCAGCTGGGTGTGGTCAGGTGGGTGTGGTCAGGTGGGTGTGGTCAGCTGTGATGCAGTCAGGTATTATAGTGCTACCCTACTTCACAGCTACACAGGGTGTTTGAACTGTTGTCAACACTCGCTGGATGGGTAACCAGGATGAATAAACACGGAGGAGTAACTCTTTAAGGTCAGGCTAAGATGGGCTTCATTTAACCATGGCAACAAAGTGGGGATTCAAACCACAATCGCCATTAGTCCCATGAGACGCTCTGTTGACCCATCCATACACCTGAAGGCCTTTACAGACCGGGCGACGTGACAAATAAACCAAAATACTCACATCAAAGCTATGTGAAACGTTTGAATAGATTAATGCAGACAGAGGACCGACTACCAGGATCAGGATCTGGCAGTCCGTCTGAGAAAAACTGGTGGATGGTCTACACTACAGTAAGCTGTTTCAATGGAGCGACTGAATTTGAGTTCCCTCTGGTAAACAGATACGCAGCGTAAATGACGAGGGCTTTTATTGTGCAAGGTGAGAACGGAAGGAGGGAATTTGGTCTGGTTTGCCATCTTGGATCGGCCCATAGAGCCTCCATGTTGTTGATTCATACACCTCATGAGTGTAGGTCCGTTCCGCAAAGCGTGATTTTGATCTGTCACAACTGTGTCACATCTGTTCCATTTCATCAATACCTTTCGGAGGTGAGGACAGCCCTTTTTGGCACGAGCAGAAGTCGCATTAGAAAAGCGTAAACAAAGTGTTTGACCAACTGATCAATGCTCCGTCTTCAACATTTGATTAATTTGGTCAATAAAAACCAACCAGATGGCCGGCTTCTCGAGCTCCAAAGCTGCTAATCCTCATGTACGGACGCCGACACCAGCTTGATCAGCCTATCATGGTTTTGTCATGGCAACAGTTGCTCCATTCTCCCTCCTCCATTGCTCCAACAAACGACGCCAGAAAGAAAGAATCCTCACCAAAAGAGACATCCTTACACATCCCGAACATCATTTTAAAACTGCTAGAATTCCATTCAAATGAATTCAAACTGCTGCGTAATGTTGCTGTGGGGCTCTTTCTGTTTTAGCCGTTGATTGCCGGCCTGATTGCCCCTTTCTTCCTCTTCCTTGACGGCCTTCTGTCTCTGCTAGGCTCCCTGTTATTAGTAACAGCTGAGTTTGATGTCTGCCGCAATGGCTCTGCGCCCCCCAGTTTGGGAGCCATTGCATAAGCCATATCCTGCGCATAATAAAAGTACTAATACAAAAACTACATGAATAAATAAAAAGGGAACGTACACTAGTCAAACTGGTATTTATAATGTTAGTATAGAGATGAAAGCCACATGCTGTGCAGTTGCTACAGTGAAGAGGACCATTACCTTTTTATGTTCCAATTCAAGCATTGCTTCTTGCAAATTATTTGCAAATTGCATATCATGCCCACAAAACTAAGAGCCTCTGGAAACCCAAATCCACAATAGCATTCTAGTAATTCAAGGTCTTACGTTCATACTGTAACAGCAAGCATCCAAAAAGTGTTAGTACTTAGTTTCAATCCAAATTCAAAATATTGTAGACTGGAACAGTGGTGTCCTGGGTGAAAGTCCTGTGTTGACCACCCATCATTATAATGAGAAGTGTATTCGTGGTTAATGTATAACGTATAAGTTTCCTTCGAAACGTCATTGACAATGCAGTGTTATTGTACGGGGACGTTATTTTGGTCACAATGAATTTGTAGTCGGGGGTTTCGCTCGTTTGGGCGCAGTACATCACTTTTTGGCTTCGAGTGCAAGTTTGAAAAAACTTTGACCTGTAACTTTGTGCCATTGACCAACAGCAAGCCATGTTGACAGTCATCTGGCTCCGCTGTGTAGTTCACTACAACAGCAGAGACATCCAGGAAAGACCTTCTGTGTTTATTTTCAGTTGGATTAAAGACAAGTATTCAATATTATTTCTTTTTGGAAAGCACTCCATGCTCCCATCGCCTGCAGATCTGACAATAGACATATGACAATAGCCCCCACGTTGAAAATACCAACAGTGCACTTAAACAGGGTTTAGTCCTCCTCAAGGCTGACTTTCTGGGTGGAGACATTATTTCAGAGCAAAGTCAGGACGTTATTGAGTCCCATTCAGTCCCATCAGACATCTTATTTCTCACCCTTGAATCTTAGTGGACTGATTAACACGCACTCCAAAGCATTCCTCTCTGGCGTCTCTTTCCTGTGTTGTCCTGTGTACATCATCAGCGGACAGATGTTCCTCCGTGATGTCACTCTTCGTGGCTGATGGGAGATTTGTGACACGGCCGTATCTGTGAGATTCATGGAGGTGTGAAGGACGGCGAGTCGGAACGAGGCGCCGTCTTTCCCCCCCTCAGTGAAACAAGTCGTTACGTACACATGGATGGATTGTCCCGTAGAAGGGGGAAGAGATTTATGAATAACAGCGTTGGGACGGTTTACTGGGGACAACTGTAGGTGAAGGACACATGTGGTCATACGCACTAATGGGATAGGAATAGATACTGTGTGCATGGACACATACGCATGGGGCTGCAATGCTGACAAAAAGCAGGAGATTATCAATGAAAAATGTAACCGAATACAATCAATACATAAGTCCAGACTCTGGTGGTGGTGGTGGTGGTGGTGGCTGATGATAAAACTGGTAGGCTGGGTGAGATGATGGATCTGGGCAGTGAAGTGGAGGCGGAGGGTCGCTCCCGTCAACCCGACCAGACCGCCGACACAAGATCCGTTTGCCGACCCGAAACCACAAATTCTATAATAACTGTGCCGTCTTCAAAAAGTTCAGTTCGGCTGCACGTTTAACGAGATCATCATACGTGTGAAACAAAGGAGATGGTAACACTTTATAATAACTAATGCTTCATAGCGCATAGCTCAGTATGACTAAACACTTCATTCATCATTCATAAAGCATTATTCCACTCATTAGTATGACATTCATAACAACAGTTATACATGTTGTATTCTTCATTAATAAGCTTGTCTGTTATGTGTTTCATGATTGTGTTTTCATACTTTATGAATGATGGATTCCCCATTTGTAATGAAGTATTATATATATTACCAACCAATTATTAAGGAGTTGTAGATGATTAATAACATCCTTTATAAAGTGTTAGTAAATGATTAAGAGCTTATTTAGATGTACATTATTCATACATTTATATATAAAATGATTTAGATATGCACTAATGGTTAGGGACTATGTTAATATATGTTTTATTGTAATTCTCTAAATGTGTAAGCAACCTGTCTAAATACTTTGGAGTTATTACATTAGTTGAGTTGTCCCACAGACTTTTTCTACCTTTTGTTACACTTCAGTGAGTAGTATACTCAGTGTTACACACACACACACACACACACACACACACACACACACACACACACACACACACACACAGAGCAGAGATGGAGTATTTCTCCACCACCCTGCAGGCGTGCCGTGATGAATGCCAGCTATCTGGTATTGGTGTGTCTGCTGAGGGGAAGGGGCAAGAGTAATGAACATTTGTTGATCTGAACCCCGAGCTGATTGCGCACACACACACACACACACACACACACAGTCCCCTGCTTATACCCAACCTTGAGATCAATAGGTGCATTATTACAGCCTCAGCCACAGGTTTGATAAATAGAACAAATTGGATTTGTCTGCAGAGGGAAAAAAAGCCTCAGGACTGGAATAGAGCCTGAATTACACAGAGCGAAGAGAAACACACTGTGACGGAGCAAACAACAAACACAAGGGATCCTCACAAACTTTCATTTACACATTAGGCAAGAAAATGGTTTAGTCGTTATAAAGTTGTTTTTCCAGATTTGCAGAAGAGATTGTGCATCGGCATGAAGGTGCTGAGTAGGCTGCAGAGTGAAACACAGTGGAAATATACATTTGCATTTTTAATATACTTTAAAATTCATTCAGTTGCATTATTCTGTTGTGGTTCAAGTATGACAAATATGGTGAATTTGAAGGATACACATATTCGTAGTTTTCTATCTCAGGCACTTCAATCACATCGGCTAAAATTGTAGAGTAACTGTTTAATATGTAAAAAGAATAAAGAAATGGTGCATAAATAACATAACGTTATCCCCCTCTACCGGTTTCCAAGTGGGATTATTTTTAACACCTCTGTCGTAAACATCTTTTTCATTTTCTTCAGAGGCCTAAAGACTCCCAACACTACCAACACAACCAACACAACCAACACAACCAACACAACCAACACTACCAACACAACCAGCACAACCAACACAACCAACACAACCAACACTACCAACACAACCAACACTACCAGCACTACCAACACAACCAACACTACCAACACTACCAACACAACCAACACTACCAACACTACCAACACAACCAACACTACCAACACAACCAACACTACCAACACAACCAGCACAACCAACACAACCAACACAACCAACACAACCGACACTCCCGACACTACCGACACTACCGACACTACCGACACTACCGACACAACCGACACTACCAACACTACCAACACAACCAGCACAACCAACACAACCAACACAACCAACACTACCAACACTACCAACACAACCAACACTACCAACACAACCAACACAACCAACCCTACTAACACTACTAACACAACCAACACAACCAACACAACCAACACAACCAACACTACCAACACTACCAACACAACCAGCACAACCAACACAACCAACACTACCAACACAAGCAACACTACCAGCACTACCAACACAACCAACACTACCAACACAACCAACACAACCAACACTACCAACACTACCAGCACAACCAACACTACCAACACAACCAACACTACCAACACTACCAGCACTACCAACACAACCAACACTACCAACACAACCAACACAACCAACACTACCAACACTACCAACACTACCAACACTACCAACACAACCAGCACAACCAACACTACCAACACTACCAACACTACCAACACTACCAACACAACCAACACAACCAACACTACCAACACAACCAACACAACCAACACTACCAGCACTACCAACACAACCAACACAACCAACACTACCAACACTACCAACACTACCAACACTACCAACACAACCAACACTACCAACACAACCAACACTACCAGCACAACCAACACTACCAACACTACCAACACTACCAACACAACCAACACAACCAACACTACCAACACTACCAACACTACCAACACAACCAGCACTACCAACACTACCAACACAACCAACACTACCAACACTACCAACACTACCAACACTACCAACACAACCAACACTACCAACACTACCAACACAACCAACACAACCAACACTACCAACACTACCAACACTACCAACACTACCAACACAACCAACACTACCAACACTACCAACACTACCAACACTACCAACACAACCAACACAACCAACACTACCAACACTACCAACACTACCAACACAACCAACACAACCAACACTACCAACACTACCAACACAACCAGCACTACCAACACTACCAACACTACCAACACGCATCCTCGCACAACGGTTCACATGATATCCTACGAAAAGTCACTCCTCAAAAAGAAAAGGTCCATGCATAGAAAGTAGTGCCTGCTCATTATGAGGAAAGACAGGATGGACATCTACAGTATCAAACGTGTTGAATCAAATGTGAAATGGTCAGTAACAGCTGAGCCTGTTGCAAGTTTAAATATCCTTGATCACATGGATCATATTGTTGATCACAATGGCCACGCAACTTTAGGATTATTGATTATACATCTGCCAATTGTTTCTTGTAGGCATTAATATGAATTTACAACCATAGTGGGAGAAGAGTCTGTGATTAGGATGCATTTCCAGATATGCCTTCATCTTCAATAGCCAGTGAGCCAGCACCATCCAGGAACTCACACTCTTCACACCTCACAGTACGGCCCTTCAGGTCGGGTGTTCTGTGAGGCGTTACCACTGATGAAAGACAAAATATGAGAAGTAACTCTCCTCGGGTTCACAGTGTTCGTGTCGACTGACCTGTGTTCCTTAGCGTGATAAGAACCGCTTTTAAAAAAGAAAAAGAAAAGCTGGATCAAAAAAGTATCTATCAGAGTTAAAACGAATGGATACGCACAAGATGGAGGCTGCTGCTCATAAAACGCTAGACAGCCTTAGAATCCTTCTAATGGTGCTTTGATTATTATCTCACTCCTATACAGCATCAGCGCTTGGTAATGAAAGGGCACCTCACCATGGGTTTCTCTTCTGACTTTAGGAATAATTCAGAGGCCATAATAATCCAAAATCAAATGGAAAAATCCAGACTGTGAATAAGAAGTGGACGGAGTCACCGTGGCGTCACCCACTGGTTTGTGGCTGTCGCCATCCTGGCTTTTGGCAGGCGCCACGTTAAGTACAACCGAACACTGAACAAGACATTTTTAGGTGACCAAAATGTTACAATTAACTTTCATGAAGTGTAAAATGGTTAAAGTTCAAAGACGAGAACACGGACGACTCCCAGACTAGACAACCCCGTGGCAGCAACCTGTCAATCACAATCACCTAAAGCATCCCCTGCTTTATGGTCTGTTTGACTATACATGGATCATAATTTACTAAATGAACATCATGCTGCTGTATTGAAGAAACTAGAGAGTGAGACCATAAACTCAAACTGCTGGTATTCATGAGCATGTCTGAGGCACTGCCTGGCACCACTTGATTATATTATAATTCCACACCAACCAAAGAACAGTGGGATTATTAAATGACAAAAAGGAGAGCGCGTTTCAATTAGAGAGGCATCAGTGTTATCTGTAGAAGGGGGATCAGCTCTGATTAAGCTGTTCTGATATCTTTACTTTGATAACAAAATCTGTTACGCATCTCTTTTACCAATTATGAAGCGTTAATCTGTCGGCTTCATCTGAATGAGGCCTTATTATCTGTGAGTGTGTCTGGTGTTAGAGTGGGTCAGTCAGTGGCCCAGTAACAATGCTGGGGGGGGCAGGAAATAGGTTGGCGATGAGACTGCACAAACAGCTTCATCACAAGGCATCATCATTCATACAACATTTTATCAAACACTTTAGCCATTGCCTTCTACCACAGCTCTAGCACTCACCGCAGCCAACCACCGTCCCTCATTCTCTGCCGCTTGTGCCTTGTTGCCGTTCATAAAAAGAAGGATGCAAATTATGAATATTGTGTAAATGATAAGTCGATTCCACCCCGCATCTCTCGAGCTTCCAGAGGGTCATCAACTCTGCACCAACGTGGTCACGCTGTTTGGTATTTGCTCCCTTTTTACTATCGCCACAATGCTGCAGTCACCACCATGCCATCGGAACTTGTGCCATATCTTGTTTCATCTTTATTATGTGTCTGGAAATCCAGTTAAAAATTGTAAGGAAGGGGAGGGGATCAAATAATGCAGTTATTAATCAGAGCACTCATATGAGAATGTAGAACTAGCAGAGAGCGCTACATATTTTACGGGTGAGGCATGTTGAAACGGTAGTTTGTGGTTTGCAGCTCTCTCATCTCTCAAAGTTACTGTGAGGAACTTTGAACTGGATATGTGACCTACATCAGGAAACCAGACCATCAGAGAGAAGGTTGGCTTCTGAGTTAGTTATTCTTAACGCTTGTCATCGGTGCCACCGGGTCCGATTCCGTGCAAAATCAGGTTAAACCATGAAGGTTCCCCATAAACTCAGACTCCAACAAGATCTGGCTTCACTGTAGTCTTCGAACCTGCGGTCAGAGGCTTCTCCTCCGTCCGGGGACGGAGCTTCACCTCCATGCGCTACCGGAGCCTGCTGGGTGTCAAGACCGACGCCACACTGCTGGAGGGCCAGGCTGTATTGCTGGGCCAGCTGAAGGGAAGGGAGGCCAGGGAGAACCAGAACCAGGACTGAGTGGGACAGAGATGCCCGCTGCAGTAAAATTAGTTTTTTTAAAGGGACACTGGTGCTCGGAAACACTCACGCTTTCGTCCACAGGGATGACCGAAACCAACACAAAATGAAAGTTCCTCATAGTTACTTTAACAAACATTAAGAGGAAGCAGGTTAAGAAACTGAGCTCCACTCCGTTTCAGTACAACGGACAGCGCCGCACCTACACAAAACAAACATTACAGTCCACGGTTCCCGAAAAAATGGATCCAATTCAAGATTACAAACATAAAGATATGATGTCATCCTCCGAGAGTCGGCCTAGCCGTGCCATTGTGAGGTCACGTTTCACACAGTACATTAAACACACTACTTTAAAGTTCTCCAACCCGAGCGAGCAACAAAACAAGCTAAGCAGGGGCGAGATGGACCACGACGTGGCTCTGTGTGGACACGTGTCCCGAACAACATATATTTGGATGAATGTGTGTGAGCTGAACGAGCTGTTTTTGCTTGATCGTCACGTTTTTGAGGTGCAGCTGCACAACACATTAGCATATTAGCCTGGATGTTGTCCAGTCAGTCAGCGACTTGGCAGAGCCAAGTCTGTAGCTGCAGATCAAATGAAACATTTAGTTTAGATCAAATGAAACATTTAGTTTAGATCAAATGAAACATTTAGTTTAGATCAAATGAAACATTTAGTTTAGATCAAATGAAACATTAGTTTAGATCAAATGAAACATTTAGTTTAGATCAAATGAAACGTTAGTTTAGATCAAATGAAACATTAGTTTAGATCAAATGAAACATTTAGTTTAGATCAAATGAAACATTTAGTTTAGATCAAATGAAACATTTAGTTTAGATCAAATGAAACGTTTAGTTTAGATCAAATGAAACGTTTAGTTTAGATCAAATGAAACATTTAGTTTAGATCAAATGAAACATTTACTTTAGATCAAATGAAACATTTACTTTAGATCAAATGAAACATTTACTTTAGATCAAATGAAACATTTACTTTAGATCAAATGAAACATTTACTTTAGATCAAATGAAACATTAGTTTAGATCAAATGAAACATTTAGTTTAGATCAAATGAAACATTAGTTTAGATCAAATGAAACATTAGTTTAGATCAAATGAAACATTTAGTTTAGATCAAATGAAACGTTTAGTTTAGATCAAATGAAACGTTTAGTTTAGATCAAATGAAACGTTTAGTTTAGATCAAATGAAACGTTTAGTTTAGATCAAATGAAACGTTTAGTTTAGATCAAATGAAACATTTAGTTTAAATCAAATGAAACATTTAGTTTAGATCAAATGAAACATTTAGTTTAGATCAAATGAAACGTTTAGTTTAGATCAAATGAAACGTTTAGTTTAGATCAAATGAAACGTTTAGTTTAGATCAAATGAAACATTTAGTTTAGATCAAATGAAACGTTAGTTTAGATCAAATGAAACGTTTAGTTTAGATCAAATGAAACGTTTAGTTTAGATCAAATGAAACGTTTAGTTTAGATCAAATGAAACGTTTAGTTTAGATCAAATGAAACGTTAGTTTAGATCAAATGAAACGTTTAGTTTAGATCAAATGAAACATTTAGTTTAAATCAAATGAAACATTTAGTTTAGATCAAATGAAACATTTAGTTTAGATCAAATGAAACGTTTAGTTTAGATCAAATGAAACGTTTAGTTTAGATCAAATGAAACGTTTAGTTTAGATCAAATGAAACATTTAGTTTAGATCAAATGAAACGTTAGTTTAGATCAAATGAAACATTTAGTTTAGATCAAATGAAACGTTAGTTTAGATAAAATGAAACGTTAAGTTTAGATCAAATGAAACATTAGTTTTAATGTATAATAATCATTGTGTTAAAGCTAGTGTGAAAAGTAATAATGTAATACTTTATGAGCAGTACTAGTTACAATACCAATAATACAAATACATATAATAAATACATAATACAAATCGTTTTTTATTGTTGAAATAAATGTGTACAGTTAAACTGTAATTGTGAATTGTACAAAGGATTAATAATGATGTAAAAAAATGAATGAAATGGTTTTAATAGTCTTTTTTTAATATTTCTCATGTAAACTGTGATTGAGTGATTTGAAATGATGCAGAAAATGAGTTGCTGTTCGGAGGAGGGAAAACAGTTGCTGGGTAATTAAACATCCCCACCACACGTATTAATGCAACTAATGTGTTGCTCTGTGATTCATCCAGCACTACACTTGTCTTTATGTGGCACCCTGTGGCCTGAGCACGACTTAATTAAACCTCTTTCATTAGTGGATTCTTTGAGGCCTTAAAATCATGTCGTCACCACCCCCCCCCCCCCCCCCCCCAGGCTGATCCCAGTTTATCTGACGACACGCAGAAAAACGCAATCTTTGCTCCTCTTGACACCGACTTAATTAGCTGCCTCATCTACCTGACCAGGGGAGTGTGATGTAAATGAGTTGTAGCACTTTGTAGCGGAGATAAGCTCCCTCTCCCTCATAGAGCGCAGATAACCTCCTATGTTCGTTAAAAGTGTGTGGGCCAGATGGGTAGAGAGACAAGCGACATGTGGGAGAGGAGCGCTTTTATTTTCACGTCAATATATATATTTATTTTTTTGGTCATGAAAACTTTTACACAGAATATGTGGATTTTAAGAGGTGAAAAGGTGGGTTTTTTTGGGTTACAAAGTCGATTTTCCTGAGCTTTCGCATCGCGAATAAAAGCACCAGACAATCTCATTGTGAGGAAAATGGTTGAGTTGTGACGATATCTACAAAACAACAACACGGAGTCAAGACAGGCAAACTTCATCACTCCTTCCAACCTCGACAAAGACGGCTCAGAAAAGATCCACTCCGTCACTTCTTACTTTTCAAAAATTCAAGCAATAAAATTAGAAATAAACAAACATAACAGACATAATGTCTCTCCATTTACTAATTCCTACCAGAGTTTATCAGCATCACTAAAGCAAACGGATGCTCTGAAGAGTTTACGGTATCTGTTTGTTTGAGATACGTCAATAGCAACCAGAGAGGAGGTGATGAGAGAGTCCTGAGTCTGAGTCTCTGGTCTGCCCCTGAAACGTAACGCTGTCATCTTTACCCTGGCCCAAGAGCCTGGTCAGGACAGCCCGTTTACATGTATTCAACATTTGATTGGCATATATCCAGGGTGAATATTGCTACCCGAACACTTTTCTTTGGTGTGGATTAAAATGTTCTTTGATTTGCACATGGAGCAATCAATTCAGGATCTCAGTATGTTTGGATGGATAGAAGTGATGGAATACCAAATATAATAGCATAAAAGAAACACTCCGAGTGCTCGACAGGTAACGCTTCACAGACGCCTCTCCTAGAAGGAAGAAGCGTAGACTGACACTAAGAGTCAAAGACGACTCAGCTGAGGTCCTTTTCTGCTTCACAGAAATCTATGGAGCATAAAAACAAGAACAATGAGATCAGTTGAAGAAGACACAGCCTCCAGTCCGTTCTTTCACCTGCAGTCATTCCGTGAAGTGCAGACTTATTCTGGGGCTGAATGTGAGTCCTTGATGGAATGATGATGGTCATTCTCAAATTAATGCCATTGTGTGTGTGTGTGTGTGTGTGTGTGTGTGTGTGTGTGTGTGAAGTAATCACGATCTGCCCACGGACCACATCAGCACCGGGAGATGTTGATACATCAAGCACGGCCTGACCTTAAAGGAGTCCTGTGCCTGGCAAGCGTTTTGATGCGACAGCCTGCGCCACAGTACATCTAGAGGCGCTGTTGAAACGCTTAGGCCGACTCGGAGCGGCTGCTCGGAGCGTTTCTGTCAAACCTCCTTTGAACCGGACTGACACCATTTGTCCCAACCTGAGCTCCTCTGAACGGCTAACAGACTCACGCTGGAATACTCTGCAGAGTGAAGTGATCTGGTCTTCAACAACAGGTCAGAGCAGACCAGGAGAGAGCCATTCCATTACTGCGTAGTCTAATCATTCTTTATTTCTCCTAAGAAATGAAGACTGCCTGCATTGCAGTGTTACCGGACATTACCGATCATTACCGAAATGCAGGTTTTTCCCGTTTTAAAAAGCCTGCAGCCGGTGCCGTGTGACGGTGCTCGTATGGGTTCACTAGTACAATTCAGCGGGACACGGGTGGCGAGCGAGGGGAAGCGTGTGGGTGATCTCTGTGGCCACAAGGCCGAGTGTGGCGTAGAGTCCGTCATTCACAGGCAGAGCAGCTGAGCAGGTATCCGTTATCGAGAGTCATAGCAAGACCGACGGGGGTCAACGTTGGCTGAATGGAGGAGAATATCTGTGTTGGTAAAACACATCAAGCGGCCGACTGGCTCACAATGACTGGAGGGGGTTGTCAGCTTACTGATCCGCCTCCCCACGGCCTCAAAGTTCCTCTTCAAAGGCTTCGTCTGACGGACTGAATTGGAGCAAACTGGGTGAATTCAATCGAAAACCAATATTTGATTTCAATGAGCTGGTAATAAAAATGCATTCTGGTTGTCTTGATTGTGCCCACGTTGGGGATTGGATTGAACATGCAAATTATTAAAGCGGGGATGACTAAGTTGTCAACAAAGGTGGTGTGACCCAGGTCATCGTTACTGCGACATGGAGTCAAGTGGTTCTCTTAAGAATGTGATCACGCTGAACGGAATGCATTAACGAGGGTTTCCGATCCGTTAAAGCAGGTGTAAATGAAAAGAGGAGTGGGGGGGGGGGGGGGGTAACTCCAAAGTTTATAGAGGGAAATTTTAGAGGAAGATCTTAAGTATCAAGCACAACCTTTCATTATTAAAGGCTACTATATTACTCGTAGTCATATTTTTTTAACTAAGCAACCAATCTACTTCCTGTTTGCACCGGCACCCCCATGCCCAGTGTACGTGAGGAGTCACGTGATGTTCATCTTCAGGCTCGTTAGTCTCCACAGAAATCATGTAGAAAACGATGCTTTAACGGCGTGTTGATGGAGGTCGTTTTTGTTTGGAATTAAAGACGCATTAGTGTGGATGCAGCCTTAGTTGCCACATAACTTCCTCAGTTGACACACGCCATACACGTCATTATTTCAGCCCAAAACCACAATATTTTCCTAAACCTAATAAAGTAGTGTTTTTTTAGGTTTTTTTTTAATCAAAGGCTAAATCTTTACCTCAACCTAATCAAGCAGTTTTGCCTAAACACCGCATGACCTGACCGCTCATGTTGCTGTACATTCTTCGGGAAAAAGCATGAAAAAAATAACAAAATAACTTTTCCTAAGATAACCCAACCGTTGTTTGAGGATGTGTTGCACAAGTTAGGACAAGTCAAGACACGGCTGCTTGTCAAATCTAGGAAAGTTCAAGAACTTGATCAGTTCAATCGCTTTAGACCACTCGACAAGGTTTGTGGTGTTGATACTGATCACCGTCCCATGAATCTGCACACTTCTAATGCACTGCAGTAAATCATGTGGTTGTCAAACAAGTATCCATTTTGGATGTTTGGACCAGGAGCCTTGAGGAATGCAGTTGAAGAGGCAGAGTAGAGGATCATTTGCGGTTCAGGAAGACCTTGAGAGAAAGGGTCACTTCATCTCACAGCTCTTTAAGTACAGGAACATCACCAGACCATACGATACAAAGTCTTGCTGACAATGCCGACATGCATCAAACAAGCCCATTCTATTCATTCTCTATTCATTCGTTCAAAACAACCCATTCCACCCCGAGGGTTCTCCCCGGATTGCCTTGAAGGGCACTCCATCTACCCACCTGGGAGCCATTCAACAATCTGTAGATCTGGGAAGCAATTCGTTCTTTCTCCCTAATCACGTTTTGCAGATCTGCATAGCAACTGTCAAAATGATTGAGTCAGGGATGTTTTATATCTGATTTATGGTTCATGCGAATCTCCTCTTTGGATCTATTTCCCTTTTAGTTTTTAATGTGGAAATAAGAGTTGGCCAGGGCGAGCTATTCTCTGCTCCCCTTTTGTAAATGTCTTTAAGTAAACTACTACTTTATTGATTATAATTCCAGTTCACAGCATTGTATGGCTATGTTGCATTGTATTGGGGATATATTCCATAAATAATGTTGATATATAAATGGGTATTCTGTCTCTTTCTGTGTTCTTTGTCTTTCTTGACAAGGGCCTTCAGGATTTGGGTATGCTGGCGTTTATAATTGATCTTTCTATTAACAATTAAGTAGAAAATGTCTCAGCTCCAAATAGGCCATTAAAAACCTCCAGGGTCTCACGGCCTTTTACCCACCGATTAACATTCAGATATTCCCCTTTTTTGATTGCATTTATTGCCTCAAAAAGCTTCCAATCATTTAAGGTAAGATTTAGCATCACACACATGTCTCAAATTCTCATTCTTTCTTCAGACACTTGTCCCACGCCCTATTGCCTCCAGCTCTACCGTAATGCTGTATCATTTAACCTGAGCTCTGACGGTCATTTGTTGGAGATTTTCCCTGTAGTGTGGGCCAAGCCACATATGTGCACCATTAAGCCAGGGCCACTCTTAGTCACCTTGATTTGAGAATGAGTATTTAATCCCACGGATTATTTAATCCTCACTCTGATGAACAATTAATCAGACATTCTGCATTACTTCCTCTATTTTCACTATTACCACCATTCTGCACTAATATCTCAAATCCATTGTCCATTTTTTTTCTTGTTTATTTGTATATTCTATGTACGTACGTTGAGAGCAATGTGAAAACCGGAGTCACATTCAATGCGTACGCATACATGGCCAATAAAGCTGACTCTGGATTATATGCATTACGGCCAGCAACCGGATATAAGCCTTTTAACATTAAATTAGGTAAGACTAAAAATGTAATTTACATTAACTTATTAATAGCAATCAGCTGTGAAATCTGTGATGATTGGGCCTGTGGCTCCCAGTCAGGTTCTGCTCCGACATTTTCTGTTCTTACAAAACGACACAATGCAGAAGCACTCCAGATCAGGCAATAAATAAGGTCAATGGGCAAATAGCACTGCTTTAAAGCCGCGGGAGTAAAGAGTTGGGCTCTAATTTGCTTTTGCTTTTATCTGGTGATCGGCACGTCTGGGTGATGCTGCTGTATGTGCATTCGATGAGTTTCCATTCACATTCCCCAGCCCCTAACTATCACAGTTCTAACCCTTGCCTTCAACAGAACCTGATTCTGACCGGAACCCTCACGACAAGTCTAAACCCTCAAGCAGCACTGAAGACCAGCCAAAAATATCTTCCTTTTGCACACATGTCCTCAGTCCCCAAGTCTAACAAACACTGAGCTATCGGGGTTAGCAGCAGTATTTGTGTAAATGCATGCTTGTGCTGTGTGTGTGAGTGCTGTGTGTGTGTGTGTGTGTGTGTGTATATATCTGTGCATGCTACTGTGAGCACTGCATCTTTGTTAGTATTTGTATCCATATCTGTTCCATAGAGGACAGCCCATTCTTCTCTGAGGAGCTGCCCTGCTTTCAAAAGACTAAAATAAATCCTCACGTACTCTCTGTGTGTCTCTCACTGTGTCTCATTATGTTTGAAATAGATGTTTGACCATGGCATTATGTCAATAAAGAAAGTCAATGTATGAACTATATGTTATTAGAAAATATCTAGTTGTATGAATATTAATGGTTGTGGCGCAGTCTCATTGCACAATACTTGAGAATATTAAATCCAGTCCACCATGTAAAATGTAGCGCCATTGACTGGTCGCCTGATGATCGGACTGAAGAACCATTTTGATTCATTGTGTTGGATGTGGGGATCATATGGATGGAGGGGTGACTATTTTGGTATATTTTGCCTCAACCAATCAATAGTGAGTTATATGTTTTTTTTGTTATTTCACAGAAGCTGCGTTAGCAGTTGGTTGAAGCACCTCACCTGGAACCAGGGTGTCTCCATGTTAATGATATCTTCATAGCTTCAATGTACTCAATAGACGTCATGCTGTGTTGAAGAAGACTTGAAACTAGAGATTGAGACCATAAACTCATGTTTACAATGTTTACTGAGGGAATAAATCAAGAGAGAAGTAGAGTCATTTTAGACTAGACTTCTATACAACCAGAGGAGTCGCCCCCTGGTGGACACTAGATGCACATCTAACCAACATCTAATTGTTCCTCACTCTCAGATCAATTCACAATCTAAATATTCTCAAAGACAAAAGAAACTATCTTTAATATCAATGAAAGAAATAAAGAAAAACAAATCCACTCATTAAGTTGAAAAGTTAAATATATAAACGTATACAATCTGCCTGACAATTCAGCATCCTGAAGTCATCCAGACCAGACATTTTACAAATATCCCAAACTCTCCAAACATTTGTATTTTATTTCTTACATGTTGATTGAACACAGCCTTATTTCAAATAATTTACTTTGTATGTGATTGGATGAGAATAGGTTATTTTACTTGATGTTGGGAATGTTGTCTGATCATATAAATACTAAACATTGTTTACATGTTTTCTATTGTTGTTCAAATGCATTCTATTACAATATAGCCTACTTCTTGTTAAGGTCAGTTCTTAATTCATTTCATCTTTTTTTTTTCATTCTTTCTTGCTCATGTAAAAATACAAATAAAACAGGTGGTGAGATGATGAGGTGTTTTAATTTTTTAAATACCTATCCAGCTGCTGTGTGTCAAACCTGTGAGACAACCACTCCGGCTGCTCGTGAAGATTAACACATCTATAAGTCCACGGAGAGTGGCTCAGGAACTTATCTGGACTTAAAAGACTCCAACTTTCACATTTCTGCGGGAAGTTCCTTCCACTTATTTGCTTCAATCATTTCTGAAGGAACGTTTTATTTTTCATGACATTTAAAAAGGTTTGACTAAATTGAGTTTGGCAGCTGGATTAAAAGGCGGACTGAGACACGGCAGCAGGAAAGAGAGGGGGGGAGAGGGATGAAAGTCATGTGATTGCTCGATATAATATGCTTTCGTTTAAATCCATACTCGTAGCTATTAAAACATGAATTCCTCATGTCGATAAAAGCTGTTAAACACTTTCGTGTAAAAACGTGATTCGTAAAAAACAGAAATAGCTCATATGGATCCAGAAGTACAAACGTTCACAGGAGGTAGGTTACCTCTTGTGTGTGTGTGTGTGTGTGTGTGTGTGTGTGTGTGTGTGTGTGTGTGTGTGTGTGTGTGTGTGTCCCACACTGCCCACACAGCGCTAGAAATACCCCCGGCAGACTGAACCAGCTCATAGTTTGAAATGTCATGTTATTAGCAAATACTGTAACTATCCCAGATAGAGAGCGAGAGAGAGAGATCCATCACCATCAAGCCATCCATCCATCTCCATACCCATCCATCCATCTCTATACCCATCCATCCATCTCTATACCCATCCATCTCTATACCCATCCATCCATCTCTATACCCATCCATCTCCATACCCATCCATCCATCTCTATACCCATCCATCCATCTCTATACCCATCCATCTCCATACCCATCCATCCATCTCTATACCCATCCATCTCCATACCCATCCATCCATCTCTATACCCATCCATCCATCTCTATACCATCCATCTCTATACCCATCCATCCATCTCTATACCCATCCATCTCCATACCCATCCATCCATCTCTATACCCATCCATCCATCTCTATACCCATCCATCCATCTCCATACCCATCCATCCATCTCTATACCCATCCATCCATCTCCATACCCATCCATCCATCTCTATACCCATCCATCCATCTCTATACCCATCCATCTCTATACCCATCCATCTCTATACCCATCCATCCATCTCCATACCCATCCATCCATCTCTATACCCATCCATCCATCTCTATACCCATCCATCTCTATACCCATCCATCTCTATACCCATCCATCTCTATACCCATCCATCCATCTCCATACCCATCCATCCATCTCTATACCCATCCATCCATCTCCATACCCATCCATCCATCTCTATACCCATCCATCCATCTCTATACCCATCCATCCATCTCCATACCCATCCATCCATCTCTATACCCATCCATCTCTATACCCATCCATCTCTATACCCATCCATCTCTATACCCATCCATCTCTATACCCATCCATCCATCTCTATACCCATCCATCTCTATACCCATCCATCCATCTCTATACCCATCCATCCATCTATCTCTATACCCATTCATCCATCCATCCATCTCTATACCCATCCATCCATCTCTATACCCATCCATCCATCTCTATACCCATCCATCTCTATACCCATCCATCTCTATACCAATCCATCCATTGCTATAGCCATCCATACATCCCTCTATCTATCTATCCATCCATCTCTATATCCATGATGGATGGATGAAACCACAGACCAACATAATTACTATCAGAATAATCAGAACTAGCTGTTTCCCAAAACGGACAATTGAGTTGACTATGCTACAGTAGATTAGCTGAGCTCAGCTAAGTGCCGGCCAAATTGTTTTATATTATCTCTGGACACATCTTATTAAGTCCACTATATAATGTGCTTGGCTAACTCCATGTATTAGTAAATTACACAGCAGATGGTTTAACACATATTTTTTGCACACATTCATCGGCCGTTGCCGTTGTACCGATTAGAGGGTCTAACACCAGGTGTGTATGAAGTGAGAGAGTACCATCTGTTTATTGCAGTATCGTTATTCAGCGGATGGCAGTTGTCATCACCTCTGCTGTCGACAAATTGGTTTTGTATTTGCTTGAACTTCAAGGAGGTGGAGAAAAAGATGAGCTGCAGTCCAGAGCTTGTACTCACTTCACATCATTTGTCATTGGAGAAATATCGGTAGGACAAAAAACAAACAGGTACGAGATACTTTGACATGGCAGGATGTGACATGACATGACATTATACACTGTCACATGGTATCACATAGCATGAAATGAAATGACATCATGTGATTGGATGTGGTATATGGTGATGATTTTGTCCACCATTGACACAAACACTCACCCACCGATTTGGAGCGAGTTACTATCAAGGTTAAAGAATGAAAGCTGAACAAGGTCTTGAGATATTGGGTTTATGCAGGGGGCCAACCTCCAGTTCTGCCGAGTGAAGATGATGCAGAGATGTCTTAAAACGTGCATTCTCTCTAGTGTCCAGCAGGGGGCAACTCCTCTGGTTGTATAGAAGTCTAGTCTAAAATGACTCTACTTCTCTCTTGATTTATTCCCTCAGTAAACATTGTAAACATGAGTTTATGGTCTCAATCTCTAGTTTACAGTCTTCTTCAATACAGCATGATGTTCATTTAGTACATTATGCTCCATTTAGAGTCAAACAGACCATAAAGAGGGGATGCTTTAGGGCGGGGCTTACTGTGTCACTACATCACTCCTCCACATCCCGAAAAGTTCTGTCCATTGGTTGTGAAGAAAACAACATGGAGACGGCGGTAATCCAAGATAACAATGGCAAAATCGCCAAACTTGAGGCTTCATAACGGCAGTCCACAAACCAATGAGTCCCATCACAACGACTACGTCCACTTCTTATGTACGGTGTACGTGTATATGACACAAGCAAAGTGTAACATGAGCTGATATTTTCAAAAAGGAAGCATCTGTTTATAAGATTTTACAAAAGACTTTTTTAATAATTGAAGAATTGGGAGCCAACACCGTTCTGCTGGGGGCACAGGCCGTGTTGCCGGGCCCGCTGGAGAAAAGGGAGGCACGGGAGAACCAGAACCAGAACCAGGGACTACGCCTAGCACACTGTCAGACCCCTGATGCAGTAAAACACTTTCTTAAATGGAGTCTGGAGCTCGGAAACGATACCACTTCTGTCCACAGGGGCCGCCAAAATCAATTCAAAATATAAGTTCATTGTAGTGACTTTAAACTTTCCTAAGTTTGTAAAACAAAATGTAACAAATAAATACATAGATATAAATGTACTGCAGATTGTTATTAATTAATATAATAATAAATCCTGTGAAAACCTTTTGATATGCAGATATGACATCGCATCGTATGACAGGATATGATTTAATGCTGGGTTGACTTTCAGGCCAGTTTTCCTTTTATCACATCAAGGTTTGATGTGAAAACCTAAAATCTGTTTTGATGTTGTCACTTCGTTTAAGCTTTCCTCAGATTCCCGTCGCCCCTCACTGATCCTTCCTATCCGAGTCACTGCATATTCTGCATTTTGTCATGTGACGTGATCCAACCGCAGCCTCTAATCTGCCCGGTGTAGGTGAGGCTTTTCACAACTCGCTTCCTCTCCTTCCCTCTCCAGATCACGGGGCATAAAAAAATGAAAAATACCATAAAGACGGCAAAAGTCTCAAACGGCAACAGAAGCGTTGTGTCAAAGAGTTTGAAACAAGGACACGATAATCACAGGAGGAAAATAGGAAAAAGAGCATTTCACTGGAAGCTTTGAAATGGAAATGAAGTAGCATGTAGCGTGATGTCTACTGCCACTAGAGAGTGAAGAGACCCTCTTCCCTTATATTTCAGTCTTTGATATGAAGACTTGCAATGTTTCCCTGAACATGAGAGAATAGCAGTTATAAGTCTAATTATTATACTAATATGCTGATTTAGCATGGTAAGCGTTGTGGTTCTTGTGTATTTCTGCTAAAAACAGATATGGATGGAGAAAAACAAATATGCAAATTTGATATAAATGTTGATCCATGCTTAAACATGCTTACACATTCCCTCGTGGTATTTAAAGGCAACATCAGCAAATACTTCTCACGTAGAAGGTCTCTACTTTTCTTTTTGCTCATTCTTTCTCTCGGTTAAAAAGAGGATGCAACCGCCACGTATTGAAGTTGTGATCCTTGAATGTTTGGTGAAGGTGTCAAATAATGACTGCAAATCTATACATTGTATACAGAGTTATAGTGGTGTCACTACTTTTGCTGAATAAAATAAGTCCTTTAACACCAATCACACATAGAGCAGATTAACATCTTTTGTAGCTTTAAAAAGGCTTTAAAGCCTCCAGTTCTACAAAAGTGAAGCCAATGAGGAAGTGCCCTAAACGTGCATCCTCTCTAGTGACCACCAGGGGGCGACTCCTCTGGTTGTATAGAAGTCTAGTCTAAAATGACTCTACTTCTCTCTTGATTTATTCCCTCAGTAAACATTGTAAACATGAGTTTATGGTCTCAATCTCTAGTTTACAGTCTTCTTCAACACAGCATGATGTTCATTTAGTACATTGTGCTCCATTTAGAGTCAAACAGACCGATTGTTGTCCTCTTTCAGTATGGGTGTCTTGCTCCTTTGTAGGATATCTGTACCCAGGCGCCCTTTGTCTCATCATCTGTCCATGGAAATATCAACTCTGACAGTTATGTTCAAATTAAAATGTTGGGAGAATTGGGAAACAAACGTCCACCTCTTTGCGTTTGAACAGATTCTACCTATAGTGATTCAGATCTTAATCGGACCCGCCAGATGGTTTCAATAAAACCATCTGGGAAGCCATCATTGAAGGCCTCTTGATTACATGCAACAATAGCTCTTCATTGACACCCTCTCCATTCTCTGCTTTGCCCGATGGTAATTAAAAGTGTCTTTGTTGCACCCAATGAGTTTAAACTGAGAAACAGGTTTCCTGAGCCACTCACACACAGGTCAACATATCCAGTAAACATGCACGGTGGTTTGTTTTGGTGGTGGAAGTGTGGGCAAAATGTGCCGTCAGCAGCAACAGAAACAATGGTCAACTTACAGTTCGAAGAGCTGCAGATGTTCAAAGATCTGCCAGGACAAAGAGGCCAACGTGGGGTTCTTGGACAGGTTTCTGAGGAAGAGAATGAGAAAGAGAGGTGAGCAGATTCACTTCTAAACGACGACAGAGTGAGTCTTCTATCGGTGAATCTCTGGGTGTCTTCATTTGGACTTCAGATGATGAGTTTGAAGGTTCTCATTCCAGTGACATCACCAACGCAGCGTGTAGCAAAAAGATTTACAGGGACAAGAAAATCAAGGATTGTTTTACCAACATTACACACATACACACACACACACACACACACACACACTCACAGAGGAAATCACACACACAGCGGCGTTTGAACGGTCACGATTCGTTCGTTTTGGGTCACGATAACGCACAGTGGAAACACAGGTGTTCCACATGGCAGTGTGGAGACAACATGGAGAGGTGCTCAGGCTGGTGTGAGTGAATCCAAAACGTGTGTGTGTGTGTGTGTGTGTGTGTGTGTCAGTAAACGCTGCTGATGAATATCATATTCCACTCTTGACTTTTAAGAGTTCATGATTACGTTTCACAGACTCCAGTTCCTCTGGTCTGAAGCGGAATATGCAACGACCTCCACCGTCGCACCACTGCAGAGCTCCCGCTGTCACAAGTGATGCCGTTGATTCAATCATCACTCTTTGGAAGAACTTATTTCTTTGGGGAATCGTCAAAATTAGATTTTTGTTTGTTGCCGCGAATGCTCACTAGAGCAAAAAACGCTGTGTAAGGAGAAAATGTTCATAATTGATGCATTTGGCAAGTAAAATAGACAAAAGACAATTAAAGACAGTTGACAGTCTTTTGTTGTAATGCAGTGCATGAATAAAAATACTTCATTCCCTCAAAAAACAATACCTATAAACAAACACCCTAACTTAGGCCCCTACCACAGGATATGCGATACAATACTTATCATGATATAAAGGTTAAGATTCAATATGTTGCGTTATATTGCGATACTTTAAGGAAGCCGATATGTTGCGTTTTTGCGGAACACACCGCCGTACGCATACAATTGGAGAAAAACTATTTTGTTCTCATGCAATCAAACTAGTGGATCGACCACAGATCTTTGCATGTCAACCACTAATTAAAAATCTGTGTTTTTGTGAATTTATACAGCATCACAAAACATAACCACGCAACCCACGTGTGTATCAAGTGATATGTTGTAGAGATGCACGACTCTATATTCTTACACTCCTACTCTGCAAACAATTGCTTGACTGCGTCTTTTGGGGACTTGTTGACACTAATAAATACCTGGAACCTCTTCATACATTCAAGGTGGCATTAAGGTCATTGAGTTTGTCCAACCAGGGGTCGGCAACCTTTACTATCCAAAGAGCCATTTTGACTTATTTTTCACTTATGAAATCATAGAACAAGAATAAAGACAATTCTTGACATTGTATTGCTATTTCACCTGTTATAACAATAACAAACTGTTATGAAGAGGAGAATAAACTTGTTCAGTTTGCTGCAGCAGTTGAGAAATCGCTCTTTTTCTCTCTTCTCCAGCGTGATGCTGTTCAGTTCATGCTGTGTGTTTGTTCTGGAAGTGTCTTTCTACATTACATTCTTTGTTGTTTGCTAATTTCCCGCCACATATCAAGCATACAGGTGAGCCGGCATCGTTGGCAGTGAAAGCAAATGAACACGTCCACGCAGAATTGAACTCTATTTTCCTCCATGACTTTTCTTTTTGTGGATTGATCCATTGATAGTGTAGCCGAGGGTTTATGTTGCGTCAATACTTTATGATAATAAGAAACACGGGGCTCCGTAATCTGCGTTAAGACGGCAGCAACTTCATTCACTTCTCCCACACTTCATCAGAACCTCTTTTTCTCGTTCCGTCTCATCCTCCACAATAAAAGCACCAAACACATACACAGGAACACTGCTTCCTAGAGAGCTCTTAACGTGCTCAACATAAAAAGGTCTGAAAATCATAATTAGTCACCTGCAGGGAGAGGTGCTTGACAGCGACGTAGTAGGATGTGACGCACATTTTAGTTGACAAACTATTCAAACTTGTTTTATTTTGGCGGCGTGTCCAGCCCTACGGAGCGGACGTCTGAAGTCACGGTTAGCGGCTTTGAGGACTTTCCTTTTCTTATTAATGTTTCTTAACTATTGTGAAGTCCACACACATGAACTGTAAAGGAATAAGCATGGATTGCTCTCCAGAACGACACACTTCAGTCACCAGCAGAGCTACGAGTGAGAGGCGGGTGTTGACCTCATTTATTGATCCATAATCTAGTCAACTTTTATGTGTAAGTGTTCATTTTAAAGTCAACGTGATGTGAGAGAGAGAGAGAAAGAGAGAGAGAGAGAGAGAGAGAGAGAGAGAGACCCGCAGGACTCACCCGCAACATTCACATAACTGAGTCTGAAAAATACAACTTTCCATGAAAAGTTTATAGAGGAAGATCTTAAGTATCAAGGCCGACCTTTCATTCTTAAAGACGACTTTATTACTCTGTTGTATTTTCTGTAACTGAGCAACCAATCGGTTGCTGAGTTAAACAAAGTTTCAACAGGAAAACGATCTCCGTCCACACGGCGTTGTTTGTCACTGCCTTCCAAAACTACTCGTACTGTATGAATGTTTTCTGACCTGCTGCCTCTATGGATCACTATATCACTATGGATTGCAAACCGTAGTGTCCAGTGTCAAAGTCAGACATGCGTTCAACACAGTTCTTCAATCTTATAGAAATCCCACACTTCCTCTGTGGCTTCTTGGAGAGGACGGTCATTATACGCATGACCACAGAAGATCACTTGTCTTTCTTCTGGAATATCATGATACGTGACAAACCCTAGATTCCTTAATCGGTCCTAAGATGCCCTTGTGTTAATGTTTACTTAACTCGAATCCTTTAGAGAAGTGGTCTGTGAGACCTTTTGAAGGCCCATTATCTTGTGATCGTGACTTGTTAACACTGGGTAATTAGATCATTAATTAGTGAAATAACAGCTTGACTGATCATAGCTTGAGACAATTAGATGATTAAATTCAGATTTTAGATAACTGGACCATAAAGAGAAGTTAGCAACCACAGACAGATTTCTATTGTTCCAAAATCATCAACAGTTACTGGTTTTGTCAACATACTAGAAGTTAAGAAAAAGTACTTTACCAACACATTTCTACCCCAAACTCTTGGTCAGCCGTGTGACTACCGAATGTCTGAAGAGTGTCTCATGACTCGAGTATCGAGTGTGTAATGAGTCCCGTGACCAAGTCACTAAAAACTCCAGTGACTTGCAGGTTTTTTGTGACTACCACAAACTGAAGAGTAAGTTACTAACAAGTCACGTGACCGACGAGGGTCCAGCGAGTCACGTGACTAACGAGGGTCCAGCGAGTGACGTGACTAACGAGGGTCCAGCGAGTCACGTGACTAACGAGGGTCCAGCGAGTCATGTAAGTCCTTCGACACTCCCTAGTCACGTGACAAGTGAGTGCCTAATTGGAGAAGTGAGTTTCTAAGTGTCTAACGACTTACCTGACTGAGCGGGTGCCTAACGAGTGAAATGACTAGTAAGTGACCAACAAGTCACTTGACTACTGAGTGCGTAACGAGTCATGTGACAAGCGAGTGTCTAACGACCTACGTGAATAGCGAGTGACTCACGAGTCACTTGACCAGTGAGTCACATGACAAAAGAAGTCAACATCAACTTTTAGGTGAAAGTCCTACATGACCCAACCACGACCCCTCCCACCTGCACTAAACAGCAGAGCAGAACCTGCTACATGTTCTCCTCTTCATCTGTGACACACAATTAGAGCACGTTGACTACGGTCCTTTAGCTGAGAGGTTAGAGAGTGGAGCCGGAGCCGAGGAAGACGAGGGAGGGACAGAAATAGAATAACAGCAAGTGAGACGAAAAACAAAACACAGAGGGAGAGAGAGGAAGACAAACGAGGAGAAGGAGGTGACACTGATGGTGAGAATGAGAAAGAGACTCGCGGGAGAACATCAGGAGAGACGTGTGGTTTCTTTCCAGAGTCACTTTCAAACTTGGTCAACAGGAGATGAGCAGATAACACACACACACACACACACACACACACACACACACACACACACATACACACACACACACGTGCGCTGTGACAAATTGTCTCACAACATTAGTACATCATAGGGACAAGAGGAAGAATGTCCTCTCTGTGTCTGGGGAATGATTCTCTTCCTTTGATTGCATCTGACTGAGACACCGTCCAACAGATCTGATGCACTCCTGTGTCCCAATTCCATATAATACTCACATTTTTGAGTTTTTAGGTATTATACGCAAGTATTTGTACTCCGTGTGTATAGCTAGTGGTAACTAGGCTGAAGCCTTTTCTCAGAAATGAGTCAATGCTAACTGCTAACAGCAACCGGCTCTTCAAGGTTCACCTAACTGGGTTTTGTACCATGGAAAACAACACAAATGGAGCATGCAGTTGAACATTTTGTATTTGTATGGAACGATGCTGCGTTTCACAATCTCTCCCAGTCACAGACCGGTCTACAGCCCACCCCAGGACGGAGTCACTTTTACGTCCACCTCACTCTCCGTTCCCCGACCCCCACAGGAGAACCTTTCCTCTTTGAGGTGGAAAGTGTCCGACCAGCAGCCACAGGGTCGGACGTCCCTTTTGGACGTGATCGTTGTACTTTCTCTCTCTTCCTTTGGCCTCCAGGATTACAGATGCAAACATGAAAAGGGAAGTGCTACTTGGTATGTCGCGTACATCGTGAAAATGCAGGTCGCTTACTCACACAATGTGCGAGCGTTGACCCAACCACCGCGATGGAGTTTGTGTGCTTCGGGTGTCTTCTCCGTAAGACGGCCGGAGTGAAACGCAGCAGCTACACAAATCACAGTCCTTACAAGCTGCCCAGATGAGGGAGCCCATGGCGCTAATTACAAAACCAATGAAACAATGACTCACAGGCCCATCTATGGGACGTAGGGGCCCCTTCATGGCTTGGAGGGTTCTTCGGCGCTAGTTTTAACACTGCGCATGACTGATTCTGCCCAGGAAAGCGTCTGACACTACCACTGCATCATCAGTAACAGGAGTCAGTAGTGTTTGTACGGGATTGTAGCCGCTCAAGCCGAGATGACATATTCCGAGTGAGTTATCGTGCAAACGCCGAGCGCCTGAATTAGGTGCCAGCATGCATATCCACAACAGGATTACACTCCGAATTATGAGCAAACACACACACACACACACACACACACACACACACACACAGGAGTCTCTCTCCCGGAGGGCTGAGTGCAAACATGTGTAGATATCAGCTGTGAAGAATGGATCTTCAGCTTGTTTTTGGAGTCGTTTGGTCCCAGAGGTTTGGACTTGCCATGCTCATAAATCAAGATCACATGCATGTTACTGAAGACGCCTACGCTGGGAATCAACATTCTTTGT